>NC_060215.1:89287500-89637500 GCF_021130785.1 Homalodisca vitripennis
GAGCGGGGTACCTCAAGGATCAATTCTCGGTCCATTACTGTTTCTGGTCTACATAAATGACATAACAAAAAGTATTCCAGAAAGCAATCTTTACATGTTTGCAGATGACACCACACTCATCACCAAGCATGCAGATCAGAATGTCTTGGAAGTTGATCTTTTCATAAAAGCAAACAATTTAGCCCAATTTTTTGCCAAAAATGGCTTGAAATTAAACCCCGAAAAAACTAAATGCATGACAATTCAAACAATTCAAAAAAGAAATTCCAAATTAACAAGATCATTTGCTGACAGGCCTGTATGCATTGGTGAAACTGAGTTGGGAGTCACAAAAACAGCAGAACTGTTAGGGGTGATGTTGGACGATGGTCTTGACTGGAGTGAGCAATTGACAAAAATTGAAAATAAGCTGTCCAAGGGCGTTTTTGTCCTACGCAACCTCAGCAAACTTCAAAACCACAAACTATCTAAAAATATATATACCATTGCTTGCTCGAGTCGCACATCTCCTACTCAATCTGCCTATGGGGGAATAGGGAGTCAAATCTAGAAACGATTCTTGTTTGGCAGAAAAAGGCCATTAGGGCCTTTTTGAATCTTCCACCTAGGGCTCATTGCAGAGATCATTTCAAAAATCTGGGAATTTTAACAGCACCTTGCCTTTACATTTTTGAAATTTCGCTTTACATCAAACTCAATAACTTGGAATATGTAAACACAACACACAAATATAACACTAGACACAAAAACAATTTTTCTATACAGCACAGATTAAAGATTTTTGAAAATAAGCCAAAATATGCAGGTCTGAAAATCTTTCAATCTCTGCCTACACAAATAAAAACCATTGCTGATGAGAAAAAATTTAAGAGTGAATTAAAATCATTCCTTATCACCAAGAGTTACTACTCAATGGGTGAATTTTCTGAAAATTTTTGCCATAGACCTGCCCAATCCCAATCCTAAAACTCAAAACCCGAAAACTCCAAGAGTTCATCCCTAAATACGCCCCTCTCCCCCCAAACCAAAGTGACCCTTTACTACAAGAGGCACTGTGACTCGTCCAACGCCAACATTGGTCAACTGGATATGACTTCAAGTACAAAAAAAAGTACAACAAAATTGTTTTATTTCATCAATTAGCACTAATCCTGAAATAATGTAATTAAGCTTGTAGTAAGTAGTTCAGATATCTTCAATTACTTCTGATATGTGCAGCTCAAAGTCAGAAATAGTTATTTATCAGTTATAAATTACTACTGGATAATTTAAAGAATGAAATAAAAAATATCCTGTCTGCCCACTCCAGCCTGGTATTCCTATGGCCAAAGCAGAGTAAATAACTAGTCTGTAGAATATTTAGTGTATCCTATAAAATGTAACATCGCTATAGGAGCCGAGCCTATAAAATGCAAAACACTGTAGGACCCAAGCCTATAGTGCAGTATCTAGCTTCCCACAAAGTACATCCGATGATCTTACTCATTGTTGGTTTACTTTGCCTAGCTTGTAATAATAGTTGCAACTTTAACTTATACTACCTTCTCCATTTCACTATTGGTATCAGGTTTGCTAGGAGGTTGAGGTGTATTCAAAACGGAATTCATGACTGGGGCCCCAAGACGTTCCTTTGCTGATGGTCTGTTTAGTGGTGAAATATTCTCCTGCTTGTTCTGTGAATGATAAAAATACTGTTATTCATGATTATATCTACTACTATTCATCTATTAGGGTATTACCATTCACATGTTTATCAAACAAACTAAGAAGGCGTGAGACAGAAAAAGAAAACCAGACAAACTGGAATTGTGTACCAAGCAGCTATAAACTGTTGTTACTTTTATAACTACATTTTCTAGTTTATCTAGTTTTTACTCAGAAAAATATACTTTTTATAGCCTACAACTCCAGCTGTTGTTTATTTTGTGTCAATGTAAAATATCCATTAGATAAAGTATAACTTGGTACTAACATTCTAGATTTTACTAAAGCGTTTGAAAGTGTTTATCACAAAAAGTTACAAGATAAAATTTCTGTATGGTAGAAAATATGAAGAACTGTAGTGGTCACAACCATATTCAGAAACAACTGTGGCATTTGTCATTTGTGTTGCAATAATGACATTTACATTAAGGGGGTTCGGTAGGCCCTATCCTTACAATGCTATATTCCTATATTTTATGTACCTTCTTCTCAGGAACAACTGGTTCGATTACAGTAAAATTTTTATGTGTTATTTTTTAGGTCCTTATCATGAAATAGAGCGCAAAACATTTTGGTTTTTAAGAAAATTTCATTAAAAAAGAACCGTAAAAACCGTTCTTGACCCGGACACTTTATTATTGTTTTTACAGCATTACGTGTTTAATTTTTAATGTATTACTATGAAACGTTTAAGATATTATTAATTAGTTCTTTATTTATTGTATTGATGTGTTATTTACATTATCCAGAATGCAAAATAATTAAAAAAAAATAATTGAAAAGTGTCCGGGTCAACCAGGCAAAACGTTGTTGACCCGGACACTACGTATAAATGCATATAAAATGTGAACTAACCTCCTACGTCGATCCCGGACACATAAATGAAGATATCCAGCTTGTTTACAACATTACTAATTGGTTAGAAAACGATCTGAAAACATTTGGTCTGATGACAAGGAGAATAAAAAAAATTGAGGTCTGATACAAAGAGTATAAAATTTATTGTTTAAAATGAACATGTTACTACATATAGGTAACAACAAAGGAGTTTTACATTTTAATTACTGGACATTATATGCATCAAAACTACATTTGAACTTAAATAGATACTAATCTATCATTTTTATAATTGAAAGTTGGCAGTCCAACGTTTCTCTCGACTTGGTCGTAGTCGACAATAGATTTGTCCTCTGGTTCAGGCCACTTAAAAATGAAGTTTCCCACATTTCTGACACACTTAATGTGAAGTCCTTGGCCAGGAGCAAACATCTTCAACCACACCAACATAATGTTTGATAGTTTTCTTCCCCGGGAATTTAATTAGAAGCCAGTCACCAACACAAGGGTCTTTAAAAACTAATTCTGTGTCATTTTCGACCGGGCCTTCAGGTTCTGACAAGTGAAAACTCATCGGACGAATCTTTTAATGAAAAATGTCCATCTTCACTTGAACTAGAGTTGTATCTTAACCTCTTTCGTGATGGACACTTGTCTTGGCAGCTGGTAGAAGGGCCTGCTATATTTCCCTTCTCCATCAATGTCCTGAACGGAAATACTCATGCCTGGTGAAACGTTGATTTTTTTCTTCCTAGGCACTTTCTGAGACAATGTCCCGTGTCGTTTCTTGGAAAGGAATTCAAGGACAGCTTCACCACAACTAAACTTTTACACTTTTTTGTTGGAGATTCTTCAGTGTGGTTTTTTTGATCTTTGGGGAGCTTCTTCAGAACTTGCTGAGGATCATGTGGAATTATACCACAAGTCCGGAAACCAGATTGCAAGTTCTTTGATTGGTTGTTGGAGATCGTCTCACAAAGCTTACTTAAAAGTAGAGGAGATACATGCTTTGGAACAGATGTTAACCTCCGGTCAGCTTCTAACTTCCACTCAAGTAAGGTCTGTCTCCAAGCACCTTTTAAAGGCCTAAAAAAGGCTACATCAAGTGGCTGGCTGCAACAAATGCGTTGCATTTGGAGGCAAGCAGGCGAATTTTATGTTGTGTTCTGCACACAATCTCAACACTTCACTTGAAAAGTGGGTTGACAAGTTGTCACCTAACATGACCTTTGTCCCCTCCTTATTCTTTGCCCATGGCAAAACTATGGTTTTAAACCAATCGCTAAATGTGGCCTCGTCAATCCACCCAGTCTTCGATCGGTTTGTATCTTGCTCCAGGTGGGCCTCCCATGACCCAAGTGTCATAAAGCCTTTCCGCCTTATAGCAAAACGTATGGAGGCAGCAGCTCACCAGAAGCAGTGCCAGCAAACATGATTGATACGGCACTTTTGGACGAATTCATGATTCTTTCGGGGTATTTTGTGCCCCTTTTAAAAATACATTTTCTCCGAGCCCGGATCATCACTAAGGTTGGTCTCATCATAGTTCAGGATATGAGAGGCAGGTATTCATCAGTAGTGGATTTTAAGTTGTCAAAAAATGTTGAAATGTCATCATGGTTCAACTTTTGCCCTCTCTGAATGTGATATTCCGGCTCATCCGGAGTCTTAGTTGTGGATGTCTGCTCAAAAACCCATTTACCCACTCTTCGCCTGGAATGTTGTTTTTGAACAATGGGATAATACGTCCTTCTTTTTCTAAATATAACCTAACAACTAATCTTAAATCTAACCTAGAGAACGGAAAATCCCCATTCCGCAACCTTTTCAATGTGAGCACATATTACATCCTCCTCGGTATCATTGAACACTGGTTTTTTTACCGTGAGATCCTGTATATTTCCCGGATGAGTGGTCACTTAATGTGGATTTAGGGAGATTGTACTTTTTAGCAGCAGCTCTCACTGAAAGTTTTTTTGTCTTTTATTTCCTGTACGGCTTTGTTAATTAGTTCTAGTCTTTCTTTAGCGGCACTCATATTCACTAATTCACTTTAAAACTGAATTAAGTTAACTTATAAAGGATAATAATAATCACTGAAAACTAAACATAAATAGGATAAACACCAGTACGGGAAGAATACACTGTGCAAAACGAAAATGTTAGGTTAACACAATGATGTACTGAAGTGGAGAATTGGCGGGTAAAGTCGTGACAGCGAAAATTGGCACTAAGAATATCGGCAGTCGGTGTGTCCGAGTCAAGAATGGAATTCGTTTAAGTCGAATATTTTTTTTTCTGTAATGAATTAAATCATAAAACCATCGATATGTTGGCTGCGATAAAGTAGGGAATCGAATAACATCGTTCAGTTTCGATTAAATATCTTACTTTCGATGTTATATGTCTTAGCCAGACAAAATTTTTTTTTGCTGTCATAACATTATGTTGGTCATACTGGTAGAGAATAATAACTAAACCAATGACAGTTACAGTGATTATACAGTTCTTTTGTACGTTTCATAACAATTCAAATGTGATATGTTGTAAAAGGTTATGTTGACTAGTGATTTCACAAAGAATTATTTTTAACGATCGCGGCAGGGCCGTCCGGGTCAACCACCCCTGTCCGGGTCAAGAACGGTTTTACGGAATTTTTTTTTTAAATACATGTTTTTTTTTGAAAAAATTGTATGTTATTTATTTTTTTGCGTAATTATTAAAGATTTTTTTTACAATGTTACGCGCTTAAAATGTGTATATTGGTGGCATGTACAAGTGGTTTTTTTTCATAATGATCCATCTAATACTTCCTGAGATAAAGGTACATAAGTAAGAAAAAAATTAAATTCCGGGAAATCAACGTTAAAGTTAAAATATACATTTGGTCTTACTTGGTAATATGTACCAAGTAAAAATACGTAACTGAAGTTAATGGCATCCTGCTCCATAACTGGGATCATCAGGATCCTCCAAATCTTCCCATTCATCTTCCAACTTCCTTTTAGCACTTTCACGGGATTGTCAGCTTCTTTTTGCAACTTCCGAGATCATGCGCTGAGCCTTTTTTAGCCGGGATATATCTTTATTTTTCATAGCATCACAAAAATTCTGCCCAACAATCAATCCCAGTTTCTTAAATACCATACACCTTGCTATGTTTCCTTTATTAAAAGTATTGATGGCATCATATACACCTAAGTGAAGTGTGTGAATGCTTACAAACACGGTTTTCGGTAGGCGAGTCCAAATTATTTGGTTCACAGACTCATTGGGATTCTGTGATTTACCATGTAAGCACTTTTTTAGAAGGTCAGGAGCACTAAGATCTTTGAAAATAGGTTTTAGCCTCTCCATTATGGCAAGTGGTAGGTGAAAATGTTTTTCATGATCATATTTTTCATTTTGGACCAATGATTTTTGATATTTACACCAACTATCACTTCCTTTCGGGCAAAGTCCATGTTGAGGATTAGAGTTACTTGATAGTAAATGGTAGTATTCTGCCCATATAGCTTGCTTCATGTCATTCAAATTACCTATATTTCTGCGTATGGCTAATCCGTAATATTTCTGAATTGATAATATAGCAGCATCTGTTAGTCGGTTGCGACCGCCTAAGGTTTTTCCATCAATTTGTTTTGCCTTACCTTCTTTTAGTTTTAATGTCCTTAGGCGTGTGCCCAAACGCTTTTGGACATGTCCAATGCACTCTAATTTTGGACAGTCATTACCATAAGGCATGCTTTCTAATACACTAGCAAACCCTTTAGAGTCGCCGTCTCCAAGATATTCAATATAGCGAACATCATAAGTTGGAACGGACCGTTGAAATATTTTACAGGCTCCTACCACTTCCATACCCCCACTTACTCCTTGGTAATTAGCACTGCAATTATCATCATGATGGCCAGTAAACTTGCCTCTACAACGACAGTACTTAGACAGTATGACGGCATCTACAACTTTACCAGTATCAACACTTGTAGCAGTTACAACGCCATTTTGAGATGTATGTCCACGCTTTTGCCAAGTGCCGTCGATGGCAACACACAAATCCCTATTTCCATCATTTATTTTCACTGCTTCTTCTACAGCCTCTTTCATAAATGAAAAACATATATCCTCAGCTGTAGACCCTAGAACTCTAATGTATTCACTAAACTTTGTAGGAGGTTTAGGCAAGTTTAGCAGGCCGCAAAGAGTTTCACAAGCGACCTGGCCCCTTCCAATAGTACGCATACCGTACACTAACCTAACATTTAGGTCATACATTTTATTGTGTGATGGGTTATCAGGTAAAGTACAGCAATTTTCATATGAAGCTAATGTCTTTGTACTACAACCTGAACATGTAAAATCACCTGAAAAGAAAAGTCCAACACGCCTACCGACTTTGAAATCAATTGCTTCATGGCAATGTTTACAAACTGCTATATTAGAAATTATTTTCAACAAACTATTCAAATCAACTATTTCATAGGCTAGACTAGGCTCACCATCAACAATAGATTGGTAGTTATTGCAAATATTTCCTAGTTTTGCTTTTGAAGCACTAACTGGTTCATCTAGACTAGTCATATCTTCCAAAACATCAGCATTAGGACTATGCCTAATTTCAGTTTCTACTGTCTTCTTACAAAATACTCGTTTCCTTTTCTTGAAAACACTAGTACTCCTAGGCATTTTGAATAATATATTCTTCTAAAACACTAGACACAACACTTTAGAAAAATAATTGTAATGTGTATTTACTTTTGAGTTTTCACAATAAAGAATAAACTCATGAATGTAAACAAACAATGTTTTCTTACTTCTCTTGTCTGCTGTTTATTGGCACAATACTTCAGGTTAGCCAACCATTGAAAGAAAAACAACTGTTTCTGGATGCTAGTTATTATAACAAATAAATAATAGTATTGTCGTTACCATAGATACAATTCTGGTAAAAACTGCAGCTGTGCAGACAATATGTTGTATATTTTTTTTTAAAATACTTCCCATTGTCAGAATTAAATAATTTTTATGTCAAAATGTTCAGAAAACAACACAGAAAAATAAATTGAAATAAAAAAAATGTATAATTTTTTAATTTTTAACCTACTGAACCCCCTTAACTCTTTCAGTTCCAAAACATGCACAAATTACTCTTTGCAGTTAATTGTTTTTTTCCAACACCAATGAATACTGATTAAGAGGTACCTGACACAAAAAACTAAATTGGGACGTTCTATTTGTTACAATTTAAAATGAAGCTTAAATGAAATGTGTAATTAAAATATATTACAAATGAAATCCTAATCCTAGACTATTTGAAATGATTTAAATGATCCAATCCATTGAATGTTATATCACAGTAAGTGAATATTTCTAAAAAATTTTCTATTGAAATAGTACATGAACATGTTTGGTACATCCAATAATTTAATTGACTCATTTTAATATTTAAATTAAATCTAAAATTACATGAATTCAACTGAGGCTCTTTCCACAATTATGAATAGTGCATAATTTACAGGTGATAATATTTTCAATTTATGTAATTGGTAAAAAAATAATTTCATAACTTTATTTACACGTTTTCCTTTAAATTTATACAGTCCAAACATGTCTATCAATAAAATTGTCAAAATCAACTTTTTCCCCCTTTTTTAGCACCAAATTTTTATCCAACTGATGTCTTTTTCATCTCTCTTTCTCTCTGTCCCTCTCTTATCATACTCATGAAGCTTTCCACAAAAGCAAGCCTAGAATACTCTAATAATTAAGGTAAAAAAGCTTTCTACCAAAACTACAATACTGGATATTTCTACATCTTGGCACATTCTATTACGATAAATAATCAGTTAGAAAAACAGAATAATCTATGAAATGGCCAAGTAGAATGCATGATTTTACTCATGCTTCATTACCACTCAAATTTTATTTTTAGTCTGCCCAAATTGCATACACGCGTTCCACCTAACCTTAATAGATAGGCGTGTAAAAATCCCCATTGTAATGTGTGTTAATAGATATTAATCTAAACAATTAAACCATCATAATCTCTGGACATGTCTTGTATCTCTTGAGTACTCTGTGGCAAGACTATTAGTATGCTTTAGCTTTCAATATTCTAGTTAAAACTTTTAAAGTGCATTATGCATGAAACTGAGATGAGAGGGCTGTAGATACTTTTAAATTTAACTTTTAATATTCATATATAATATTCATATGAATTTTCTGAAACCTTTGATTATACTGATTGTGATATATTGATCTGTAAGCTGTCTAGGTACCTAGCTCACACACGTTTTGAAAGCTAAGTGTTTCTGTTATGATACCAAGCAAAAATGATCAGATATTTCTAATAAACTGAATCAATGATTACCACAAATCATTTTTTTTTAATTGTTTATGTGCCATTAATGGCTTACTTTATCAATTATCAATTGTCAGGCTATTTAAACAACACATACGAATTCAGCTACTTCCTCTCTCCCCAAAAAGAATTGTCAATGCAATGTTGCAAATCGTTATCAGATATTTACCAAAACAAGAGAGAGAGCTTTTCATCTAAAACTTCATCCTCATAAGTCGGGAAAAACCTACATTTGTTGTTTTCCTTTACACCAATAAAACATAAAATGTACATACTGCTACATTACTTCAAACCTCTGCTGAAATTTAATCTTTGATGATTAATACATTTTCTTACTGTCTTTAAAACGAAATAAAAACCTTTAATGTTCCTTCATTTTAATAAAACTCAATCTTAACATGTTTTCATGTTAATACACCAATTATATCTCATTTCAACTTATTAAAACTTCATGCTATTGATATACGTTTAATAAGGATTTAAAGCCAAAAAAATGTTTTGAATTAATACACTTATATGCAATAGTGTGGTAATAGGGAGACTAGTTGCAACAGGGAGAATATAATCACTGTTTACAGTAAAAAAAAAAACAATAAACCTATTTGTTTATCTACTTACATCTTTGTCAGGGTTGTACCAGAACACTTTGATAAAGCGGTTGTTGAGTACTGCCTCAGTACTCTTGTATGCTGCACTTGCTTCAGCATGAGAGGTGAAAGTAATCAGTGCTCCCTCTGGATCCCCTTCAAATGATACCTGTACAGGCAAGGAATTAGAATCATACTAGAATTAATCATCAGGTATATTCTTAAGTGTACAAAATTAATTTCATATAAAAAATTACTTAAATAAAATTTGTAATCATTGTAATTTATTGAAGTGATCAGAAATAATAGAAGAATAAACTGCAATACTACATCAATTTTGACCCCAACAGATGAATAACATGAATGAATAACATCTGTAGATAATTCTGCAGAACATTATAAGTCTATGGATTTATTGCCTGGTATAACTGAAACGAGATTGGCAGTGCAGTCAGATTATTTATTGAGTGTGGATCATTGTCATTTCTTGGAAAGTTAAGTAACGGAAGAGAAAGACCAGATGCTAAAGCAAGTGAGCCATGACACAGCACTAGGATAGACTAAAGAACTTATTCAATATTTCAAATAACAGGATGATACATGACTTTATAGCAACATTGTAAAAAGTAACTTCAGTCATAAATAAAGAAGTACTTTAGTACAAAAAAAAACTAAAGCAGTTGACCATTTTTTTTGTAAAAAACTAAAAAAGTTCTCAAGGTAATGCTAGGCATAAATTTAATCTAGTAATCAAGTTAAATCAAGTCAGTAGCCATGTTTATCATATACTATTAATATATTATGTGGTATGTTTAGCCATAACCATGTTTAACCAAATAAATATTAGCTATTTTGTACCTACTATTGAAAATGTTATGGTTTATCAATTAAATTTGTTTATGCACGGTATCCCCGCCGGTCAGGTCAACAGATTCAGATTTTACTGAAGAAAAATTGTCATTTTGTATAACTTTCTTCATTATGAAATAATCATAATATAAAGGTGATTTCAAATAAACAATTATTTATTTTATTAGTACATTTCTCAAAATGCTATTTGTAGGGCAAGTGAAACCAGGTTTAAAAATTATATATATATATATATATATATATATATATATGTGTGTGTGTGTGTGTAGAAATAAATATACATAGCCAGTAAATGTCAAATTTATATACTTTATAGGTTTACTTGCAAAGAGATACTTCAACGTAGTTGGTTTACTTACACCTGAACAAAAAGGAAAGGGGTATATACAGATTCTATTTCGAGCTTACATTGAGTATGGCTGGGATCCAATCAAGTTCATCGTTGATGTAATTTAATTAAAATTAATTTCATTCAAAAGTACGTTTGAGCTCTTATTCTCATTATACTTATCACAAAAACTTCTCCCTTTAAGGTATCATCTCTTCTTATTCACAGTTCTGAAATTGTTTTATGATAAAAGTGGAAATCTTCCCCAGAAGGAAAATATCTATAGGTTTCAGCTTAGGAATATCAACCTCTATACAGTACCTAGGCCAAACAATACATTTTTACAAGAACTTTTAACTTTATACCACCTAGAACTTTTAATAAATTGCCATAAAAAAATAAAAACCTCACCTTGTAGGAAAATATTCCTTATGAAGTTAAAAAGGGTTTTCTTGAAACTGATGTTGTAACAAATATTGCTCATAAAAGTCAAAGTCAAAGTCAAAAAATCTTTATTCGTTTTAGTTACAATGATGTAACATCTGAATAATGTCAGTTTAAACTAGCTAAAAACTAATATAAAATAAGCCTATAATAAAACTAAAATAAAACTACCTAATTTGCAAATCAAAATATTCATCTAATGAATATAAAGCCTTGTCCATCAAGTATGCTTTAAGCTTTCTTTTAAATATTTTATGTTCTGATTCTTGTTTGATAGCAAGTGGAACGGATTTAAGAAATTTGGATCCAATGTATGTTTTTTTTTGTGAAAAAATGTTGCTTCTGGTGAGGTATTAAAATATAATTTTTATTACATGTATTATACAAATGAATTACGTTGGTCATACCAGTATTTAAGTTTTTAATTTTACAACACATAATTGTATCCATTATATATTGTCCGTAGACAGTTAAAATTTTATCAATTCCTTAAAATATTCTTTCACAGAATCATTTATTTTTAGTCCTAACATAATTCTAAGAGATTTTTTCTGAATCCGGAGAATTTCATCAAGATTTGATTTTTAGTAGCACCATACAAACAGAGGCCATATCTAATATAAGAGTGTATATAAGAGAAATAGATTGTCCTCAATGTATCAGTGCTATAGATAAAAGATATCTTCGTCAAAGCATAAATTCCCGAGTTTAATTTTGTAATCAACTGTACGTGTTGACCCCAATTGAGATTTTCATCAATTGTCAGACCTAAGAATTTTGTACTCTGATTTTTTGTTACTAGTTGGTTATTTACTATGATCATTGGCTCAATTATTTCCTTTTTTGTTGGGTTTTAAAATATATATATATATATATATATAAAATTTGTTTTATTTATATTTAATTTTAAATTGTTTTCATTTAAAAAAAGAATTAATGTTATTCAATTCTAAATATGAAAGCCTCTCCATTTCATCTACTGAATTAGATGATAGTTTGAGGTTTGCATCATCTGCATATAAACAAAGGTCTTCCTGGGGAATGTGTTTTAAACTAAGGTGCACGTCTTTCAAGTAACACAAGAATAGCAACGGTCCTAAAATTGATCCTTGCGGAACTCCAAAAACTATTTTTTAAGTTTGGAGGATACTCTCGAGATTAAATTTTGTTAGGATATCGAAGAAATTTCTACATATTGAAATCTATTAGTAAGGTAAGATTGAAACCAGTTTAAATTTGTTGAATTTATTCCTAAACAATTTAATTTCTTAATTAAAATTGAGTGGTCTACACTATCGAAAGCCTTCGAAAGGTCCATAAAAATACCTAGTGTATGTTCGCCTTTATCAACAGAATCTATTATCGACTCCAAATATTGTACTGCAGCACTTATTGTCTACCAGTAGGAATCCATGCTGGTTATCGTCTAATAGATTATGTTCCTCTAAAAACGCCATTAGCTGAGAGTGAACGATTCTTTCACAAATCTTTTATGTTGAGGAAAGTAGAGATACAGGACAGTAATTTGACATTTCTTTTTTGTCATCCTTTTTATGTATCGGAAAATATTTGGCTATTTTTAATTCATCAGGGAAGATTTCAAGCATACATACAGCAATGATTTCAAGCTTTTGTATATATTGTATAAATAAGTGTTAGATTGTAAAGTAATTTTAAGTAAAATAACAAAAACAGTACTACAAGGAAAAAATATTGGTTTTATTATTATTATTTTATGTTGTTCTAAAAAATGGCATAAAATTATTTTTAGTTTTAGATTGTTTTATGAAAAAGTATGAGAATTATTTTTTTTTCTGATTGCACATTAAATATTGCAATATTAATGATGGAACCTCTAAACAGGTTTAGCCTTAGAAGCCCTAAATTCCTCTAAATTAAGTGCTGTATAACTGAATTAGTTTTAGAAAATAGTAATTAATTGAACTTTTATTTACTTTCGTTTGCCCACAACTGTTATAGGATTTGATTTGTTTAATATTTACATATTTAAACACATAATTTTTATTCTTGAGGGCTGTCCTGGTTTCTAAGTAATTCTTTTTTGTAAAACAACTTTATTTTTATTAATTTAATTAATTAATTAATTAATATTAATTAATTTTTATTAATTGGATTATTGGAAGTAGTATAAAATCACAGCTCTGTAAACGTTTAGTCCACAAAGTTTTGAGCATTTGATTTTTGTTTTGTTTTTCCTCAAAATTCCCAGTCAGTCTGAGCAGTTTATATAAGTTTGAACATTTTTAAAGTTTTTTGTGTATAATGAAAAATGAAATTCATTAAACTAGTTAAGCTACCAAAACATACCGTAAAAGTTACTGTTTTTTTGACCTTCAGTAAAATATCCTCATATTTTTTCCTGATTAAAGCATGGTGCCCACTGCAACGGACCCGGCCCAGCCTTTTTGTGAAGTCAAAATACACGCAATCAAATGGGCAACCTGGCCCGGCCTTTTGTACTCTTGTCAAAATGCATACGATCAAATGGACACCCGTCCACTGTGAGCGGCCCGGCCTGGGCGGACTCGGCCCATATGGCACTGGCACAGTCGCCCCAAGAGCCGACCGAGGTTAGATAGGCCGGGCCAGTAGCAGTAGGCGCCGTGCTGGGGTACTTAAGTGTGCTCTAAAGCTACAAATGTCCACTTACTTTTTTGAGTTGTATGCAAATAACATTGTCAATAAGTCACAATTTAAGGCTGCACACAGTGAATACTTAAGTTTAAGTAACTACTTCCAGAAAGTCTATACTAAGATGTAGTGTTGAGATTTTATCTGGACTCATACAGTTCTTCAGCTGTATCCTTTGTATTTTCCACATTTTTACACATTATGTGGAGAGAAAGAAATCAGTTAGTCTGTGGTGAAGTTGAAAGTTATAGGCTAGGTTTATTTTTGGGGAAATTATAATTATTGTGCTGGGCATTCAGGTTTGAGTCTGTCCGTAATCTCCATATGCTCAATCCCCAGAGGTCTCTCGATCAGGCCTTGTGTGCTCTAGCGAGCTTTGATTATTGAAATTAAATTTTAAAACTAATAATAAATCAATTAATAAACTATACCAATTATATATATATATATATATATATATATATATATATATATATATATACCAATTTATAAACTATCGTACTTAACTAACCGAAGACCAATTGGTTATGTAAATTCTACCCTAGCCGCCTGCCTATCTCCCAGACCCCAAATTTTCCAAAATAAAAGAATGATTTAGTTCATCTCTATAATTGTTATCAGCTACGAGAAAATAGTGTAGAATGTAACTACATCTAAAATACTCAAGTTATTGGGAGGCCACCAGGTTCATCTCCACCCACTATATCCCACTTGACTCCTGCATGTTATGTCAGAACTCAGTATTCTACAGAAAAAGACATGCGGAGGGGAAGGCTTATCTTCTATATGGACTGCCGACTTATCACGCTCTTATACAGAGAACACCAGTTCTGTCCTGGTGAGAATTTTTAAAGTCAAGGCTGACCACCACAAGTGCAGTGCAACAGAGTTTTTGGGTATCAATAGTAAGTATCTATATTTCAATTTATTTACCAAGATACTTTTACTTTTTCATTTACATTTATATAATAGTCTTGTGATATGATAACAAGGTTTTTGGACATTTTCAAACACCTGTACATCATAGATTTTGTACCATATAATACTCAATATGTCCAACAATGTGTTATTCTTTCAAATTATTCATTGTCAATAATACCATTTAACACATTCAGTGCGGGCGGCACGGATCCGTGCCGCGCCCGTTCCACGCCAGGGGCGCTTGGCGCGGAACCGTGCCGCCATGCGGCCCAGAACAAATCACTTCAGTGCAAGCCTAGCTTGCGTCGTAAGTGGTAGGATTGTTTTGCGCTCTGTTGTAGTATCACACATAACCTCACTAGTGCGTTGGTTTGTTCCTGGCGCGTGGCACGGTTTCGGTACGGTACTTATTGCAAGCAGCGTGTTGAATATACGTCGGCGCCTCGCATGCGTGACATTGTGGTGTGTGTTACTGTTGTGTTCTTTTAGTTTATTTAAAAAATGGCTAACGCGAATGATGAGTACAATAGTGACGATCCACTCAGTGATGACGATTCAACTGATAATACCGACATTGACTCTTCTGATGCCGAAGATGACTTTGATTTTGATCCTGCTGCTTGGAGTAATGTATCTGCAGCTGGAATGAGGGATATTCCTTATACAGGGGATAACAAACTATTGATACCTGTTCCAGGCAATAACGAACCGATTGATTGGTTCAATTTTTTCATTGATCTTGTTTTCTTGGAAAATATCTGCAGATTCACCAATGACTACGCTTTAGAAGTTTTCTTTGGCCCTACAATCATGCCAGGATCTCGCATCCACAGGTGGAAACCGCTGACAGTTCCAGAATTGAGGATTTTCATTGGCATACTAATTCACATGGGAACGATTCGGATAAACAGGATCCAGGACTACTGGAAGACCGACAGAAAATACAATCTCCAATTCTTCCGTGAATACATGAGTAGGGATAGATTTCAATTAATTTTGAGATGTTTGTGTTTCCGTCGCGTACATCCAGATGCTGAGGCTCCTGCTGATCGGCTTTACAAAATTCGGTCCATCATTCAGTTGTTCAATGATAAAATGAGGTCTATTTATTATCCGTCTAAAGAAATGTCCCTTGACGAAGCCATGATTTTGTGGAGGGGACGACTGCAGTTCAGGCAATACGTGAAAGGCAAGAGACATAAGTATGGAGTCAAATTGTACACCCTTTGTGAACCTGAGGGTTTAATTGTTAGATTTATGGTGTACTCGGGTAAGATGGACGATTTGGGAGGGAAAGGACATGCAGGAAATGTTGTTCTACACTTGATGAGAGACTTTTTGAACAAAGGCCATGCACTTTACATGGACAACTTTTATAACAGCGTGACACTAGCAAGCAAACTCCTTGCCAACAAAACATATTGCACGGGTACCCTTCGAGTTGATCGGAAGTTCAACCCACGAACTGTCGTAGCAGCAAAATTGAAAAAAGGCGAAACCACCTGCCAATACGGAAATGGCATTCTTGTGGGGAAATGGAGGGATGAACGAGATGTTCTATACATCTCAACCCAATTTGAAAATGAAATGGTGACCATGGAAAATAGAAGAGGCATCGAAAAACAGAAGCCTAAACCTGTAGTCCACTACAATGCTCATATGAAGGGGGTGGACAGAGCAGACCAACTAATGTCGTACTACCCAATAGAACGGAAGACCATTAGATGGTATAAAAAAATATTTGTTCACTTCCTTCAAATGGCTATGGTAAATTGCATGTTCTTTGTGAACATGAATTCCGGTGCAAGAAAGATGCCATTTTTGGAATTCAGAGATAAATTAGTAGATTCTCTTTTGCCCCCAAAGCCAGCACAACCTCCCCGAACTCTTCCGAGGAACCCTCTGCACCGCCTCGTTCAAAACGAAGAACGTGACCTGAAGGGAGACAGGAAACGAAAAAGGTGCAGAGTATGTGCAAAAGAGGGATTGAATAAGCGCACCTCCTATCTCTGCAGTGGGTGCCCAGGGCAGCCTGCATTTTGCCCAATTCGTTGCTTTGACGAATTTCACAAGAACTAAGAAATCATCAGTTTTTGGGAGGGTTGTAAATATATTATAATTAGTGCTGCATATAAATTTATTATACATTAGAATAAATTATTTAGAGGTTATGTAAACTGTAAACTAACATTAGAATGAGCAAGAGCGTAACTACTGTGACAGTGGTGTGAACTAGTGTTGTGCTCCTGGCGCGCGGCACGGAACCGTGCCGCCAACTGTGACGTCACTATACGGAGCTATTTCTGACCGGAAACCAGTTTTAACATCATTGATGATCCAAAGGAGTCATATGGGTAAGTTATCGCTCACTTTAATTTTTAGCCATTTCTATTGTCAATTATATTTTTTTCAGCAGTGAATGTGTTAAAAATAATAGCATTGTAAACCAGTCAGAAAACTGTCCCTTTTAATAACTTGTAATAACTATAATTTATAAACTAACTGTTAAGTTTGATATCCTGAAGATAATAAAAACTACAGTAGGACCTTGATATATCGAACCTCAAGAGGATTTACAAAACTTCGATATATCAAGAATTTCGATATAATGAGGTTCGATATATCAAGTCTGTTTGGGGCAGACTTCGATATATAGAGGTTTACAACTGTTGTTGTATTATTCATTATATCAAGGTTAACTCTGACAGACTTCGATATATAGAGGTCCACACCCACTACAATAATACAGTACAATTAAGAATCGTACATTACTTTATCGGGAAATGTGAATAAGAAATTATAACAAGTACACCATACATCAATTTAAATTTATTTATTTTTTAACTAAACGTACAGAGTAATATTATTACATAAATATGAATATGAAATACTGTAACGTCTTAAAAAGTTATGTTGTACAGTATAAATACACAAGTTTGAAATACGGTTCTCCTGTACTGTATTTTAAATGTTTAAAATGCTACTGTAATGTAGGCTTACGTACATGTTATAAAGAGTTTGCAAAACTTATTTACTGTTAAAAAAAATCTGAAATTGCAGTTTGTCTACCTGTGAAAGTCACTTTGTCCAACGCGTCGTCTAAAATGGATAAAGACTGGATTATTTTGTCATCCATAGACGTCTTCTTTTGGAGGAAACTTCGCAACGTGTTGATGGCACACCGGGCATCGCGAAGGGTGGGGTCAGGCGTTTCGACTTCGTTGTCGTCATCATCCTCGCCGTCCTCGACTACACTGTCTTCTACACTCGTGTCCTTGGAAACGGATGCAATAATGTCTGCATCGCTTAATTGGCCGCAAGTAGCAAGCTCGTCATCGACGGCCACAAAGTCTTCGAAAGTGGGCCTGAGTCACTTGTCTCCACAGTACAGGACTAGCAAGTTCACCGTTATCCGTTTCAACAATTGAACAGTCTTCTACAACACTTTCCTCTTCTTCGTCAACTTGCTGTTTAAAGCCACTTTTCTTGAAGCAGTTCTTTATAGTATTTTCGGTAACATTGTTCCACGCCTTAGAAGCCATCCACATTGCATCAAGTATGCTTATTTTTGTAGGGTTCTTGTCCTCGAGGTCACGAAGGAAGAAGCGTACAACTTCCTTCCGGTAATGAACTTTAAAGTTCTTAATTATTCCTTGATCCAATGGCTGTAGCTTGGATGTGGTGTTTGGAGGTAAGAACTCGATTTTTACGTTTTTCATTTTTTTGATGTCACCGTGAGCAGTAGCGTTGTCAATAAACAAGAGTATTTTTTTCTTCTTTTTCTTCATTTGTCTGTCCAAGTCCGTTAGCCATTTCTCAAAAACCCCTGAGTTCATCCATGACTTTTTGTTTGATGTGTAGTCCATTGGAAAACTTTGAACCCCTTGAAACACCTTGGATTTTTAGATTTTCCTATCATCAATGGTTTAAGCTTCACGGTGCCAATTTGATTTGTTCCAAGCAGCAATGTAACTCTTTGTTTACTATTCTTACCTCCGTGGCAAGTGTCACCTTTAAAAGTTAAAGTTTTGTCAGGAAGACACTGGTAAAAAAGACCTGTTTCGTCGGCATTAAAAATATCGTCAGGTTTGTTCCCTTGACAAGATCAGGCAGTTTTTGCGACCATTCTGTGCAAACATTGTCATCGACACTCGCACTTTCGCCAGTCACCTTTTTGAAAATCACTTCATTTCTTTTTTTAAAGTTTTGGAGCCAACCGTTGCTTGCTCGAAAGTCAGGTTTATTTAATTGCGCAGCAAACTGTGCTGCTTTTTCTTTTAAAATTGGGCCACTTACAGGAAGGTTTTTATCACGGCACTGTTTTAACCACTGATAAACACTTTCATCTACGTCCTTCAATTCGGGTCCTTTTATTCTCTTGCACGAAGTTCCTTGGCGTTCATATTTTTCTCTATTTTTCAATATGGTCGAGAGAGTATTCGCTGGTATACCAAACTCCTTTGCAATGTCACTTTTTTTCTTATTCCCGGCGTCCACAGTCTCTATAAGTTTAACTTTATCTTGATAAGATAAAGTTTTCCGTTTTGCCATCGCACTTTTAAACAAAACAGTGTCACAGTTGAAAATCTGCCACGCACAATAATTCACTAAGATAACCTCAACTTGCACTAATCGCGGTAACGTCCAAATTAAACTGAGGGTGGAGTGGTGATCCACCACTGACGTCTACAGAAAACAAAGGAGTGTCGGTGGTGGGGGTTTCAAGTCTCGACATGAAAAATACGGTACCTACTCTACTTTGATGGTTGTTCGTTTGCACAACACGACAATACAGTACTAAAGTTCGTTTCGTTGATAAACTGAAACTTCGATATGTTGAGGTAATTATAAGAAAACTTCGATATATAGAGGTAAAAAATAGGCAAAATTATTGGCGAAAATTCGATATATTGAGGTTATTTACTTGAAATCTTCGATATGTAGAGGTAAAATTAGCATTGATGTAAATGGGACATTCAAGGGGAATGACAAAACTTCGATTTATCGAGGAATTCGATATATTGAGGTTCGATATATCAAGGTCCTACTGTATTATGTTGATGGGTTAACTTCTGACTTAATCTCTCTGTGGTTGACAAAGTGCTTAGTGGGCATAAAATATTCCATATATTTGTGTTAATTTTAATGTATCTGTGTTGAGAAGAAAGAGAATAACATTCCAATGAGGTAAAGGTAAGCCTGTTCTTCCTATTTTATCAAAACTCATGTTAAAATCGGATTTTTGTCTTTTTCAATAATTAAAATCTGAAATTTAACCTTCTTTCCTACCCTCTTTTTTGTTCTTTTAAACCTGTCCTCCTTTACTATAATATATCAGTGAATTATATGATTAATAAATATGTACAGCAAAAATGAAGTAATTATAAGTATGGAGTTCCCTTTTCACAACGTTCTTCCTGCTAACGAGTATTCTTACACAAAACATCAGCTTATAAGTGAATTATATAAACACTAGTCTAAGTAGATTTTACTATTGTTATTTTATGCAGATTTTGAAAATCAGCACCCACAAATTGTACAACACGCTCAAGTAATGTTAAATAATGGGAATTCAAACAATAAAAAATTAAATCTTACCTGAATATTAACAATTTTGCCAAACTTGACAAAATGGTTGTGCAAATGTGCAATGTTATTCAACCCTTGAGGAATTTTCTTGAGCTGTAGAGAGCAGTTACCTCGGCGATTCCCAAGTCTTGAGTAGTCAAACCTTTGTTTGAGTGGTGGTATCGTTTCCTATGCATATACAGTGACATTAATTGGAGTTTTTAGATATTGCAACAATTATTTAATAAATAGAGCCATATTATGGCCAAAGGTTCTCTCTTTACTCAATAGACAATGTATATTGCCGTTTCTATATCACAATGAGTTCTGGAAAATCTAGGTTGGAACAATGTTCAGGTTCTCACCCAATGCTGTTCGGATTATTATGGTATAAATTATATTTTTACATAAGATAAAAATCAAATATTTATCAAAACAACATTTTTGACATATGGTTTAACCCATTGCGGATCACTGACGAGCTGGGCTCGTCACGCAGCGGCCGGGCCTAACGGCACGATGACGAGCTCAGGTCGCAAAAGCGATCTGCTTTTAAGTTTCCCTCCAAATAGTTCTTTTAATGTCTGATAGATCGGGCGATCGTCTCGCTTGTCAACTTAGAGTGTTTAACTACGGTCTACGTTTAGAGTTTTCAAAAGTTTTATAAATATCCTACAGATCGCAGTTGTATGTCGAAGTTGTAAAATCATTCATATGAGTTTACTCTCAGCTTTTTAGCGCTTCTGATTGGATGTTTTCCTCAGTTGTTATTATAATACTTTTGAGATTAGTGACACAACGAAAAGACGCAGGCGTACATGTTAGAGGGTTTAGTCTAGACAATGGCCCGGATGTTGCAATCGCTTCGCCCGAGCCGCTTTATTTAGACTATGATTTAGACATCATCCCTGCTACCCTGGAACCTTGCTCGCGTGTTATCGTTCCTACATCACGGATACCCCAGCAGGCCCATGTTCCATCTGAACGAATACCTTCACAGTAGAATTTTCTAGTATACAATAGCGAGCGATACGATATGGCGCACCATTGCTGTTCATGCGGCCGCTGACCGTAAATTAATTCGTGCCCGCTGGTGCCCGCACGCCAAAAGCTGTACCACACACAACAAACCTACGCCTAAGGATCACATATATTTAGCTCATTTTCAATAAGTATCATTTATAAGTTTTCTCATGTTATAATATTGTAAAATGTAGTGTGTTCTTTATTTTATACTTGGAAAATTGAAATTTTTTGTAGTTTCATTGCTTTTATTTAATTTGTATATATAAATTTTTAACATATTCTTTATATTTTCTCTAAATAAAAATTACTATATGCTTGTTTTTTGTAAAATATTACAATATTTGTGTTCAACTATATTGTTAATATTATATATGAACACATAGAATGTCAAAATAAATTTTTTCAGTGAAATTATGATTTTACCATTTTTTGGCTGTAAATTAACAATAAAGAGTGAAAAAAAATATTTTGTTGTTTTTCTTACCTCTTATGTTATAAGAATTATTAAAACAAAATTGGTTTTGGTATGTGGGAATTTTTTTATTTTTAAGGTGTATGGCTCTTAGGAGTAGTTTTGGTTATTTATTTATGGCTCGCTAAGGGTTAAAACATTAAAACGTTATCTGAATTAAAAAATATAGACTTATACCTCCAATTTCTTCAAAACCAGGTTATCCATTTGCCTATATCATATTATTGTTAAAAATTAAAATACAATATTGTATAACTTTTGATTGAGTTTTTTAGAGAGATGCATTTACATTAAATATCTATTGGTCTGTTGATAGATTCAGGGGGACACTGTCTCTTCATTGGGTTTCCAACTGGTGCATAAAAAGGAACATCTGTTAAATTGGTCTGTTAATCATGAACCTAAATTGCTTGAGTGCATTTTGTAAAAAATTTAGTTTTTTTTATAAAAACCGTTTTTAGAGAGTTGTGGCTGCATTAATTAAGAATTTAAATCCAATAATTTATCTGCTATCTATATTAAAATTTGAATCACAATAAAAAATTTTAAATTCATATATTTGTAGTAGTCTTTGGGAGAGGCAATGGCGAGCGACGTTGACTTTGGTTTCTAGTAAGAGGTAGCGCAAGTTCAAATCCTGTCTGAGACAATTACACTTTTTATTAATACCATCTACTGTCTATTGTATTGACTCTTCTTGACGACCAAAAGATCAAAGTCTATGCAAGATTGGGCAACTGAAAAATGCCTCGAGGAACAAATGCAGCAGCAGATCAGAAATGGCAAATTTATTTTATCAACAGCACTTTGTCCGAGCAGCAATCCATGAGGTCACTGTGGAGCAGGGTTAAGGACCTACATATTAGAAAATCAAATGTCATCACTCCTGTTCCCTTTGATCTTAATATAATTGATGATTATTTTGTATATATTCCAGTATATCAATCTGCAGCTAATGATTATGTATGTCAGTTGAGGGTTACTCCTCGGGAAGTGTGGGCAGTGGATTCTCATTTGCACCTGCGAGTGTGGCCGACGTACAGGATGCTTTTTCGAGTCTAATTTGCAACGCAGTCGGGGTTGATAATAGCATACCCGTACGCTTTCTGAATGATACATGGCCAATCACACTCCCCAATATAGTAGGAATTTTGTGGGAGTGCCTATGGCTGATTACTCTAAGACACCACTTTGG
The DNA here is from genome assembly GCF_021130785.1 of Homalodisca vitripennis. Lineage (NCBI taxonomy): Eukaryota > Metazoa > Arthropoda > Insecta > Hemiptera > Cicadellidae > Homalodisca > Homalodisca vitripennis. The sequence goes on from NC_060215.1 coordinate 89,310,466, forward strand.
ATCTGAGTTAGAGATAGCGCAGGTTCAAATCCTGCCTGTGACCATAGGCACTTTTTATAGACCTTCCCCTTTCCCTTATTCTGTTTCATAACAGCCCCGCAGAGGCTAGTAGCCCATGAAAACAGGCAGAATAGGGTTTAAAAGAGAAACAGCCTCTCCTTAGAAAAATAAATAAATAAATGAAAGTAATTGTTACCAGATAAAATTTAAATCTACTTTTGGATTGAAATAGAGATAATAATAATGCAATTAAAATTTAATTACTTTTGGAAAAGGCTCATCCTCAGAAGAACTAACGATTTAAAAGTACTCACAGCATCATTTGAAAATTCAGGGGGACACTGTCTCTTCATTGGGTTTCCAACTGGTGCATAAAAAGGAACATCTTCTCCTTCCATGACTGGTACACTTATGAGTTCTCGTTGATGGTGAGGAGCAAACCCTGGTGGAGACCTTATTACTCCTCCACCTCGCAGCATGCCTCGGCCTGAAACATGACACATTATATTATAAGGTGTGTACATAATAAATTTTGTTTGGTTTGTGGGTATTTTGTGTGATATAATACCTCCTCAATTGATAACAGAACGAACCAATAAAATTCAATAAATACTGAGCACTGTGAACTATGAAAAGGGTAATGGAAATTTTACATCACAAATTGAACTTTCATATTACGACCAAAAACTCAAAATAACCACTAAACAATGTTTCTCTTGGGTGAACATATATAATCTCAATTAAAAAAAAATTATTGGAAAAGCTTAATACAATAAAAGCTTTAGAAAGATGGTTGATAATCTTATATTGAATTTTACATTTTCTGCATTTTACAAGAATTTTAATTTGAAAAGTTTGTTTGTTGTATGGCCTTTTTTATTTATTAGTAAACGATAAGTTTAACTAACTTGCTTGTATCATTTTTAAAATCATTTTATCTTTTTGGACATACCATTACCAAGAGGTTAGAGGGCAACATACCAAAATGTTTGCAACAATGCATTTTCTCTTACCTTCCATATTTATAGCTTCAATAACAGGTTTTTATGACAATAAATTGTTTTCTATACACAGTTTGCAATTGTGCAATATCTCACTCAATATTACATAAAATAACTAATATATTATCTGTCACAGAGGATACTAATGCACATAGCGCATAAACTATAAAATAATGAGCCCTAACTAATATCCAAATTAAAGTGTAAATTACATAAGAGTTTGACATATGGTGGAGAATGTAAGTTTCAAGAATAAAATACATCTAACGCTTCAAATCCCCAAAACTCCCAGCCCCAAACTGTGGGTTGTAGGTGGCTGCTTGTTGTATGTAATACGATTTGAATCACTGGGTTTGTTTCATAAATGAAATGGAGATAAATATTACAGAAGAAGATATACATAATCAAGGTGAATAAAAAACATTTTACTTATCCCAAAATTTAAATTCATGAGGATCAAATTATGAAAGTACAGCTGAAAACATCAACAATATTTAGACTAGAACATAATTTGTCGTACCGTTCTAGCTTAAAACTGCTTATGCGTTTTGGTGCAGATATACCATTATTAGAGTATAAAACATAGTACACACATACATCAGCATTAGTTTAGTCAAAATTGTTATTAAATTACAACACATAAGACACACAACACAAACACAATACAAATAAACAAATGGCAGAAGGTCTACACAGTTCACACATTACATCACCACTGTTGTTATGAACTTCAACACTGTATAAAATATTTCACTTATATAACCCTCTATTTGGATTTAATATAGTCAGAATCCACAAATCTTAACCTCCTATAATTTTGGTACAAGAAGTGTAGTCAGTGAATTCATTATTAAGGTTTGAATTGAGGTAATTTATTCATTTAATCATTAATTGCTTAAATAATTTTGGGTGGAAGTAATGTATCTCTATCTCTCACACTCATTTTTAACGTTACTATTCACACAACAAACAATTAAATTTAAATCAAAAGTGTGTTTAAGAAATTTACTAACACTTTAACACACTATTTAATTACAGCCGGGCACCCCTTTACCTGGTCCATGTAGCTAGCCTTATGTTGTGTTTATGGCATTGAATACTTATAGCTACGCTAAACTATCTGTATATACTATGCTTACAAATATTCTTTCCTTTATAAAACATAAAGTATACTTTTAAAAAATGCTCAAAATACTCTGAAAACATTTCACAACATAATTTATTGGAAATTATTTGCTATCAGGGTGTCTAGTAGATTGGTTTCAGAAAATTCCCTAACTTTTCCATACCAAAAAATAATTTTCCATATCATATTAACGATAAAATAAACTTTTTTACGTTACTTTATTTATAAATAATGTTAGTGTAAAAAGATGGTCACAAATACTGATCCATATACAATTGTAAATTTAAAAAGCTAGTAAAAAGCTAACATTTACATGGACACAGTTTCAAGTAGTTGAGTTAGTTAAAATAATGATAGGACTGAATGTGCAGCATATTAGGGTGTTTGGAATTTACAACCCGAATCCAGAAAGTTCCAGAAAGTCTACAAAACTTGTCGCATCTTCTGAATACTCGAATGTAATATACAAATTTGACAATTATAAGACAGGGTATGTACTGCTAAGGAGTGACTTTTGGTGAATTTCAATGACCTTTGAAGCAAAAAATCGGGGACCTTTTTGACAACCATAACAAAAGTAATGTACAAAAAGCAACACCTTTACAAAACAAAATATTTTATGACATATTTTTCTAATTAACCTGGGAAATATATATATAGATTGAGAAACTCTTTTTGCAACAATAAATTTACCTTACTGTGTGTTTAGTGTTCAGCAGCTCAAATAATTTGTTGAATAATTAAAATAACACTAAGTATTAAAATAACATAGTATTTTAATACTTAGAAAAAATCAAGACAATTTGACTGGAAAATCAAGACAAATACAAACTGAAAGCAAAATATTATTGACAAAAGGATTATAGTTTGTTAATCTATTGACGCCTTTTTATACATAAATTATGGCAACATGTTTCAGCGATTGGTATACTGGCAAACAGCTGCATTTCGTGAATATACACAGCAGACTCGCAGTGATGCTTGGCATATATGCAGAAATGCAAGCGAAATATTTACTAAACTAGGGTAATTTGTTAATTACGATATCTATCTATGGATTTTTATACACAAAGACTTTTATAAATACGTTTTAGTGATTGGTAACTCGCATAATACCGATCAGCCGTCATCCGGGAATATATGCAGCAGACTCACGGCAATCTATGAACGTAAAACTAAAAAATACTAACTGCAAGCAAAATATTATTTTGACAACTCAAACAATTTGTTAATAAGATTATCTATTTACGATTTTTTAAACACAAAATACCTGTGGTCGTTAATTTGTACACTGCTGATCAGCTGATAATTAATGATGTACCGAATCTCTGCAGGTTTGAGTGTCGAATCCCATCAATAGATTATGGAACCCAAATCTTTGTTGCAGATTTTGTAGACTCAAGATTTGGCTTCGACACATCTTGAGTTATTCATAACGCCATAACATTTACAAAGTTATAATTTGTGATATTTTTTGGCAATTTCCGTGAACCTTTATTATAATTTGTGACTTCTGGGACTTCCACGACCGGTAAACATCCTGCAAGAATAATCGGACAATTTTTCCGGTTTATGATGAAATTCCTTGACTCTCTCCATATTGTGAAAATTCCTTGACTATTCCCAGTTTTTACAATTTTTCCGGTTCAATTATAGTAAAGAAAGAAAAAGACTTCTTCAATTCTTTAATATTTTGAGTTTAAATTCTTTTAGTCAAAAAGGACACAATTTATTTATAGTGTATACAAAGTATCTTATAAGTACACTCATAAACACCATTGTGAACAAGTAAATTAAATACTGTATAACCAAATAAATATACACCTGTACACAACAAAATCTGATTCAAGTTTACGGATTCACGATCACAGACAGGATTTGAATCTGCGCCATCTCTCTAGTGCGATGCCATAGACAACTCGGCCACCAGCTTTCCTTAAATTTAGCAACTAGTGTTATTATTAGTATGTAAATGTCCCAATCTACAATGTTCACACCGATAAATAGCATTACCTGATGTGCGGAAGGGATGCTTTGACCACATTCTCGGTTCCATACTTGGTGCATCTGGATTATACTCCGCTAAAATGCAAATTCCATTAAATAAGTAAAAATATGTCTTTGATACATTTTTAAGACCACACACCATGCACACTTTTAAAATTAACTCAAAGTAAAAAAAAAAACAAAAAAATAAACCATGTTGCACATATACATTCTATTTTCACCTTAAATACAGGACATAACTCTTAGGATTACGCAGTTGGTGTCATGACTATTATTTAAATTTTTGGGTTCACACACATTGAACACAGGTAAAATTCTAATAATTAAAGTTAAGTGTAAACTGTTTTGGAACTCAAACTCATAGTTACAAAACAGCACACATACTCAGTGTGGTATAGTCATATATCATACTGGTAATTACGATAACAATAATTTGCTTATACAAATAATAGTGTAATGTCTCAGTAATCATCCAGTATAATATTTTGGATATATAAAGTGTTCACAGGAAAAAGATGAGTACACTTTTGGATTTTTTCCAGTTTTTATAATACAATAATGTTCAAAGTAAAGCGTTTTTCTACATAATCTTTACATCTGATTTGGCCACGTGCATATATATATATATATGCACGTGGCCAAATCAGATGTAAAGATTATGTAGAAAAACGCTTTCAACATAAATATATATTTATTTTATATATATAAAGGTTTAGAGCATCAATTCATAACATAGTGTATCATGTCAGGTTAATTCATAAGTAACTGAAGATTTTGATAGACTTTATATACTGAAATGCACATTTAAATGTTGACTAGTCAGTGAATTGGTTGCAACTAAAAATCACCCTTGACTTTTGTAGCATTGAGATACATTCCATGGCTACTGGGAAAATTATACAGTGAATGAGCCAGGGTTATTGTCAAGAAGAGTTTATACTTCCTGATTCAACTTATGGAGGTAATTAAACAATGTATCACCAAATTTTAAAGCCTTCCTTCTGGAGCAAATGATATGACATTATCCTATTTTATTTCTCAAATATTTACTCATGAGTCAAATTTCAGTATTCTAAATATTTCAGGTGTTACGTCGATAACTCATGAAGTACAATGATCTTCAAGTATGGGAACAAACCTAAAATGTTTTATGACAACCTTCAAAAACTATTGCCCGGAGAAACAAAATACATCTAAAGAAAAATTGAAAGAGAAAGCTTTATTGGTAATTAAAGCCAACAAAAAACTTAAGAAATAATCAAGCAACACAATAAAAGACTTGTAAACCCTAAAATCTAACTCAGTATATCTTAAGATAAATAAAACATCTGTTAAATGACTATTCCACTTTTATCACTATAAAATGTTTTTCATTTCTTGCTGGAAACTATTACTACAATATCTTACATAGAACAAGCTCTATACAGGTTTTAAAATATAACAGTATAATTAAAAAGTTTGAAGACAGAGGAATGGGGGCTTTGTCTCCCCTTAGGATGATTTTGCCCTTGATATTCTTAAAAGCAGTGACCTTGGAGAAACAGTGATATCAATGGTATTATGTTAGCTTCCAAATCTGCAGTGGGATGAGTTATTATAGCAATGGGATAGTTCTTTCTTTTAAATCATTCATTAAGTTAAGATCTAAGTTTTGAATATTGTACATTACTGGCAATTTAACTTTTTCTATAAACATTTTCATTTACACATTTTTAAATTGTGTTTAATTTTGTACATTTAATTACAAAAACTAAAAATTTTCAGTACATTGGTTTAGTTTTAAAGTTTCAAATACAATGGACAACTGTTGTATCGTACATTTTGAAAATTTCATGAGAAACAGTGACAGCACAATATTAAACGTTTTCATAATTAATTACAAAATATCTTCATAATTAATTAAAATTACCTTCATAACGTATATCATGATATCAGTGTGCATTTGCTACAAATAAATTAGCAAGAACAAATACGTTCTTCATATTACGATTTCATATCCGATTTAATGATATCTAGCATACCCGATTGCCACATTAGGCAGTATATGACATGTTTTACTGTACTTTTATTTTGTGTATGTTCTGGGATTATTGTAAACTTTAAATTTCTATGTTGGTCTCTTATGAAATATATCAACATTGGTACACTAAGCCATAATGTTAACATTGCAGCTACTTACAGAGGTTATGTGGTAGTCTCATTAGTTGTGGCCTGTGATGCATTGCCATGGGACCAAGAGTGGGCTGTAACAGACAAAACAAATTAGTTCGTGGTGAACACAGCATTTAGACGGGCATGGAGAAGAAATTAAGCATAATATTCGGCCGACTGCGGGTGATATAGATTCACGTGACTGACCATGGTCGTCGCCTGTCAGTCTGTGTAACCATTTGCACTATTGTATTTTCGTATCGATTCAATTGAATCTAGTAATGGTAGATCATTTTCACAGTTAATGTGTTCAGCAAAAGTTTGTGATGGAAGGACGAATCTAAACGACATGTCTCGCCATTGACTTCTGAGATGGGCAGTGTCTTGAGAGGTGGCAGTGACAGTATTGTACGGGCAGTATTGTATGATGAACCAGGATGAACCTTGACCTTCACTGTGTTCCACCCAATTGTTGTGATACGTAGACTACACACTGTAAATAGGCGTTAAAAAAAAATAGTTCTTATACATCCACATATAACAAGAACTACCTGAAGTTAATATTTGAATAATAAAAACGTGTTTTACTGTGATTGGTGGTTTATTAATTATGTTTACATTATTTCTCTGATATAAATCCAATAATCCGGCATATTTTGTAATTTGGCATGCCTCAAGTCCTGATCATGCCAGATTAAAAGAAGTTTACTGTACTTTGATCTTTTATGATCACATGTGACATAACATGGCACTTCGCCTTCATGGGAATAAAGGTAGGTCCCTGAGATGATGGTGTCTACTCCACCTGATCCAGGATTCTTTAGATACCAAATGAGAAATCATTAGAGAAAGCCAAAGAAGTGACCCCCTAGCTCCCAATCTCAAAGTCACTGTCTCAGGGCATGACTACCAAATATCTATGAAGCAAAATAATGTCTATGACTATTAATCATTTTACCTTACACCATAGTTCACACAATAAACCCACAGCCACTTACTTGCCTCTCACCTCATACACTCTCAACTTCAAGAAAACATTAACAATGTCTCACACAATCATACATCATAATTTTGTACTTATAACATTACACAAGAAACTTAAGACTGTAATGTTCAGACATGTTAAGACTTTATGTAACTACATGCACAATAAATCAGTATATAAAATATATCATTCAACTCTTTTTAAAAGAAGTCCACTAATGAAATGGCGTTTATATAATAAACTTCCAGAAATATATAAAATGCTAAATTACACACAATTTTGTGTGAAACTTAAAAGATTTTTTAATTGAAAAATGTTAAAATAGAATAATAAAATATTTAAATGATAATTTTTAAAATTATAACTAAGCTAACTTGGTTAATAACTATTCTAGTGTTGGGCAATGTTACTTTTAATTAGAGTATTTGAGTATATTATTTATACTTTGACAATGCAACACAAACATGGAAATTTTGTGCTGTCAGTATTTAGACCTGGCAAATGATATTCTATGATATTTAGAATAGATAACTCTAAAACTGTGGTACATTTATTTCAGCATATTCAAGGCATTTTCCTCACTTCTGAAAATTAAAGCATAATTTCAAAACTTCCCAATTTTTAAGGCTTAACTTTTATAAGTAAAATATAAGGATTTTTATTATGGCATTCCACTCAGGTTGCTTGAGAGGTAACTAGGCAAGCTACCGCCTCAACAAATTATTATTGAAGACATTGAATTAAACCATATACTTGTGGATACCAAAATATTATACAAAAAAACTTTTAAAAAAATTGACAGCCCAGGAAATGGGGAAATGGCAATGTATTACATGCAGTGTGATAATAGAACACATATCAGATCAAGAAAGAAGTATAACTATTCCAATAGATAGTTAAAAAATCTTTAATAATGCCTTAAGCTAAATACTACATTTTGGGTATTTCCCTTATTTAAAAGAAATCAATTTGATTGGAACCGTGCTGAACTATTCCTTGTATTTTCATATAATACTTTAAGCTCAACAAAGCTACTTGATACACTAAAAACTGTAGTTTAATTTCAGAATTCTTTCAGTCACGACTAGGTTGTGACCAGAGGTGTGTTAAATGGATCTATTCTGGGACCAATTCTTCTCATAATATACTGTATGTAAGTGACCTTGCAAACTACATTATTGGCTATTGCAAATCATTAATGAATGCAGTCAACATTGTGTTCCTCATCCAGAATATCAGATACTTGGAAGACTGGAGATATGAGGGCTATTCAGAAAGTAAGGAATGTTTCCGCCTGACGCCACCAGATGCACACCAATTGTGTACATATTGGTGAGCTCATGCTCGGCACCTCCGTCAACGTCCACCTGTAACAGCAGGAACATCTCCACGCAGCCCGTTATTTTTATATTCAAATTTGAAATGAGTGCTACAATCAAAATTTCTGCTAGTTGTGAAGTGCAATCTGTGAATAGTTTTTTGTTGGTAAAAATTAAAAACCAATAGAAATATATTGGGAACTTTGTGAAGTGTTCGGAACAACGTAATAATTGAGAGTTCTGTCAGGAAGTGGTGCATTCAGTTTTAAAATGGAGAATGAACGTTCATGATCAAGAGAAGAATGGATGTCCGAGCATAGTGACTGACGATCTAGTCGCCAAAGTTGACGAAAAGATTCATGAAAACCACTGTTTCATAATAACTGAGCTTTCCCTATGTTTCCCACAAGTCTCATGGACTTCGTTGTTTGGAATTCTTTCACAGAGGCTAGGCTACCACAAATTTTGTGCAAGATGGGTGCCATAAATGCTTACAGATCACCATGAAGAACAACGAATGGGGACAGCTTTGACGTTTTTGGAGGTTTACAACAGTCATGGTGATGCAATACTGGATTGAATCGTAACAAGAGACGAAGATCATGGCAACAGCGTTTTGAGACAGGCAAGGTGCTCTTCTAATTGATTTTCTCAAGCGTAATGCAACAATAAACTCTGAGCGGTACTGCAAAACATTGCTAACCTTAGGTGAGCTTTCCAAAACAAGTGCCAAGGAAAATTGTCATAAATAAATTTTGGTTTTGCGTGAGAATGGCAGACCTCACACTGCGAATCGTATGCAAGAACTCAAACTTGTTCAACTGGGAAGTTTCCTCGTACCCCATACAGTCTTGGTCTTGCTCCAAGTGATTTTCATTTGTTCCAAAAAATGAAGACCTGGCTAACAACACAGTGTTTTGACAACAATAAGGAGCACCAGGTACGTGCCACTGAGTGGCTGCTCAGATCACAGGTGGCAGACTTCTATGACACAGGATTTTCAAAGCTTGTTTACTGTTATGATAAGTGCCTAAATTTGTATGGTGATTATATAGAAAAGTAGTATTTTAGTCCCTCTTTCACATAATAATATATTTTTATTGTAGGTACTTGGTTTTATTTAAATTCTAAAACGTTCCTTACTTTCTGAATAGCTGTCATACAATGGTATATTACAGTCAAATGGCCTAACAGTATTATAGTGTAAATAAGCTGGTTCTAAATAAACACAAAGGTCAGAAAATTTGCATTGGAAGAAGAATAAATGAGGTAGATGAAATAGTTGAACTGACTAGAGTGTACCAGGCTAAAATATCTTGGAGCACTGACAGATGATCAACTATCCTGGAACCCTCATGTAGACCAGCTTTACAAAAAACTAAGCTCTTCTCTATATATCTTGAGAACGCTTAAGTAGGTGATAGTCCCAACACAGTTAAAATAGCTTACCATGCTTTGTTTGAAACTCATTTGATATATAGTCTCACTGCTTGGAGAAGCTTCTCTAAAAGAAACCCAAATAGAGTTTTGATACTCACGTAAAAGGCAATTCACACTATCTCTGACCTAGGCTCTCTGGACTCTTGCAGGGACCATTTTGATATCAACACCCTAACTGTTATTGAACTTTTCATCCAGGAGATAGTCACTGTTGTAAATAAACAAAATCTGACAAGAGGACCAGACATCCACAGTTATCACACAAGGAGAAACAACAAATTATGCCCCTATCCACTGCCTAACTATATTTGAGAAGCAACCATCAAACATCGATGCTGAATACTGGACCATCCTTCACAATGAAACCAAAGCTTATTGCTCTCTCCAGCAATTGAGGCAGACCATCTACCAATGGTTACTACCGGCCATACTACAGCCTGGAGAAGTTTGAACATGGCCACTATGAATTTTTAATTTTGACAATTTAAATTAATTGTATGGAAATGACTTATTTCCAACATTGTATTACCATATGACTAGATGAAAAATATTTAGGTAAAAGCTGACTCATCACTTCAATGAATATGTGAATAAAAATGTATGACTAAACTATAAATTAGAAGAAGTAACTAAGACCAGTGGCATAACTAGGACTTTGCTTTGGAGGAGAATGAACCTGATTGAAGAGCGCACCATGCCAGAGGGCATGGAATAGGAGGGTAGTCTGAAGTTCCCGACCTAACAAAGATACAAAACATTTTTCCTGACAATTTTTTTCATTTTTCAACAGTCTTCTTTTAACTCAACACACTTCTCCTAGTGATGCTGCCTTCTCTGTAACAATCCAAATAGTATTCTGCATTTTTCTCTGCAAAATAATTGTCCACAAAGGTGATTGCTTTTACATTTGATGAAAATCTTTGCCCTTCAAGTGCAATTTTTAGATGAGGAAACAAAAAGGAAGTCGCTTGGGGCTAAATCTGGTGAGTAAGGCTGATAGTAAAGCAGTTCAAACCATAACTTGTGGATTTTCACCATGGCAACCGCTGAGGGGTGAGACAGTGTATTGCCTTGGTGAAACAGGATCTTCTTTTTCTGCAAATGTAACCGTTTTTTCCGCAAGCTCTGCCTTCTGCTTGTCAAGTAATGATGCATAGTATGTTCTTGTAATAGTTTTTACTTTTTGAAGATAATTGATTTAAATAACTATGACTATACCAAAAATAGTCGCCATAACTTTCACAGCCGAAGTTTTTTTTTTTTTTGGAGCTGGTTCTACCTTTGCAGTTCACTGTTTAGACTCTATATTTGTTTCAGACGCATAATGGTGTATCCAAGTTTCATCTACAGTCATAAATTGGCACCCAACCTAAGATTTATTTCACCTAAACTGCACCAAAAGAGCGCTGGAAATGTTCATTAGAACACATTTTTGGTCTAATGTGAGCAAAGGCAGCACCCAACACGTGGACAGCTTTCTCATGCCTAAATGTTGATTTAATATGTGACAAACACGTTCTTTTGACATGTTCATAACTTCTGCTCTCTCTCACTTAAATTTGTCGGTCTTCTAACACAATGTGGTGAATTTTCGTCGACAGTTGCAGTGTTTGGACATCACAAATGGTCATTGTCTCCCAAGCTCTTGCGACCACGTTTAAATTCAGCGGGCCAACATTTCACTTTAGTAAATGATTGTACAGAGTCCCCTTACACAGAATCCAACTCATCTTTGATTTGTGAAGGTGTATTGCCTTTCAAAAACAAATATTTATTGACAGCTCGATATTCAATTTTGTCCATTTTCACAAAAATACCCACATCAACTCACTCAAACTACTGTTTCATAAAATGTGCATGTCAAAATGGCTGAAAATTTAGTGAATAACTGTCAACAGATGAACAACGAAATTCAGTAGCTTTTATTTACAAGTGCTGTCATCTTCATGTTGAGGTCAAAAACTTTTCAGACCACCCTCATAAATAAATCTTTCTAATTTAGAGGATGTTCTATGCTGCTCATTCCTCCTAACTACACCACTAAGGCAGTGACACTACATAAAATATTATATATTTTAAAAACTATATATACATACTGGCTGCAGCATAGGCATGTTGATACTAGCAGCTGGCGGTTCCAAAGATGGTGGGGGTAGTCCCTGTACATTTGGGCCTGAGAACGATAATACTTGTCCCACATCTTCCAATACTACTGGGTCCTTTCCATGGTCATACGGACACATCTCACCTCTCATACAGAACCCTTTCTCTGAAATCATAATAAACCTTTAAACATATTTGAAGTCATTAGCATAAAATGCAAAGAATGCAATTAGGTTGTATTTTACATTGACACAAAAATAGTTCAGTAAAACGAATTCATGTTAAAGAAATCTGGATAAAATGTTCACTCAAACTAGAAATATTTGAAAATACAAATCTTCTCAAGGCTCCACTTTGGTCCTATTTCGTTTTAATTTTATTTTTTTTAAATTTTAAATTACTACATAAGACATACATTAATGACTGATATGTTCTAATAATACATGGATTCTCTTTGGAAATCAAAGAATTAGAAGTATGAAACCAAATTTTCATTTCATCGTAGATTTCATATCACAATTTTTAATGTAATAATTTAAAATTAACTTTTTTAAACAGCATCTTCTCATTTTATTAATTGTTCATAGTTTGTTTATTCACCTTACAGGTATACACTTGCACTTGACAACTCTTAAAAGTATATTGTTTTAATGTAGAACTCACAATTATTGTTTTGTTTATTTTATTATTGTTTATATAAAAGGCCTCACAACTTGTAAAAGTGGTTGTAATAATTTTTGTATAAAACATCTTGTAAAATGTACATTCTTTTAATTAACTAATTTATTTGTTTTTAACAATAAAACCTATTTGAAGGGAGGATTAAAACTTATTCCATCATTGTATAGAACATAGAGACTTATCCTGTCTTTAATTCCAACGTTGGAATTAAATAAAGATACATATTTCTATTGATGTTTTGGTATTATTTAAGTACAGTATGTTAACAAATATTATCTGCATGATTAAACCACCTCAGATTGGAAATGGATTATTCATTAATAACGAATTAATTAATCACTGTGCACTGGTATATCATAACTTATAGATTACTATGCAAATGCTGTATTAATAAAAAAGTTTGAGATGAATTAAACTGTTTGGTTCACTTCATATTAAAACGTTATATTGATACCAGATCTGTTTTCTGGTAGCCTAGTAGGTTTTTGAGACTAGTGAAGACTTGTTGATTTGGTTTCCATGGGAAACAACCCAAATGTTTTTATCATATGTATGAATGAATGTAGTATGAATATTTTAGAAGCCCATAAGGTTTCATTATTACCATCTAAAATTAATTACTCTTCATGGGGTTATTATTTGATGTAGTCCAGTGATTAATGGAATTAGAGGATCATAATTTCAAACAAACCAATGTTTAGTTGGTTTCTGGATCAATTAAGTTTGGTTTTATCATATTAATAATTAATTAACATGCTGGAATATAATCCCATTTATTTTTGGATTGATATTCTAGCGTATTTTTAATTATATAAGTTAAAATTAACATGTTAATTATTATTTAACCAACATGAGAATTTTCAATGTACTGTTCTGTATCAAATGAGAAATAAAATTTAATTTATTGATTAAGATTGCAACCACAGCAATTTTCGGAATTTGGCATTTTTGGATGACAACATTAGCATCTTGGTATCTCGTTTATATATATTTTCAAGATCTTGACATCTATTACTCTTTTCCTCACTTTGTTTTTAAAATAATTACAAAATTCCCTTAGATAAACAATTAAACTTTTGAATACATTAGACATGTTATTAAAATACAAACATATTTATTCGTATGCTTTAAAAAATATATACAGTAATTAGCTCATGCACAATCTCCTGTGTAGTGTAAATTTTACTTTAGGATTTTTTTAAAGAAGATTTTCTATTGAAAGAAACTTGCAAATAATTCAAAAATTAAACATAGTGAATTGCTTCCACAAAATCTCTTGTCCATGAAGTGGGTGTTAACAATGTAGGCTTGGATTCTTTTGTTTGATAGGAGGCCCGTAAGATGTACCGAGGACAACAGATTTCTATACTTTTTCCATACTGATCAAAAACAACATACAGCACTTAACTAATCGTGAATACAAATTTTGTCTTTTGTCTATATTTTGAGATTTTTTACTTCAACCTTGCAGGTTAAGAACATAATTTTAACATATACTATTTATGTTTTTAGACACCAGTTATAAAAATCCCTAGTAATTTTTTAACAACTATTAAATAGTTAGCTATACTTTTACTGCAGCTCTTATGTTCAATTTAGGAAGAAACTTATTATTTCAACTTTTTCTGTTAACTATTTTGCCATAATTAATTTGATACATTTGTAAAAACATTAAAATCTGGTGCATTACTAGTATATTCTGGCTATGTTCTAGATAGCAATGAAATGAACTATTGATAAATTAAATAATTCAAAAACTATGTTAATCACTCAAATCTGATCTGGATTAAACAATAGTCTCACCATCAAAATCGCGGCACCTCCGTATCTTGGAGAGGGGCTCCTTGACACTAACAACACTCTGAATGTTGTGGGTGGAGGCAGAGAGGCGCAGGTCGTCTCCATGGTTGCTATCCTGTGTAGGTGTCCCCCCTCCAGACAGCGGCAGGGACTTGCGGGGTGAGTCTAGAATAGCGAGACAAATGTTGATTTCTGTACCATATTTTATTGACGCTTGGAAAATGGGGAACATTCGGTGGTATTCCATTTTTGAATATAAAATTACCAGAAACTCTGAAATGATATATCAAGATCTGTGTAGAAAACATAATTTAGTTGGATGCAGTCTGCACTTAGCAATTTGGTACACATTTTCTTTTTTGGGAGAGGGAATGAAAAATATTTAATTTAATTTTAATATAAATTTTTATAAATAAAACTAGGACAACAAGATAACTTGATTAAATACTATTTGTAGCTTTTTGTATAAAAGGTTTTAAGTATAAAATCCTATACAGGGCTAATTTTGTGTAATCCCATTTATATTGAATATTATGCAAATTGGACCATTAAAAGCAACTAATTTTAGTGAAAATGTATGGATTCAAAAGAATACCCATATATATTTTACCTAGTAACTGTAACTTTTTACCAAAATGTTCATTAACATTTTATGCAAAAGTTACACTATAAGATTTTTTAAACTTTTATTGTTAATTTGGTATTTATTTACAATACCGTGACCATGAAAAATGGACTTTTTTTCATGGGTTGGGCATTTATAGCCAAGTGTTATTATCACAGGTGCATATAAACTGGGGGGAAAGTATATCATTGTATTATATTGATGCCTTTCGGGCATTATTGCATTAAAGATTGAAAATAACCGACAAAATTTTGTCGAACAACACTTGGAGGGTTAAGGATCAGGGGCATCACGTGATCTGGGATTCGACTTTTGCAAGCTCGAGTTAATTTTTTTTCTAAAAGAGCAAGCAGTGCGCAGCACTGCGCAGCGGGCAGGCATCGTTGACAGGATTAACGTCATCATTTCAGTAAAATTGCCAGAGGTACTGTCAAAAACAGAGTTTTCAGAGGATTTAAAAAAATCGTAACTCCTTTGATTTTCGTTGCCGACGAATTTTTTCTTCACTATTGTTTTCAGGAAAAATTGTAGTTTTCAGGAAAAAAAAATGAACATACCTTTCCATGGTCACGATTTTGTAAATTGATACCGTTAATTTTTATATCTTTAAAAACCGTCAGGACTGTATTTAAAAACAAATTGCATGTTTTGCATGTAATAAATGTTTTATCTTACTAAATTTATTTGCAGTAGCTGAAGAATTAAAAAGATAAAATAACCACATGCTGCTTTTTGTACACTACATGGAATTCTTAGTTTTCAATGCAAAAGTAACCCTCATCAAAGGTATTCTGTCAACTTGACAACATATACATCTCCTAGATGTTACAGAGAATATTGCCATGCAATACAGAGGAAAATAACTAAAATACGATGATATAAACCAGATAAATTGTCTCTAATACAAAAGATAAGTTTATTGTTCTCTGGCTTTCACTCCCAAAATAACTGGCCTTCAATGGGTTAATTATTTAAATTATGATTTAACATGAACATTGTAAACTAAATTTACGCTAAAACTTTTTTTTAACAGGTAAGTGAACTCGAGACTAAACAATTTTAAAAAGAAATATACAAGTCGAGGCATACCACCTGTCCATGATGTATAGTGGCTGAACGTCTTTCGACCCCAAAGAATCTGAGAAAATAACTTTGAACACCCAAAATTACCACCCAAAAATGGTGCTTTTGGGAGGGGTAGAGATCATTTTTGAAAGATTTTCAAATGGAAAATGGAATTGAAGAATTTTAAACATAGGTTAACGCATACTTTATTTTAAAAGTTCACTGACCATTTTGATAAAGTCTGTAATGTAATTGTAATTCCCTTCTTGTAAACAGTGTGGTCCAAAATGTCAAAGTTGTACAGTTTCAAAGTTTTTTATTATACACCAATGATACACCAAATTAAATTTTGTTTCATAGCTTATTTTAATTTCAAAGTGTATTATGCTGTTAGTAATTTTTTCATGTTTGACACTGTGTGGCGTGACGACCACACGTAATTTAATTTTAAAAGTTCTCGGGTTCTAATGCGGACACGGTGATGGAATCTAGCCCAGGTTGCTGTAATAAAAATTCTCTCCTCGGTTGGCCAAATAAAACAATTTAGTTTATTGCGAAAACAATTTGAATTTTATTGCATAATTTAGAATCAGTTGAACAATTACAAATTTAGAACGGGAGAGAGAGCGAGAGAGCGATTTCACGCGAGCTTGACGCGTTCAAAACCCTGGCACGACTGCGACTCAGAACAACGAACTCCAGGGAGCAGCGTTGTTCCAGACGCTACCTCAGCAAATTCCTGCCTGTTTACCACCCAGTAACTGCGCAGCTGCTCTGGGTATGGAAAATTACCAGGCTTACTGCTGACAGACTTGGACTTACAATTCATTGTGCTGAATTAAAATATATATCTTCTCCACCTGCACTGCTTAACCTAATAAGTCTGGCTGCATATATTCATTACTCGTTACTACAATTAAATGTTATGCTGAATAAAAATAAAATATATTACTGATGATTTAATATTTTAAATTGGCTGATTAAGACCGCATACGATGTTACCGGTCTGGT
Source organism: Homalodisca vitripennis (assembly GCF_021130785.1). NCBI lineage: Eukaryota > Metazoa > Arthropoda > Insecta > Hemiptera > Cicadellidae > Homalodisca > Homalodisca vitripennis. The sequence continues at coordinate 89,327,780 of NC_060215.1, forward strand.
CTTAGAACTATATGCTGGGGTCGTCACAACTGTGTGTAGTGCTGGTTCCATTCTTTCTTTTCATGGATCAGTTCTCAAATAACTACCTTGTTTATTTTCTCTGTTGTGTGTTGCGTTTATTCAGGGTGGCCACTCATAACCTCTTTTCAAATTCCCGGTTTTTTACAGGTTTTCCCTGTTGGAAGATTTCTGATTCTCTAGTCTATTTTCTAGCTAAACAAAAACTGTAATACTATTTTAACCCTTATGTTGAGTACAACAGTGACGGTTTATCGTAACTAGTTGTATTTGCAGGAAATGCGGTGCTTTACCAAATTTCGTCGCTAGCAAAATGTGAGAAATTCGGTGAGTATTTATCGGTATCACCTTTTTTAAGCTCCTTAGATTTATCTCTGTGTCTTTCGATGTGTCGACATAACATCATGTATACCTCATAACTTTGTTTTCTGTGATGTTTGGAAATTACAGGTATCCAATACGTAAAAAACAAAGATAACAAATAAATACCATCACAGCGCCACGTGGGACAGACTACAGTCTAGCATTGCGGGTCAGAGGTTTGCGGTGGACGAACTTTCGTACGTGACAATGATTTTGACGTGACAACACAAAGTACGACGTACAGATAAAATAAAAATTTGGGATCGCCTGTTTTCCACTGAGCAGCTAACGTAGAACCAACAGACACGATGGCCCTGACAAATATAGGCATAGAAACGAATATCAATTTAAATATTATTTATAAATCATGGTATTTTGTTACTATATGTTTCTAAATAGATTTTATACATAAAGGTCTAAAAAAAAACCCCTTTCACCAACAGGTAATTTGCGTACTACCGATCGTTTTTGTCCATGAACAGACAGACGGAGCAGGCTCTCGACGATGCGTCAAAATAAATTTTTTTTAAACCAATTATAGCTCAAATATTATTTGTTAAACTACAGTAGTTTGTTAATTTGGTTATACAATCTACATTTTTAATATGGAATGCACAAAAACGTTTTAGCAATCGGTAATTTGCTTACTGCCAATCAGTAGTCGTCCATGAATAGAATTATTTGTGAATTCAAGATTTAGCTACCCCATATCAGTAGTACATTGTGAAATCGTGATTTTTCAAGCTTATTTAAGCACTTCTGTTGGTATCGTAATCAAGTGAAAAGAGCTGCAGAATCGAGTATCAGAAACGATCCATCCTTTGTAAAAATTCCAGGGACATTATAAAAATCCACCCATGTTTCCTGGAGTCCAAAATTCATGCATAATGCACGCTTTTACAGATTCTCGTCATTGGTGGTAGCTCTGGTTAGAGTCCCGAGAAAGAACCGTGGCTCTCAATATAAATCCCACTGATGGCCAATATATGAAGAATGCATCAGTTATCTGCTACGGAAGTACGGTTAGTTCGTGATCTGTTGAATAAGTACATAAACACCAGTACAGAACCTTCCACAATTACACCCAGAATACGAGCACGATTAATATTACTTATTACTGGTTCGTCACAATGTATACACGTTGAAGTATTTAGTTTAAACAGTCAAATCGTCCGACCAATCGTCACGTGTGTGGGGTAAACAGTTGATTGGAGAACTGACAGGATTTCTAGCCATTGTCCTACCAATCCCGCTCTGGCGATGAAACTGATGTGCGTGGTTGATTTGGTCAGCTGGCCGTTTGCCATCTGTAGACTGGCAACAACATAAGCTGCATTTACAATGACAAGTAAAATTGCGAGATAATGTGTACAACTACTGTCGTGTATAGTGAACAAGATAAGCAATTTTACTCACGAGAACTGTTGCAAGTACTTGCTACAGGTATATCGCTGGTTGTTCCGAGAGTCAATACGAAGTCTGTTCACACATGGCTGTGATGTATTGCTGTGCAATTTTTATAATTGAAATTTTAATAGCCAACACTTATCTCCAGTTCTTGCAAATAACTGTGTGACACAAAACTTGCGCAATTTTTTGCCAGTGTAAACGCAGTTCAGTTGAGGTTAGGATGTGACCATGTTATTATACCATAACATCACTTTCTTTGATTTAACCTATGTAATCTGAAGACCAGTTGGAACATGTGTAAGGAGCAATCATTCATAGACTAACTGAGACCTTAACCACTATACGAGCGGTAAGCGGTGGACGGAGAGCATTGGATCGAGCGGCGACAAATTTTAATGTTTGTGTTGTACATATGGGGAACACTTGACACTAGCCACGACAGATGTAGTCGGCAGGGCGGTACCACACGATGCTGCTTATCTATTTCCAATTCTAGATAGTAAATGTTTCTCCTACCGCTTATCCCTTATCTCATTCTGTCATTGCTGTGCAACATGTCGGACACAAACACGCCCTACTTGGCGTTACTTGTTGTAACTTACCCACTAAATTCTTCTCAAAAAGGTATCTTATCAGGCCTGGTAAAAATCCAACTGAAATTCTGGTGTACTCATAAAACCGGGTTGCACCTTTTGTCAAACATATAATATTATTCAATGAACCGAACTATTAATCTTGCTTATAGGGTGAATACTGTACATTTTAGGCCTGTGCTATCTATCTACTACACGCCTTGTCAAAATACTATTTTCACTCAAGAATAAGAGTTGGACAACATCGTCCAGAGATGCCACATCGATGACTGAATAATATTTAAATACAAAAAACCCTTTGTATCCCAGTCACTACTGCTGTACCATTTAATGCGCACCGCTCATTTAGTGCTGAAGTTCAGAACAATTGGTAGGCCGACTTTAAATTGTTCAACACATTGTTACGTGATTTTTTAGGGAGGAGGAGTGACTTGTCACGGCACAGGAGTAGAACTAACCAAAATGTACTCCACTATAGTGGAGGCAACCCTCAGATAAAGCTTGCGAACATATATCGATCTTCATTCACAATTTCACAGTCCACGTAGCCTAAAACACAATGTTTCGAGATTAATTAGTTCTTGATTCAAGGAGCTATCAAATTATGTCTTGGTTTTATGAGTTCTTGGAAACAGAAAAATTTTTGAAATACAGTATTCCTGGCTTATTCCCGGTTTTCCAGGTCGGGTGGCCACCCTGTTATTGTATTGATTGTATATAATGTAACTGTAGTCCAATGGAGGAGAATATTGAACCTGTTTCCTGATTGATAAGAATCTAATTCAAAGTTGTGATGATGACATTTTTTAATATCGTGTGGGAATAGATATTTTGTGTTGGTGCTGTTTCCTCTAAAATAACAAAAAACGTTTTCAGATTGTTTTTAAGCATTAAAAAATAATATTTAAATTTTGTTTATATAAAAACATTTTTGTGTTCTTTAGTGAGAAAAATTATTAATAATATGTAACATTTGGAGCACTGGTTGTAGTGAATTAAGCTATAAAGAAAAATACATTATATTATTCAATGAACCCCTAAGCACTGTAAGTTTGCACAACACTTCTAGGGATAACTTTATGTGTGTAACAATCGGAATTGGTCAGTTCTGATGCTTCTAACCAATTCTGTACTAGCCAGTTAAAGTAGTACCCCTACATAAAAATTGTGAATTTTTGTATTTTGAGCTTCATATTTTACATTTTATCTATTAATAATACAAAAATCTTGCATTGAAATATGTTCTATAGGATTTCACCAAGGGTTTAAATGTAGCCAATCGAATAAACAACTTGTTTTACAATTTAACAACATAATATTATTCTAGAGCCTTGTGTTTTTAACATATTTCTTTGTGATCAACCTCAATTGACTACTTTGATATTCCCTATAACATAAAGATTTTTATATTTTATGCTATACATTACACTACTACAATCCACAAGAAAACTGCAGTACTGTATAAATGTAAATCTAGTACTAATTAGCTTGTTTTGTCATAACCTATGTTCCTTATATACTTTCTAAATGTCTAATGAATAACACAATCATCTATCTGAAAACCATATTTGATCCAAAATATAGGAAAAACTTACCATATGGGCTATGCGATCGAGAACGAGAACGGGCCATAGGTGATCTATTCCTGTAACGAGCTCTGAGTTTAGAAGAGGGTGGAGACCTAGAGCGGGATCGAAGAGGACTTTTGGACCAGCTACGCATTCTGTAACAACACATAACAACTATCAATATCGATTCTGGATCTGAAATCTATTTAAATTTTAGGTGTTTTTGATAACTTAACTCTTTCAGTATCAACGTCAGTACAGTTCTCCTAGGAATGCCAACGTCCATATAGTACGTACGCTCAGTTTTATCGAGATTATGGTTAACCAAAATATCTCATATTTGGATTTTGCGATGTTCGACAGTCTGGCTTATGATTTATGTATTGTTTGTATGATTATGTTTTGTATTTTGGTAGTCTGTGTCCTTGAATAACAAATCTCAGGTGATTCGGTCTATCATTATTATTGCAGACAGCCTGTTTGTTTATCTTGTGTGTATTTGTTACCAGTTTCCAAATTACAATTACATTATTTATTTATTATTACAGTGAATTATATTGATGTAGTGTATTAATATTGGCTCGAAATGTTTTTATAAACACTGAGCAATGTTTTAAATGGTTACAAGATAATGACCTTGCTTCTTTAAATCCGAATTGTCCAGTTTGTATTGACGAGATGAAAACTAGAATTAAAGGTAGAAATCAAATATTGTTTCGCTGCAAGAAAAGTAAGAACAAATATGATGTATCTAAAAATGATCTTGAGAAGACTTGTATATAAAATTCTAAATTTGATATTATGAATATAATGAAAAATCGTGTGATGATTTTAGTTGAAATCAAACAAACAAACTATAACTTTGTAATTAACGAATGAACTTTTGACGGTATTGCAGAAATACCATTTCAGATTGGCTAAAGTAATCGTAAATATACACTGCTCAAATGTAGTTTAAATTAAATTTAGTTATTTTATGTAATCTGAAAGAAATACATTTATTTTACATATAAAAGTATAGCTTCACTGTAATACCATATTAAAAGCATAGAACTTAATTCAGCTAGACATTATCACTCAAAATTAATTGAAAGTAAAATCGTGTTTGGAAATAAATTTAAAATTAAAATCAGGTGTTTCGTTATTGACTAATGGCGGCAAGAACAGTGATGTACACGTTTTCTTTGTTTCACAAGCAGTCACGATTATCCTTGAAAATATATAAGGTAAGTAAAAGTTATTGTTTTGTTGTAATTATATATTATATTTTAATTTGTAAATTATATTAATATTTATACATTAATTTCTAAGATTGAAAACTAACAAAACCGTATTGTTCTTTGAAATACCTATTGCGTTATTTGGTCAGAAATTTCACTTTCTGTCCTTTGGATGGTCATGAATATTGATTATTCAAATCATTCAATAATCATCATCTGATTGTGTTGGTGGTCTGATCATTAAATATTGGGAATTTTAATTTCCACGGGTTACGTATATTCAATTTTTATTTTTTGTGGTGCTATGTTGGTACACATGTGTCTGACGTATGCCAACAAGTTCAACTATTTTGAATGTTGTTAATTTATTGTTGACAGCTAATTTGCTTGCATGTATCATGGTTTGTCTTTGATTTGTGCCTATTCGAAAAAATGAAACAAAGAATCTGTATCAAATTTTGTATTAAAAACAAGATTAAGTGCACGGATGCATGCCAAATATTGACTCTGGCACATAATGTTCTCAGAGGGCCGAGAAAATCAAAACAACTTATACTTATTCGGAACAGTGTACCGGACGCCTGAGCATGTCAAGAACAGACAAAAACATTGATGAAATGAAGAAAATAGTATTGGGGCCAATGGTCGAATCACTGTCTCTGACGACGCACATTACACTGCTAATGAGCTGTTGGACTAATGTCTGCCATGGCCCAAATTTGCTCCAGAGTGTCATAACCAGTGACAAATCACGGGTTTATGATTATGACGTAGAAACCAAAGCTCAATCATCCCAATGGAAGCTGCTAGTGTGCCAAGTTTGTTCGAATTTTACTTAATTTTTTTCAACTGCAGGGGCGTGGTGCATTATGAGTTCTTGCCAAAAAGTAAAATTGTCAATAAGGAATATTATCTGCAAGTTATGCGCAATTTGCACTAAGTAATCTGCCAGAAAAGCCTGGATACGTGGAAGAACTAAGAAAAGAAATTGGCTTTTACACCACGATAATTACTCTATTCACACATTGTTACTTGTGCAAGATTTTTTGACCAAAACAAACACGCTAAAAATGCCACGTGCAGCCACTGTATTCCCCAATCTGGCCTCCTGTGACTTTTTCTTCAAGATCACAAAAAGCAACTTTTTGAAGTGCTTCGAGGATTAGAAGAAACATTGGCACAAGTATATAATATCTAATGGAGATTACTTTGAAGGGAACAACATTGAAATTGATGAATAAATAGTTTTTTTGGGGAAAAAAAAAAAAAAAGCAAAAGTAGCGATATTTTTTGAACAAACCTTGTGTGTATATATATATATAAAACTTTCTTCTAAGAAAGATAGGATTACCAATTTGTTTGTATAGACTAGATGTAGAATATCATAATAATCGCAACTTAGACAGTAGATGTTTTTATTGAAGATTTTAATGTAAAGTAAAGTAAAAAATGTTTTAATAACTTCTGTACAATATTATTTATTAATTTCTGTAAAACAAATATAGGTTTCAGTTTATACACAAATGTACAATTAATTTGAAATAATACTAAACCATTAACTCAATACTTTAAAAAGTATTATGTTTTAACTTATCCTAAAAATATACATATAAAATATAACCAGTAGTCAAAGGGTTAAAAATATTAATAACTAAATAAATATTATTACTAATCATAGTCAATAGTATAGGTGTTTTAAATAAAATATATTTGTAAAAAAATTATTTATTTTGCCCAATACTCGCTGGAGTTCATAAAATTTAAAATAAAGAAATTTATATTACACCGCTAATCCAACTCAGATGGAGAGACGGTTACAGGTAACCGTAGTTGGCCATCAATCTTTCAAAGTTACGTTATACATATTGCCTCAGTAACCACTAGAAGTGGGGCCATAGGTCGTGGTGACCAATCCCAGGGTTGTTACAGGAGTCCAATAATGAAATTCCCTGATTTCCAGACCAAATTTTTCATTTTTCCCTGACTTTTTTCGACGCAATCCCCAGGGTTTTTGGCTGCCTGCTTCATGCGCCGCGTCGTCTGCAGGCTTGGACTCGGCGCGGCGGCAGTAAGTTTATTTGTGTAAAGGGATTTTATATTTTTCCCTGACCAACGTCGAAATTCCCTGACTTTTCCCTGACTTGAGACCGGATTCCCTGACTTTTCCCTGATTTCCAGTCCTGTTTTTTTTCCCTGACTTTTCCCTGACCTGTAGCATCCATGAATCCACATATGGCATGAACGGAGTGCAGTCAGTGATTTAACAGGACCGACATAGCTTCGCGGCTGTTAAGTATTAGCAATACTTGATTTGTAAGGAAAAAAGTTCTGATACTGTAGGTAGGATGTGTAATATTGAAATATAGACTTCTAAAATCGATACTTTTAGACGTTTCTGGCCACTGTTAAACAATTGACATTGGACAAAATTATCTTCACAAACCCAATTTTTATTGCAATTTTAAATTAAATTAAGGCTGCTGTAGTAAGATGTTCCTTACCAAAGCCACTAACATATATTAAAATACCACTAATTACTACTATTACTGCATTTGTACCTAATTTCAAAAATTAAATACATCTGGATAGAAAATACACAAGTTCACCAACAATATTTTATTTAATGTTTTATAACTTTGTATTTACAGTTTATCTTAAATCACTACTTATTATTATACAATTATTTGTTACAAAAGTTTATTGTACTAAAATCTGTTTCACTTTACAGTTTGTAAAATTGCCTAAAGTTTAGAAAGATTTTAATTGTATAGGCCTCCCATCTCCATCACCTTGCTTTTAGTATCCAGAGCAGAATGCCATACCTGAATCAGCCAAGATTCCACATAATTTGAAGGATCAAAAGGAATGTGTGATGGGCCATTCAGCTTCAGAAAACGTAGTCAGGACACAGTTGTGATAACAGTTTCATTTCCATAAATCTTTTGTTATTGACAGACCTCACGGCTTGCTCATAAAATGTCCCTTTGATTATCTTTCCGGGTAATAAATGTATGAGCCATAAGCTGTAAATTTTTGTTAGCTCAGAACAAATATACATTTCTGTATTGCAGTTCTTCAGTAACCTCCTGTTAGTTCTTAAAGTGCACCACAAATTAGAGTCAAATCGATAACAAAAGCAGTAGGAATCAGTTTCCTAAGTGGACTCTTATATTTCTACCTGCTCAAACTATCATGGTTTGGTCTTCTTTAGCCACCATAAAATGATTTGTTAGAATTATGTAGTTTTTCCAAATTGCTGAGACTCTTCAAAAGCTAGAGGCTACCCAATGTTTGTCTAACACCCTTCCAATTTTGACATCGTGCGACGGCATATTTACAGTAGCTCAAGGAAAAAATGTAGGGATCGGGCACAAATATGACTCAACGAATCATTAGCTCTGCGGCTACAATTTGAGGAAACAGAGCCTGTACCTATTGCAAATGGAATAAAATCATGTACCATACAAATGTGGTCCGCAAAGTAGGCATGCATTTCATTTTAGGGAATTAAAATAATCATTAACATTATATGCACTCAAATTATTTATTTCACAGGCTATCAATGGAGGGCAGCACCTCCACTGCTCACTGCTGCACAGTTGTTCTTAATTAGTGCTTAAATTCAAGGACAAAATTAATTTTTCGAAGTTGTCCTGAATTATAAAAAGTTTGTAATCTAAAGTTTATATTCCAAAGTAGAAAACTTTATTTTGACACATTACAAAAATAATTGTTTGTTGTATAATTTGCTTAAGAATTACATAGTTTTTTCATTCCTAATTTGATCGAAAATGGTACTTTATGTTTTAAGCATATTGCACATATAAACTATCTTCCAAATTGATATTTTGGTACTTTTTGTTATTTAAATATCCACTTTAACAGCTGGTCATGTAGGAGCTATTTTATATGTGCTTTATAGTCGGTCTGGTATATTATAAGTAAATGCAAATTTTAGTCCTTATTATTTTATTCTTAGATGGATAAGTTTCCTAACTACTCTTACTCCCTTTTCCAAATTTCTCTTAAAACATCATAGTGGCATATTATGAAATAATATAGTAATGTTATAGTTCGAGTATACCTAAGTACATTTTCCGCAAGTTTGTCTAATTAACATTAGATCCATGCTTTTACCAATGATTTGATCATTGCATTTTTAATTTATGTCAAAATGTGAAACAATATGTTAGTGAACACAAAGTTGTTTTAGTGTATTAATTTAATTATATTCAAAGAATTTGTGAGCAGCCCAGAATTGTCTAAAGTGCTCACTGCTTCACTCAAATGGTAAGAGGAGTAACTATATTCATGCTGCGTAACCACATGTTGCAAGGTGGCAAATCACATATTTATTGCAAATTCTCTGGTTTTCCCAGTTATAAATTTCTGATTTCCAAGTCTATTATTAAACTAGTCATGCACAAATGAAATTCTGTACCTAGCCTATTGTATGCCATGGTGGATAAATTCTGTTACCATCTGGCACCTGTACACAACACAAACACCACAGTGGGCCACATTTCGTCACCACTCCATAAATATAAGAAATGACACAATGACAATTCATCCCTACCATCTATTTTAAATTCCTTTGGTAATGCTTGAAGTTGTGGTTTGGGAGATGCAAGGATTAAGGATTGCTTCTTATTTAGGTTTGGTGGCAGAAGCATTCAATCCTAATGTGGTTAGTGGAAACCTCTTGTATTTCAATGTTCTGTCATAAAGAAGTATAGGCATAATACACTATCTTCAATATTCTGTAGTCTTAAAGTTTTAAAAATACACAAACATCAATTTATATTATGGATTGTTGTTTACATCAGCATACGTATTTAAATCTTACCATATAACAATAATATGATCACTTGCAATCGTGTCAGGCAAAGCTGACTTGGAGCTACTCGGAAATATAAATCCGATCTGTTTCTGTTAAGCAAAAGCAGAGAATTCCGACTGCGTAGGTGAATATGTAGTGGGCCCGATTTATGAAACTGACGCAGAACTGCATCACTGGTCTAGTTTAATGTGATCGCTCGATGCAAGAGTGTGTCGGCAGTCTATGTGGAATAAACGCTAATATGGGTAGTTGGTCAATATTAATGAAAAAAATGTATATTTCTGTATAAAATATATTAAAGGGTACATTTCGTTTCATTTATGCATAATTCATTTTCGTTAGCAAATTGAATATCCATATTTAAACTATTCAGGAATATCCTTCTAAATTTTTCAGGTTAGTTCTTTCCAGGCAATAAACAACCAACTGTTTTATGAGCATACACAAATCCTTTACTTTGCTCTAAGAAAAGTCATTTGGGCTATAATCCGATACTACAACAATACTGCTTTACAATACATGACCTAACTACCTGCTTTATTTATAGCACTTTTACTGTTATATACAATCTAAGTTTCACACCAATGCAGAATAATGTAATTGTAAGACCTACCGAAATGTTTACCACAAACAACAAAGATCACCCACCACTTATAACAACGTATCACTAACCTTCTATCCCGATCGTAGCAGACTCTGCGAGGTGGAGGGGACTTATTGCGCCAGGCCCTGCTTCGGTCACGTTCACGGCCACGTGAACGTGAACGGCGGGACTTGGAGCGAGACCTACGGGGCATGCTACGCGGCTCCCAAGAACGGGACCGTGATCTCTCCAATCGCCTCAATGGAGGTGAAACACTTGAGTCCCGCCGCCTTAGTACCTTCTCCTCCCTCTCCTAAAAATGCAGGAGTCAACAAAAATTAGTCAACAACTACTTTATGAATATAGATGTGTCAAATGAGATCTTGTAAGCTCATTTTCATTTTCCCAATTGCGTGTCTTATATTTAATATGAATATATTGAATGTATTCTTTCACAATGATCTTTTTCAGGTGGATTATTTGTGTCTAGCAATAATAAATGACTATAGCACTGTAACAAGATAAAATCTGATACACAAGATAAAAGTAATATATTTAATGGAACATCAAGCCTATAGCAATCAATTATGTTCTATTCACTTTTCTTATGGAGGCTATGTTTAAATCGCTGTAAATGAAAACCTATAAACATCATTCTTATTTTCAAAACCTTTTAATATTTTAAGTATTAAATCTATTATTTTCCTTCCAGTCACTGTTTTTGGAAATAATCGGGAAGTAAGAGAAAAAAATCTTCTCATCAAATCTCTTTTTTAATATTTTTAAATAATAACAAATTATATATCAGCACCATATAATTTCTGAAAATATTTTCATACATACTCATGTGCAGAAGAAAGTTGTCATCTCTCATGACCAACATGTAATAGTTTTCAATTGATTTAAATCAAATAAGATAAATCAAAGTACTTGATTTGACTAAAGGATTTGTCTAGGAGTAGTTTTTGTTAATGTGTGTATTGGTGTAGATTCTCATTGGTGGAGCAAAACTGGCAGAACTCTCTTAAAGCAGGTCTGCACATGTGCAAGAATGACAAGTGGTAAAAATCGAGCACATACTTTAGTAGAGTAATGAAAGATGTGCTAACATAAACTTTTTGGGCCAAATGCCTTGTGATAATCAACTTTTAATGGTTTAAAAGTATTTAATTATGTTTAATTAATGTCAGTGATTGTACAGTTGTTTTAAAATTGGTTTGGAAACACCATAACAATGGCAATGTATTCAACTGGGTTTTAAACAGAGAGCCACTAACATGACATAAAATAGTGACAACAATGGCGTTTTATCTTTCAATAAGCAGGGTGATTGACAATTAATGTTTTAAAAACTATTGATGGATTGATGGACATATGAACAATTAAACAAATTGTAAAATTGTCTTTTTTTCAAACCTGTGCTTTCAGTTATTCAAACAATAAGTTTTGTCAGTCAACAAAGAACATTCTTTAAGTCCAATGCACCAATTAAAAAATCATTTATCGAGGTTTTTTTCAAAGTAGTTAGTCACCTTTCACATTTGCTCTGGATAATTAAAATTCTCTTAAAGTTAGAAGTGAATTTTAAAAATTGTATACTTTCAGTTACTTGAAACCAAAATAAAATGTAACCAATTAAAACAAAATCAGTTTATTCTTATCACAATTTTCAGTTAATTTATCACACATTAAGAATTTACAACAATTATGAGTATTTGTTTCAATTAATATTGAAAAAAACTATGTTTATTAATCATATGTAACTAATTTTGTAAAAACCCTTAAAAAGTCCTTATTTGTTATTTGAAGATGAAAACCTGATGTTTTATTTCAAATACCCATTTTTCTTTAAGTGACAACAATTGAGAAACTAAAAATGAATTTATTTATTACTATAAGAACACATTTATTTCAGTCAGCTTTATCCAGCAAAACTGTGAATATAATGACCTAGTGCTCAATGAAGGTAAACCTAACAACTACCACTCGGAAGACACAAGGATGCTGTTTGTGGTTTCCTGGACTTGAACAAGTTCACTCGACTAAACATTTTGGAATCACTTTAGATGAGAAACTTACCTAGTATAACAATGTTGATGAACTAAGCTATCAAAGCAGCTCTGCTATTTTTGTTCTCAAAAGAGTCAAATTCATTAGTACTCCTGAAGCAACAGTGACATCTGTAAAGAATCTTAACATCCTTGTATATACTTGAAGTTATTTCACTTTCCTGCAAGCTTGACTTACCAAAAAACAAAGCTTTTCATGAACGGCTTACACAACATGCAGAGCACTTCATTAATTCATCCCACAGAACTGCCCTGTTTGAAAAAACCTTCACATGTGGAGGAAAATCTCTTCCTATGGAGCTGAAGACATATAATGTTAAGGTGCTGAAGACAATACTGCAAAACTGGCATGTTGAGAGATCAATTTAACGATGAATGAGTTTGTGGCTCACTGCTGAGTTTAACTGTTGAGTTATCTAACATTGTTTGTGCTCCGTTATTATATGTTTCTTGTATGTTAATTATTGTAATGTGAAGACAATACTGCAAAACTGGCATGTTGAGAGATCAATTTAACGATGAATGAGTTTGTGGCTCACTGCTGAGTTTAACTGTTGAGTTATCTAACATTGTTTGTGCTCCGTTATTATATGTTTCTTGTATGTTAATTATTGTAAAGTATATTGACACCAATTATGTACACTGTACTCAAGAATAAAGCCTTCTGATTCTGTGAAGACTATCACAGTCTTCAGGACAAAGCTTATAATGAAATTCAATGACAGAAGATAAATATGATAAATTGTTATAGATATAAATTAAAACAATATGTAACATTTCCTTAGAGATTAAATTATAATTATTAACATGTATACATTTTATTCCAACCTTACAAAACATACATTATTTGATATTAAAGTTTTGTTAAGCCGGGTCCACACTGAACAAATGTTTGACAAACATGTTTGTTCAAACAGTTTGGCCAAATTTTATTATGTTTGACAAACAATGTTTGCCCGTGGCCAGTGTGGACGCGTCAAGAAACAAAATATTTCCAGGTAGGGGAGAACAGTGCCGCCATCTTTGTTTGGACTCGATGTTTGCTGTCAGAGCGACAACTGGCAAACTGTGTGTCGTCAGTCTATGCGAGTTCCTAGTCAGAAACAGGTCTATTGTGGTGTTTTCTGTTAGTGAGTTGCTGCTCTTTGTGTTTCCTATTCGATTGGTAAGTGAAGAACAATAAGTAAGGACTTTTGGACACAAGATAATGTAATTTCGTTAATACAACTGTACGAATCGCATAGGTTACTTTGGGACACTAACGAACCAAACTATAAAAACAAATACAAGAGAAAAGATTCCTACACTAGTATAGCTAAAGAGTTAGGTGTAAACAATACCGAAGAAGTTAAGAAAAAAATTGAAAGTCTTTTAGTGCAATTTAGAAGAGAGAAAAAGGCAGTAATACCAAAGTCAGGAATGGGAACTGCCGACAAGAAAAAGGCTTGGTGGGGTTTACAATTTTTTCAGTTTTTAAGTGACAAAAATGTACCTAGACAAACAGTGTCAAGCAAGACACAGGATGAAGTTTCTGAAGATCTATTGAGTGAAAATGAAGATTTACTTTCATCTGCTGGCCCTTCAAGAACCAGCACTCCTTTTTCGTCTGCTAGTCTTTTTAGTGGCACTTCGAATAGTAGTGTCAGTAGTAAGCCTGTTGCCAAACGAGGAAATAAAAGAAAACTAGTTGATAAAGCATTTAATATCATGACAACTTGTTTCAACGAAATGCAGCAAGAGCCAAAACCAACGAAAGATGAGCATACAGTTTACGGGGAGTGCGTTGCCAACCGAATAAGAAAAATAAAAAACCCCATGAGACTCTGCATTGTTAAAAACAAGATAGACAATATACTTTTTGAAGCTGAAATGGAAGAGTACAAGGATGTTTCTGAAAAACCTGAACAAAACAAAACATCTGAACAACCAGGAACTTTTGAGAAACCAGTGGAAGAGGAAGACATCGGAAATATTTCTTCATTGATAGCCTCATCAATGAATACAGTTTCTGGATACTTTGAGGACTTATAACATTTACACTTCTAATCAGTTGTTGCAGTTATTTTTTATTACATTTAATACAATTTAATGATGGTTAACAGTGTTGTATTCAGTATTTGTTAAGAGTGTTGTATTCAGTGTTTGTTCAAGAAAATACAAGTTTTTCAGGATACAATGTGAGAAATATTTATTTGATTTACCTTACAGTTAGGTTAGATTACAGTTAGGTTTAGTTAAATTATAATTAGGTTATAGTTATGGATTAAGTTATGTATGATTTGTTATATATTTACCTACAGCCTTTAAGGTAAATGTCCAAATTTCGAAGAACATCTAACTAACATCACTTCCAATTAAACAATTCAAACTTTATAAAATAAAAAAGTAGGCTGTAGTTGTTTATGCCAAAAGGAACCAGAGTTCATCCCACACTGCTCATGAGTAGTCATTTTGCCACGGTACACTACCAATGTTGGAGACGAAGTAGTTTGCATATTCTTCTCTCACAGATTTCGCAAACTCACTGGGTTTTCTTCCTATTCGAGGAAGTGGATAAAATGACTGTAATCCTTGGTTGTCTTCTCTCCAATCTCCAGGAACAATACTCCCATCTGGAGCTACGCTGTCTAGGGAACCAGGAGGTGTGTATACATTTGCTGATGATTTGCTTTGAAGCAAAAAGTTATGTAAATCTACACAAGCACATGTAACAAGAGTAGATTTTTCTGGGTCTAGGAGCATTGGCTTTCTCAGTACTCTAAAGACTGAACTGAGAATTCCAAAGGCATTTTCAGAACATCTGCGAGCTCGAGACAAGCGATAGTTGAATATCCTTATTTTGCTTCCCTTTTCTTGGTGGCCTGGGAACGGTTTCGTTATGTGCTTATGTAAGGCGAATGCATCATCTGCCACAATCACATATGGGACAGCAAATAATCTTCCAGGTAAAGCTTCTTCCTCAGGTAGACCTGTTCCATTTTCCAAGATTCTCCACAAACTACAATTTTTAAAAACACCACCGTCAGATATTCGTCCTTGGCATCCAATGTTCACATAGATAAACGAGTAATTAGAGTCTACAAGTGCCATTAACACAATGCTGTGGTAACTCTTGTAATTGAAAAAAGTAGAGCCACTGTTTTCTGGAGCTTGTATCACAATACGCTTCCCATCTAGAGCACCGATGCATTGGTCAAACTGCCAAGCTCGCTTAAAATCAGTTGCAATCGATTTCCACTCTTCTGGTTTGATAGGGGTCTTTATATAGTCCTCCAACATACTAACACGGGCAGAACACACTTCAGGAACGATTTGGGATATGCTTTGCTTTGATACTTTAAATAAGTACATCAAAGAATGGTAAGAATCACCAGTTGCTAAAAATCGTAAAGTTATAGCCAAACGATCATTCACACTTATCACTTCTCGCCAGTTTGTATTTTTCTTAGCAACCATGGGTCCTATCATGTTAGCAAGTATTTCAAAATCTGCATTTGACACTCGTGTAAAGTTAGTGAACAAACAGCTAGCTCTCAAGTCAGTACGCAAGTCCTCACCACTATACTCGTACCTCCTTTGCAACAGCTGCCTCTGCCACCATCTTCGAGGTCTAGGTGAGTTGATGAACACAAACGCCGCGGCCGCGGCTATACAAGCAAGGCGACTACGACGGTACAACAAATTATCGTTCATGTCTGTTCCATTTGATAGCTCAGCACTGACTGTTTTAGCAAACACTGAAATTTTTGGCCAAACAGTAATTTTTTGTTTGACAAACAATGTTTGACCAAACTTTTTAAAATGTTTGTCCCTGATCACCTCAACGAACATATTTGTCAAACATGTTTGTCAAACATTTGTTCAGTGTGGACCCGGCTTTACATTTGTATATAACTTTACTCTATATGGACGCATTTATGCAGAAAGGGACCAAGGACCAACTTTACACATTTTAGAGTTACAACTGCCTTCTTTTAGGAAATGAAAAGATCTATTTAACAAAAAAAGTGATCAAGATCTGTTAAGTTGTTTTTTTTATATGATTTATATAAAAGTAGTTAACACACAAAATATTCACACGTCAAATTTTATATACTAATTGATATAATATGATTTCACTTATTATCTAATACTACCATTATTTTCTTCGACAAAAATTATTTGAAATAACATTAAGTTGTTATTTCGCGCAAACACAACAATCACAAGTTCTTTGGTCAAGTTTTGATGTTGACTAATCCTACTGAAAATTAAATCTGTATTAGAAGCCAGACTAATATAATAATATTAGTCTTAATTTCCAATGAGGAATATTTACTAATAAAGCACTTTAAAAAAATAAATATCTGGGAGTCAATGTGTACTTAACAGCTAACATGTTTTGCTTCCAAAATAATAACAATTAAAGAAATATCACCTTAAATGTTCAGTAAAATTAACATTTACAAAGATATTTTCACCAAAATAAATAGCTTACCTTAAAGTTGTTGAAGCTTCATTTCTCTAACTTTGAGGATAACTTATCACTTTAAATATGAAGATCTAACTCCATATAAACTAAACTAACTTTTCTATTTATATTACATACAAAAGAAAGGTAAGTAACATCAAATATACACCTGAGGAAATATAGAATATACTTGATACCTACAAGGGTCATTTTCAAACAATTTTGCTCTTCTTAATTAAATTTAAAATGAATTGAAGTTTTTTTTCTTATATGGGATTAATGAAAATAATTTATTGTTCTTTCATCATATTCATTTGAAAAATCAGACTTGTAGGATTATTGTTAACCCAGTAATTCCAATATGTTGTAAATACTATTAATTATATAAAATGTTATTTTGAAATTAAAAAGAAGATTTAAATTTTATAATATGCACTGCTATATAAAGGGGTCGAAAGAGACAGTAGTAACTATATTTTTTGTGTGGTTTGGCTGGTTTTACAAACAAATTGCAATATCTTCAATTCTATTCTGTTCCATACATGTATATATATTATGGGGTATGACATGTAATTTCACTACAGCCAACTCTTAACCCATATGACTGGTGTTAACTCACTGGTAAAAACAGTACCACAATCACAATATGACGGAACTGTATCACAATGAAATACTGATTAAATAGTTGTAGTATTGTAATTTAAAGTGGGTTAACACCAATCACATGGGTTAGGAGTTAGCTGTAGTGAAATTGCATAAGTTTTACCTGATAAAAACAATGTTAAATCCCAAAACATTTTTATATCCTTATATTTAGTTGGAGAATTACAGGATAGGTCTCATCTTAAAGGCATGATTAATCATTTTAACTTTCCTTGTAAAACATATACTTTTTTAGCTTTTAAACAACGAAGTGAAAGGACAAGTTTACAACAGACTTTTGGAAGGTAACTTGTAGGTTTAGTAAAAATACTGAATTCTTCCATATAAAAACTTGTGACATTGGATGAAATTCATATGCAGATAAGCTGGAAATCAATATATCGGGCCAAAACATTATGTTTATTCATCATAGATATATTGTCAATGACTATTTTACATATAGAGTGATCATCAAGTTGTGCATATCAAAAGGAACATTGATATAAATGGTAGTTTCGTTGAATTAGT
Source organism: Homalodisca vitripennis (assembly GCF_021130785.1). Taxonomy (NCBI): domain Eukaryota; kingdom Metazoa; phylum Arthropoda; class Insecta; order Hemiptera; family Cicadellidae; genus Homalodisca; species Homalodisca vitripennis. The sequence continues at coordinate 89,346,064 of NC_060215.1, forward strand.
TATGTTGACTGCCGCAAGATAGCATTACATGTACTACTGACAACAAATTTAGGCACTATTGAAATAGATACTAGCCACATTACGTCTGTAGTACTGTTGAGTTTACTGCTTTGTAAACATTATGTTTTCTCAAGAGCAATTAATTTTTATTGTTAAACGGTATTTATCGAGCCGGTCAAATGCGCATGTTGATAACAAATTTCGTGAGAAATATCCAGATGCTGCGGTACCTAATAATTCAACAATAACGAGACTAGTCGCCATTTCCGTGAATGTGGATTAGATGCAGACAAGAAGAGAACCGGAAGGCCGGCCACCATTTGAACGGACACTAAACTGACACGTAATGCTACACTCACCATCAAAGATTTTAATACACTCTAAGATTTAATTCGGTAATGCAAAGAAAGTGGTGAAAATTTTGTATTACATACGCAGTGTTCAGGAACTAAAAGAGCCGGATAGAGCGCCTACTGTACTGTGTAATGGTTTCGGACATTCGTCAATACCAATAGTTCATACAGCTTGACAGTGTTTTTCTTCACTGGTGAGGTTTGGTTTCATCTTAGTGGTTATGTCAATAGCTAAAACACAAGAATTTGGTGAACTGAAAATCCTCCAGTAAACTCTGTATCATAACATTAGAGAATAGTGGGCCCTATTTCTTACGAAGGACTGTAGTCAGTGTTGTGTACCAAGGCATCATTACAAAATTTATTTCATTGCTTGAAAATGATGAAAGCGATTGGTGGCTGCAGCAGGACAGTGCCACATGTCCTGTGGATTGTGTTCATCTAATGACACAATGCAATTCTTAAGTGGGTCTTTTGGCGAGCGTATCATATCTAAAGGGTTACGGCCGTCATGATCCTGATTTAACAAGTCCAGATTGTCTCCTACGGGGGACCTTAAAGAAAAGATAATAACAACCAGCCACACATACTTAATGAATAGAAAATGGACTGAAAAAGTTTCATCAAACATGATAAAAAGAGTTGCTGTGAAAATGTAAGTGATTTGTGTATACAAATAATAATTAAAGTTTGTAAAATTTATTTTGTTTACTTTATTACTTTTTAATTTTTACTACTCGATCTACTATTGATGTGCGTGACTTAATGATAACTCTGTATTATTTTCATAAGTCATCCGTAATAATCCAGTTTGAGAATAACCGATGTTTCTAACATATGGGATACACCAATTAATCATTTGGTTTCACACACTTACGGCATTAGTGGAAATCTACTAAAGTTGATGTGGCAATGTGTGAATATATATGTCTCTGAGAACCCATATTGAAATTAAGGTTTTCTTCAATAATATCTTAGAAGATCGAAATAAGACTTACTCAACTCAGCTAGCAAGTTTTCAATACTCTTCTGCCAGCTGAAGCTGTTTTCTCTGTAACCATGAAGATTCTCAAAAATATATACACTTTATTGAAAGTGATAAAAAGAGTGCTGCCATGAAATGATCATTTTTGTTGTTACCTTAAAAATGTAGTGCTTGCATTGCTTCTATGTTTAAATTTAACACCATTTGCCTTGATCAATTCCTACTTTTTTATATTTGTTACAGAGAAGGTGACAGAGTACTTGTTTCGAAGATAGTTTTACCTGGTATTATCATAGATTTATCATCAGTGTAATAATTTATTTAATACTCTCAATGACTGACATTGACCATTCACACACAGTAAAAATAATACAGACCTTGGGCAGATCACAGTAAGGGTCTCTTATACATTCCAAATGAACAAAATATGCACACTATATATTGCATATAATATTGTAATCTCAAGTATATAAAAAAAATTAATTCTACACACACATGCACGCTCACCCATACAAACGCACAATAATTCTCTAATAGTTTAAATATAAAACACCAATCCCTTAAACTGGTGTTTGACACACAGCGCTAAGTACACATTAAATAACAAAGCGAACAACACAGTAACACACAATACATGGGATGTCTACCACAAGCTTCTGAGCAATGAGCAGCTCAGACTGGTGCGAAAAATATTAGAAACTGTTTGACAAGTGCCACTTCTCCAATATCACAATTATGTGGATATGTAAAACCACTAATTTCAATCAACCATGGAATTTTATATTCTTTAAATACCTTTAAAATTATGTTTAATTTGTATTATGTAACATTTAAAATATGACAATGACTTATAGGCCATAATCCTGAGGAGAGATAAGTAAAAAAACACTAATTACAGAAAAAATCTTGAGAAAGCATGAGTCTGATATTGTTCTTCAGTTATATTCTTTTAAGAAGTACTACAAGTTTCAATACTATTTTGTTGGTCAATTTTTATAAATTCCAAAAATTATATACACTTTAGTATTAATAACAACAGTTGGAGCAGTTTAAGAAACTGAATAAACTAGTGCTTATGTAAAAAACGGAAAAAAGGCTTTATCAACAGTATCTATCTAGCTCCTTCAAATTATGTACATAATACATTGTAGCGTTGATAATCTGGATTAATTGGAAACTTGGAACCGAACCCCTTCCAGATTATCAAAGTAACCAGATTTTAAAAATGAACCCATAAAGCCTTTACATATCTTAAAAACCCTCACTACAATAGGCAGTAACTAAACACAAAGGCCTCGTTAAAATCGGACACAATTCAATACCAAATCCTCACAAAGGTCGGCTGTAATTCACTATAACAGTTAATTTAAAGTCAAGCATATAAATAAAACTATTACTGTAGGCCTAGACAAAGTTTAACATGTTCTATTATTATAATTCAATGGTTAATTGATTTTTATGACAATGAATTTAACTGAACAATCAGCCCTGAAACTGCTTCCCATTTGGTACAAACCTTGCTGCAACAGATAATGTTGAATACAACTTATAAGGATGACAATATAGATAGATTACAAGTGGTTTTTCTTATTTTAAAAATGGTAACGAGTCAAATAATGACAAACCTGGACAACGATCAATTGCCTGAACAGATAAAAGTTCATTAACTTGTGCTCACAGACCATTGACCAAATAGGAGAGGCAAGTGAAATAATTTGGAGCTCAGTTTAGCAGGTTTTAAATGAAGATCTGTTAATGAAAAGGGTTGCTGCCACATTTTTGCCTTGGGTTCACACACAACCATCTCTGCTGTCAGTTTTTGACCAAAACTGACACGGTACCACTGCCTCAAGTACGTATTTACCTGACATCGCTCCATGTGAATTTGTTCTTATTTATACACATGAAAAGTATATGTAACGACTCAGATTTGACAACATTGATGATGTCAAGAAAAAACAAGGGAGGAGCCTTCGGCCATTACTGATAATGTATACTGTTTTAACAATTGAATCAACAATTGGACTAAGTATCAAGTGTAATGGTGACTAATTTAAAGGAGATAAGGTTGTTTTGTAAAAAAATGTAACATATACGTTTCTGTAAAAATGTAACTAATTTCAGTTTCTTTTGGATACACCCTTGTTCCTTCTTAGTACCACAAATCACACCATTTTTTCCTTGGGCTTTCAGGCATTCCCAACAAAAACACAGGGATGAGAGGGTGATACAAAGTGTGTGGTAATAATAGAAGTCTCCTCAGGAGTATATTTCAACTAAATATGTTAGTCAAATTGGACAATATCTTCTGGTGGAACTGTGATGTTTGAGTTCTTAAATACCTGTTTTCAATAAGAAAGATTGGATAAAGTAAGAGTAGGTAGCATGTTTTCATCAAATTTAAGGTTAATTTTTTGTTATTGACACATTATAATAAACAAACCAAAAATAATAATACAACAAAATATAATAAATAAGGTTGTATTTAACATATCCAAACAAAATTACAATATTATTACTTTCAAAGAAACAAAAACAATATAATGTATACATAACCAGTCCCTACATTTTAATTTAAAATTGGATGAAAAAAAAATCTTCTTGTAGAATGCTGTTCAACTGGCTGGATATTTTTTTTCCTTATCCATTTTTGTTTAATTTTTTTACCTGAATAATAAATAAAACTTTGTTAGAACAATTTCAAAACAAAACATAATGAAAATAATAATGCAATAAACCCAATCAAAATTAAACTTCCTTACAATTTGGGTAAAAATTATCAGGGTGGCCACTCAAAAGTTTTTTCAAATTCCCGGTTTTCCCGGTCAAAAATTTCCGATTATCTAGTCTATTTTCAAACCAAAAAGGCAACTGTAGTACTGTATTTAACCCTCAACGATGATGTTTTATCGCCACTAGCAGTATTTGCAAGAAATGCCACAAAGCTGCGGTGCTCTAGCATTTTGTCGCTAGTGATAAACGATAAATTTAGTGACGATTTATTGCTATCACCTATTTTAAGCTCCTTAGTTTTTATCTCTGTGTCGACATAACATTGTGTATACCTAATAACTTTCCTTTCTGTGATGTACATGAAAATACATGTATCCAATTCGGAAATACAAGATAACAAATAAATACCAACAAAGCGTTACCGTGGGGCAGACTGCAGCCCAGTATTGCGGGTCAGAGGTGTAGCAGTGGACGAACTTACGGTACGAGACTATGATTTCGCCGATACACAAGGTCGGTTCAGTACAATCAACAAATAAACCAAATACTTTCATCTAAACTCTACTTTATTAATTTATCTTTTGTTGGGGAGGGGAAGCCTAAGGATACCACGTTACTTCAAAGGAATTTGCAGAGATTCAGGGAAACGAATATTTTAAAAATTCCAAGTAATTTTTCCTTTTTAAGTAATAGAAATGGTAGGTTATAAAATGAGCTTCCAGAATATATTAAATTTACATAAAAATGTATGGATGTATGTCTATAGAGAATATATCTATTTACAACAACGCAAATATACAGATAAAATACGAATTAGCGATCCTCTGTTTAATATCGAGGATCTAAGCCCGCGCATAGAACTAGCACACGCTAGTGTCGAAAAATATAGACACGAAAAAAACGAACTTCAATTATACTATTATTTATAAATTACATTATTCTGTTGCTATATATTTCTAAATAGTTTTATACAGAAAGAACTACAAAAACATGCTTCACCAATCGGTAATTTGAGTACTGCCGATCATTTTTATCTACGAAAAGAAAGTGCAGACTCAGTCAGTTAGATTACAGTCAAGGACTACGAAACAACGAGGCATAAAGATCCTCATGCACTTTGGACTATTTGGTTTGAACAGTTCGAATCGTCGCCGAACGATCGTCACGTGTGTGTAGAAGTCGTTCTGGTAAATAGTTGACCGGAGAACTGATGGGAAGTCGTCCAACCAATGCCACTCTGACGACGAAAACTGATGAGCATAGCTGATTAGATCAGTTGACCGTTTGCATTATGTAGACTGGCAACAATATTAAGTTGAGTTTACACTGGCAAGTAAAGTTGCGAGAGAATTTGCACAACTACTGTAGCATAATGTGAACAATATAAGCACTTTTACTCACGAGAACTGTCGCAAGTACTTGCTACAGTTGTATCGCTGGTTGTTCCAGGAGTCAAGATGAAATCTGTTAACACACGGCAATGTTGTCTCTGCCTTGTTTATAATTAAAATTTTAATAGCCAACACTGTTCTCCAGTTCTTATAACCAAATCGGACACTGGTTGCGGCAGGACTAGCAAGAGATCTTGCACCTGTTTAGACTAGCAATTTCTACAGTCAGACACAAAACTTGTGCCATTTTTTGCCGGCATTAATGCAGTTCAGTCGAGATTTGGATGTGTCCCTGATATCAAAACATAACATCACTTTCTTTGTTTTAACCTATGTAATTAGATGAAAATTGTAATGTGTGTGAGGAGCAATCGTTCATAGACCAACAGAGGCCTCAGCCGCGATACGAGCGGTAAGCTGTGAGCGATGGATCGAGCGGCAACTTAAAGTTTAATGTTTGTGTTGTACACATAGAGAACACTCAACACTAGCCATGGCAGACATGAGCGGCAGGGCAGTAACACACTATGGCACATATCTGCTGCCAATTTAAGACATTAAATGTTCTTCCTGCTGCTCACCCCCTCATTCTGTCATTGCTGTGCAACAGGGCGCAATTGCCCCCTTCTCGACGTTACTTGTTGTAACTAACCCACTACTTTCTTCTCTAAAAGGTATCTTAATAAGCTTTGTATAAATCCAACTGACATTCTGGTGTACTCAAAAACCCGGGCTGCACCTCTTATCAAACCGTCAAAGATTATATTATTCAACGAACCGAACTCTGAAGCCTGTTTATAACACTGTACATTTTAGGCCTGTGCTATCTATCTAACACTCGTCTTTCCAAAATACTATTTTCACTAAAGAATAAGAGTTGAACAACTTCGTCCGGAGACCCCAATTCAACGAATGAATAATACTTATATACAAAACAAATCCGTTTGTATCGTGGTTACTACCGCTCTGCTGCGTTAACTCTAAAAGTGTCCATGCATTTAGTGCCGAAGTCCGAAATGACAGGTCGACCGATTTTAATTGTCCAATGCATTCTTACATATTTTTGTGGGGGGGGCGGAAGCTTACCATGGCACAGTAGTAGAACTAACCAAAATAAACTCACTATGTTATTGGAGGTAATCTTAGATCAACCGGCATCAGATGTAGCTCACGAACATATGTTGATCTTCATTCACAATTTCACAAACCACGTCACGTAAAATACGATGTTTCATGATTAATCAGTTCTTGATTCAAGAAGCTGTCAAATTATGTCTTGATTTTATAAGTTCTAGGAGACGCAAAAATTATATTTGAAATTTTCCCGGTTCTCAGAAAAATTCTCGGCTAATTCCCGGTCGGGTGGCAACCCTGATTATAACTTATTCAGCTCAAATACAAGTAACAACATTTTCATGAAAGTAATTATTAAAGACACAAAAAATTAAACTATGCATCAGTAATTTTTTTAAATTGCAACAAAAAACATTTTAAAGGTAAAAATTCATAAAACATAGGTAATACAAGGATAATAAACACATATAAAACAGTTACACAACAAGATAAAATTTAGAAAATATAAAATAAAACCCAATACTGTTAACCAAAATTAAATTATAAATAAATAAATTATAATGATCAAAAAACGTGAGGATGTGTGGTAAGTGAAATTTGTTAAGTTAAAACTTAAATCAGGTATGGGTGATGACTAATTGAATAGTTTGGAATAATCAGATAGTACATGAATATTTAACCATTTTTATATCTTTATCTAATGATAATTTGAATAAAAATAACTGAAATACTGTTTAAAAAATATCAGATACACAATAATATGCTTTCTTAACCAATATTATTAATTTTCTCAGGACACACACTTAGAAATCTGAATGATTTGTTTTCAAAATTCAATTGTTTAAGAAGAGAAGGAACCAACTAACTGATCAGTGTATTATGCAATATTTTAATTTATTGAAATTAAACAATATTTCAAGCAATTAAAATTAAAAAGTGATCTACTTATGTGTGTTTGTTCATGTGTGTGTGCGCGCACACACGCAAGTGTAGGGGGTGTAAGAGGCTAATAGTCATTGTAATATTTAAATAAATATGTCCATTGTGTACCTCTTAACTCATTTACCACCCAGACAACAGTATATCAAAATGTTTATTTACGGTGTTATCTAATACTTTAAATTTATCTGGATGTTGTAAATTTTTTTAAAGGAGAGGACTATCCCCTTTCATACCATATTCTGTCCATCCTCATGCCACTGGTCTGTGCCGAGGATTTTATAAAACAGAATAGACGATACAATACAATGTCAATAGTACAAATAAAAAGCGCAACGGTTACAGACAGGATTTTAACCTGCATTATTTTTGATTTAGACGCAAAGTTTGACGTCTTAGACCATGTGGCCATCGGCTCTCCAGATCTAGGATAAATAGAATAAATAAACTGCTGTTTATTGTATTATTTATTGTTGAATTTTTCTTACAAATCCTAGATTATTTATAATTATTTATTGAACTACATTTATTATTGATGTTAACTAGTAACATTGTTATTTATTAAAATAACATACCATTCCTTGTTTAGAGTACCTACTAATTTTTACTCTATATACTGTTCACTTAGTTATCAAAACTTAATTTTCACATTTAAATGATGTGGTATGTTTAACTTTTAATATATCAATACATTTTTCAACTTCTAAACCAAATAATTAACAAGTCACAATTATTAGTTTAATTGGGTTAAGTACATTTAGTACGGACACCATTCTTTGTATGTATCTACACTCATGAATAAAAGTAGCTATGGTGGACGGGTTGATTATATGTGAATGTTGAGTTTAGATAGTCAGTATAGTGGTATAGTAGAGTCAGATTCCAAACGCTGCACTAAGAGGAAAGTGAACTGGAGCTAAACTCAACATCCACATCATGAATAAAGATTATTTTATTTAAAGCGATAAAGATTTATTATAATATTGGAGACATCTATTTACATGTAAATAAATACAGATGAAATGATCTTTGTCATCCCAAAAATTTATATTTTCTTACTCATTAACATTCCTTAAATCATTGTATAATATATATGCTGATACCACTTGAATATTTGAAAGGTTTAAACAACAAATGTTCTGTCATCATTAAAAGAATAATAATGAAATCACGTCCAATCTGACATCAAAATCTCACAATAATCACACACCCCCTACAACACTGTGTTCTTTAGAATAAAATTGATGAAATCTGAATTTTGTACTAATGCATATTAAAAATAAAATTATTAAATAGACTAAAACAATATTATCTTTGTTGCTGCGAAATTTGTTTGCTAAAAAAATAGCAACTTGTATACAAAAGCAAAAGCAGGGGTTTAAAAGGTGTAAATAAACATACCAAGAAAGAAATTTATTGTTTGCTGCTACATTTCAAGATGAGTCAATTGGGCCTAAATCTTTCACAACATTACACTTTGACATTACAAACTTCTAGAGCATTCTGTGTTAAAAACAAAACACACACACACACACACACACACACACACACACACACACACACACACACACACACACACACACACACACACACTTTCTCTGTAAACATTCAAAACAACTCTTTATTCAAAGTATATTTTAATCTGAATTTATTACTCAAAGACAAAAATTAAAATGAGAAAATCATACACATACATATAGATGTATACTCACGGAATCTGACTTGCGATCGTGGGAGCGAGAAGATGACAGCCGTCTTTCCGTTTGTTTGATGCTCATTGAACCATATGATGAACCATTTCTTAACAATTTAGGACTCTCTTCTGCTGCCTGCACCTTTTACAAATTATCAAATTAAAAATTAATAAACCATAAACTTATTTTTATTACGTACAAATTCTGTTTGGTTTCGGGTAGAGGGATAGTTGTAAGTCATACATCATTGAATATAATTTTATTATAAGTATTTCGTATATATTTATTTTACAATATTTACTTTATTTAAGAGAAAATATAAGAGAATTTATCTACAACAATAATTGGCTAATAATACAAAAGAGAGACACAATCCTCCAAAGAGTACAAGGAATACAATTTCATGTATTCAGCCAAGAGAAGGTGTTGAGAAAGTAGAATTTGGGAGAGGTCATTTACAAAGACATTGAAAAGTATAGGGCCAAAATGAGACCCCTGGGGAACCAGAGAAACCAAAGCAGCAGCTGACCTTGAATGCCATAAGACTCCAATTTTCCTATGAACAAAGAATTACATACATGGTCAAATGCTTTTCAAATATCCAAATAGTTCGTTGACTTGCTTCTACTCTTCCAAAGATGAGATGATATGGGATTGAATCATGACCATTTTTCAGTAAAGGAAAAAGTCTTGATAATATAAGCCTCTCAAATACTTTTGCAATTGTAGGCTGAATAACTATTGGCCTCTAATTGTTGATCTCTGAGGATGATCCAGATTTGTGTATTGGGACAATGTAACTACACTAAAAAAAATTAAGGAAGATACCTTATTTAATAGATTGGTGGAATAACAACTGTAGATGGTGAGATAAAATGTGCATGCAATATTTCATGCATCCCTTGGTCACATCAAGACTAAGATCTTCAAGATCTCATCACAGGAGAATTTGCAACCAGATAATTAGTTGTTATTTAAAGTTGGATTATTATGAAGGGGAAGATCCAGTGGTGGCTTGAACAATGAAGAGAAAAAAATCAGCAAATGTGTCATATTTCTCCTTGTCCTCGACCAATATTGCACATTTCCTGGTCATCACAGACAGACTTGTGGAATTTCTCTGATGCAATGAAGAAACAAATCTCCAGAAGATTTTAAGGTTGTACTATAGGACATCCTGAAGATGAGAAATGTATCTATCATAGCACAGCTCGCCAAATGACTTGTGCACACATAGCCGGAAATCTATTATAAGCCAACATTTATTTGGGTTTAACGTTTTTTTACATTGTATATGCAGAAATTTCTTCTCTTTAACCACAGCCTTGAGCTCGGAGCCAAACCAGAGAAGTGGAACCAATTCTTCTAAAAGGATTGTTGAACACAGCCGCCCTAACTGAGTTAAGACAGAAAACTTGATATTTATATAATTCTTTGAAGATTCAGCTGAGAAGTCAGTTGCCACCAATATTCATGAAAAAGACCAATAGTGTTGCAACGTTTGAAATTTGGAATATGACTACATGCAATGAACTGAGGAATATGGCGTGGTACATCAATTTTAATGGCAGGATGATAACAGTCCTCTCAAATCCAGGGAGATGATATTCAAGAAACAAGGTTGAGGATTTGAAAAAATCTACATTAAGTATTAATCCATGAAAATTACTGTTTTTTGGATTGCGTATTATACTCAACTCAAAGTATTATATAAATCAGCTAGTGGATGAGACAAAATTGGCAATTGAAGAAAGATCCTCCCAAGGGGCATTAGAAAGGTAAAATCCCAACAATAAAAATTATAAAGAACAAATCACATATTGCTGCTTTTTCAACTGCAGTGCAGAAATCAGCTTACATAGAGGTGACAGAGTATGGAGGAAAGTAGACCCCGCAAAGTAACACTTCAAATCAGGACTAATTTGGCAAGAGATTAAAAAACACCCAATATTATGTATTGAGGTTTAGATCTTAAGTGCGGAGAATTTATTACTGACAGTTAAGAGAATACCACCAGCACTTAGTTTGCAGCTGGTGTCAGGTAAGCGATTCTCTTGAAAAACCACAAAGCAATGAGCTCTCAACTCAAAGTCACAAATGTCGGGTGTTAGATTATTTCAAGTGAATACAACGCATTATGCTAACACAAAGAAAAAGCAAATTGAATCTCTTTAAGTTTAGTGCGAATGCTATTTCTTCTGATAATACACAGAGAAATCACAGGATTTTCAACCAGAGCTAACTAGTTATTTTGTTCCTTCTTGGTGATGATCTTGGGTATTTTATTGTGAGGTTCTTCTCCTACTATTCCATCCTCACGGCATATAATGCACAAAAGGGTCTCAAGGTTTTCACACTCACTAGCAGTTCTATCCCTAGATATAGATACATCTGGGAGATTAAATTGTCTTCAAATTTGGTCTGGGAGAAGGCTTTAAGAAAAGCTGAGACCAGCTTGGGCAATAAAAACCACCTTTATAGGACAAGACTTCTTATTGGTGAACTTCCCAAGTCTGTAGAAGATAAAATAATCAGGATTAAACTCAATTATTGATTTGAGATGGCTAAGATCGTTTTCTTTCTTCTTTAGTGGTTCAGCATGCCAACTTTCAGGTATATTGTGCAATATGAAATTTTTAGCCCTAATAGATCTATTGTTAATTTCATCGATAATATCTTTAATGGATAAGTCTTGTGTTCATATTGCAACTGTCAAATAAGATTACTGAAATGTGTTAATTTATTTTGAATTTTCTTAGGTTTAGGTTTATCATACAATATTAAATTAACATCTGTTCAAACCAACCATTTATCAATATTTCCTTTCCTGTTATAACATTTATTTAACAGCTAACCCACAAACTCCTTCTGAACTGTGCCCAATAAGCATTTTCACGTGTCTCTCAAAATGTTTCGAAAGAGTAGTCCACTAACAGTTTTCTTCTTATTTTAATAATTACAATATTCTAACCAAATTCCAATCTGGATTCAGATCTAATCACAGTACCACTACAGCCTTATTGAAGATTACTGGTGATATCTGATTGGCAATGGACAGGAGACTAGTGACAATTTTGATATTATTTGATTTCTCCAAGGCCTTCGACTGTGTATACCACCCCCTCCTCCTTATCAAATTAAAGAAGTATGGTTTCTCCGATGGTTGTGTTATTTGGGTCATGTTGTACCTTACTGGACGTCAGCAATGTGTGAAGGAGGGGAATAAATTGTCTGACTGGAAACCCGTTACGCGGGGGGTCCCACAAGGCTCTGTACTTGGGCCTCTCTTATTCTCACTTTATATTAACAACGTCACTTCAATTATAACACATTCAAATTTTCATCTTTATGTAGACAATTTGCAAATACACGTTCACTGTTTACCAAACGAACTAGCTACTTTTGTGTCACTACTCAACTTGGATATTGAGGCCTTTAACTATTGGGAAATACAAGGACTGAAACTAAATGAAAACAAAATGCAAGCCATGATAGTTAGTAACTTTAGAATGATAAACCGAATTAATCTTGAAATCGCACTGAAACTTAAACTTAACAGTTGTGAACTAAATTACCAAAACAAACTGACAAATCTCGGACTCACTCTGAACAAAAATCTCAAATGGACTGACCAAGTTACGATAACGTGCAGAAGAGTCTTTGCTGGCATCCACAGTTTGAAACGGTTTGCCTTGTACCTGCCATTCAATGTTAAGGTGATGCTCATCACAACTCTTATACTACCACACTTTGACTACTGTGATGAGTGACATGGCCGTTGAAAAATCGGACAGACTCCAGCGTGCTCAAAACTACTGTATTAGATTTATTTTTAATCTCAGACGTCATGAGCACGTTACGCAATATTTTCAGCAATTGTCATTCATGAAACTTCATCAACTACGTAAATTCTGCATTCTTTCTATTCTACATTTAATTATAAAAACCAAACATCCTGTCTATCTGTCAGATCATTTCAACTTTATCTCTGATATTAGTGAACAACCTACAAGAAGGGAAGCCACATTACTATCAATTCCAGTTCATTATTCAACCATTTTTAATAAGTCCTTTACTGTTCAGGCCTGTCGCCTTTGGGACACTCTCCCCGATAATATCAGATGTAATGAGGGCCGTACTCGCTTCAGGGCGGGGGTTAGGGGCTTGCTGCTGGGGGGCCTGTGGGGGTGACGGGTGGTGCTGCTTATTTCAGTCATGTGGTTAGAGGGTGTGTTAGAGTGATTGAATGTTTCTTGCTCTTCATTTTGAATTATCTTGTATTTATCATAAAATGTATAAAGTTTGTCTTTTGTATTTTAAGTATTCATTATATATTTATAAATAGATTTTTACTTCAACATAATTTAATTTTGTAGGTTAAGCATTTTAGTTTTTTCTATTTAAAGAATAAGTTAATAATCACCACAACTGTATAAACTATTGTAAATTTTCTGTATACAATATGAGGTTGAGTAGTAGAGAGGGCTTAATAGCCCTAACTCCGTCTCTTTAATAAAGGCATTTTTCATTCATTCATTTCATTTTATTTTAATTTATAACAACTGGTAATCATTATTTCTTCGACCATTTATATAAATGCAAAAGAAATTATAGAATTACATCTACCAACGTATATTCAAGATGTTTTTTTGTATACTTCTACAACTGAGATAAATAGAAATGATATCATTAAGTACAACTATTCAGGATATTAGGTTTATGACTTTAAGAATTATTATGGAAGACAAAGACATTTTTCGATTTCTTAAGAATATATTTTTGAAGTATTAGAAAATACGAAAAATAATAACATGTTTTAATTATTGAATTTCTCTAATATCATTTTCGATCACATCATGCACTAAAAACTTCTTTAAAACAAAAACATGACAAGTTGAATTTTTTTACAACATTTTGAAAATCCATATTGATAATTATATAATTCTTTGAGCCAGAAATATTTGTTAAAATTTTCCTTGTATCATTAACAAAAGCTGGTTGATTATTTATAAACCCTTTTGGATGATTGTAATATATACATCCATATTTTTACAGTAAACTTTCTTAAAATCTTAACACATCTGATCCATAATTCTAAAAAGACCTCCGGAATGTTTAAATTTTGTAATTTATCTGGATAATAAGTACCATTTAGTTTTATTCTTTATTTTTTATATTCAAACTATAGAAGTTAAAAGAATTTTTTAATTATTTCTCTACCTGTTTGAAAACAATAAAAAGTTTAGGATTAAATACATTTTTATAAACATTTGTAATATTGAATAAATAAGATCCAGAAATTCCTTTCTGTTCAATACATTAACAATCTTGAAATTAAACATAATATTTTTAACTTTTGTATTCTAATTAATCAATTAGGCTGAACTGGGATAAAAACTTGTATTTATGAATTGTAATAAAAATGTATTTTAAAAAATACAGTTAACATTTCCAATTTGTTGTTTTCCATATTGCATCATCAGCTCTTATAAAATTAATATAACTTTCTAGATCAGAATATTTACATTCTTTTAATCCTAATCCAAAATGAGATAAATTTTAAAAAGCTTCAAAACGTCAAAGTTTGAAAGTTTATTCAAATCCACTAGAAATTTGAGAAACAACATCCTTTAAAATAACAAATGGTTCCTTTAATTGTACTTAACTAACCACAATTTTCAATGTTTTATATCAATTTACTAGGTTTTCTTACTTAAATCTTAGATGATAAAAACTGTATAAAATTACCAACTAATATAACATCATTTGTAGCAAGATATGCATTAGTGTCTTGTTTTGTTTAAATACCAGAAATATAAAATTGAAATTTTGTTGAACAAAAATTACCTCCAAAATCAATATTAAATTTAGTTATTTTATGCTTCATTAAATGTTGTTTACCAATTGGATAGCAATTTTTTAATTTTGGTCTTTTGATATTGCTCAAATACTTTTGGTAATTCATTTATTTATTTACAAAACATTTCCAAGATTTTAATATAATTTACATAAAATTAATATAAGTTTTTATGAGAAAAGAAACCATTTTAAATAAAATAATGTAATTTATTTATAAAATCAATATCATAATTTTTAGGATTTTCTTCTTTAAATTTTTTTGAGAAGTGTACTTAATACAGGAAAGTGCTTCAATAATTCTAAAGAAGGAGACCACACTCAACATAATGTCGGACAGCCAAACAGCGCTAAAACTCTAAGTTCTTATACCGGTGTGCTGGAATGCATTAACATATTGAAAATGCTAGCAAGGGACAATCATGTAAACAATGCAGGGTAATTCCAGGTAATTTTCTAACATTTATTTACTAATAAAATATTACTACTTTCGAAAAATGGAGTGTAGTTTAAATTCAAGATATTTGTATCAGTTAAGTTGAACAGTGCATGACAATGGTCTTATTATCATACGTTCATAGAGTAAAATCCAGTCCTTAGATGATTAGACCTATCATTCCAAGGTTACTTTCTTTAATCATGAGTTTAATGGGACAAAACTTATACAGCTTAAATTAAAAAAACATGTAGATAGGTGTTTTAAAATATCACTGATCATTTAACTACACACCTGTTCTTTGGCAGGCTGTACAGCTACTATTGGTTTTGTGGTTTCTGGAATGCCTACAGGCAGAAGAGCGGGAACCGGCTCCAAGGTGGGGTTGATATCCACTTCTGATGATCCTATTGCTCCCTCCACCACTCCCTGTACTGTCTCAGGCACAGTCTCTGGTAGAATGGGCAGTGGCAGAGCTGATACTGCCTGATCCGTTGCAATTGAGGTTTTGGCTTCAAAATAATAAAGAGATTTAACATAATATTCTTTATATTCTTACCTCAAATACTCTTGTACATACTTATATACAAGACTTACCAGAGTGCACTTCTATTCCAAGAACTGCGACCTGTTTTGTTAGAGTCTGACAAGTAGATGAAAGACATACAAGCTAATATTACATTACCAAAAGTGAATAGAGACTAGGCTTGTTAATGATTCAAGATATCCAAAGAAGAAGCAGCTTTACCACTCATTGGATTAGCAATGTACTTTAGGTGACTATTGTATAACTGCACTTGTTTGCCTAATAAAACACGTTAAAACTTTAAATAAGTGCCATTTTCTTATGGAATGAGATAGACCTACAGTTTTCACCAACAATACTCTTTTACCTTTATCTTTAGAATGAGGTGTAACTTGTGACTTAATGGGAACTTCTATAAGAAATATTGAGGTTACTCCTCAAATAATCCATATAATAAAAATACAAAGTTTCCAAAAAAAAGTAAATTTTTTAACTTGTTAAAATAAAGTACATTTTAGTACCCTATTAGAGTATGCTAAGTACGGTTTTCCTGAATAAAGTGTTTAAAAAGATATAAGTCCGTTTCCACATGCCTATTTCTGCCTATAAAACATGTAGTATTTTTTATCACCACCATTAACCCTTTGAGTGTCGCAGCTTTTTGCTGTATGGTATGCATAAAATGCCAAGCGAAAATGCCTGATTCTGCCAGGGTCTGGTTAAAAATTTATAACAAATTTATTTATTGGTATAATGTCTTGGGTTTTTGTTTTTTTTGTTTAGATCAATATATTTTCTTTATACATATAATACATTGATCACTTATTTAACGTTTTTATACAAATAAAAAATGCCTGCAATACTAGGTCTTCATTGTCAGCAATGTTTTTACGACTCATTGTTTATAAATATCACTGAAAAAAACACAACAAACATAAAAACCATACAAACGTATTTAGTAAAGTACTAGATGTTTACGATCGCCGTAACTCATGGTCAAGTCATTGTTCTACTTACACACAGACTAGAACAACACACACAAACGAAATAATTTGAAGATACTAACACTACAAACCCATTTACATTTAAAAACTTTCAATACCATTTATAAAATAAACAGCAGCGCAAACAAAACATGTGACGGCTCGTCCGCGTAGCGGTCAATTCTAAACTCGACTGACGCACTCACTTTACAACTGCCGTAAAAATCAGAATCTAACCAGAACAAAACCTACATCAAAAGTTACGTTGAAGCCTTTGGAATGCGTATGTATAGTCATTGAGTCAATTTAGATAAATACTATATAAAATATAAGCGTTACTGCAGAAGTCGCTAACAGCGATTCTGGCATTTCTTGCATATAATGCAGGATCGCTGACAGCGATGCTCCGGCACTCAAAGGGTTAATATTCACCATTAATATTTTTTGATCGCTACCAGAATGAGTTGTCATTTGATGGGGCTTTTCATAAGAAATATTGTGGTTAACCCCCAAATAACCCATTTGAAATAAAGGGACAAGGATACAAAAGTCGCCAAAGAATACAATAGCATACCAAAGATATGCTAAGTTTAGTTTAACTGGTTGAAGCAGTTATATAAAGGTGTAAAGGATTTCCACACAGTTGCCTAACCCTGTATAATGGTCTTATATAAAAACAATAATGATTCAGAACATTTTACAATCTAGCTACCAGTTTTTGTACAAGAGATGTATGGAAGTATAATAGTGTGATTTGAATAGATAATTTAAAAAAACCTATATAAGAGGAGTAGGTACAACAAAATTAAGTTATCTTTTGTATAATGTTGATTTAAAATATTCTCACCAGCTTCAACTCGATCAACAGGTTCTTCTTTAATCTTGACGAAAGTAAAGTCATTTTTGGCATCGGATTCTAGTTTTGAAAACAGTAGATCCACAAAATCCTTTGTGTCTGCAAAAATTTAATAACACATTTTTATTAAAATGGATTCCTACAAAAGGATGCTACTTGAGGAACATGCATTATTTAGTGAATCTTAAACTTTTGTTATACCTTTTTGAAGAAACACTTCTAACTGTGCAATCATGCTTTTACGCAACTCTTCAGTTGGTTTATCTTTTTTAACCAAGGCATACACATACTTGGCTAGTGCCTCTGGATCTGCATCGCATCTGGAAATAAAATATTAATAAATAAAAGAAAAATGTACTGAATTAACGTATAATTAACAGACACATTACTATTCTTCAAAGGGCTTTTAGCCTGATTTTTATTACTATTCTATTGAGTATGAATTTGTTTGTATTGATTGGTTAGTTTTTTAATGCTTTTATAGACTCTCCTCAACATTAAAAAATCTACCTAAACTTAGTATTCAGTAGAAATTAAGCCTAATGAACTAAACAGGTTTCTAATTGTAATAATTAAATATCTTTGGATTTATTTGGCAATTCTAAATAAAGGTTAACTAGGGCAAAAAAAGCATTTATGTTAACATGTTACACTATACAAGATAACGTAAACGACCCCCTACTTTTTCTACTTTTCATTAGATAATACCGATTCGACATTTGGGTTGTAAATTCTTTATTTGACTTAGTTTCTTTAGCTGCCATTTTGGATTCATCATATTATAACTATTCCTTTTTTCACATGTAAATGTGGTGTATAAGATTTTAAATATATTCTTGTGTCCATTAAGAAGATCAACAACTGAAAACAATATGTATAATAAGTTGTAAAGATAAATAAAATTACAAGAATTAGCATTTTTATACGTCTTTGGAAAATTAAATTTGATTTGATATTGTTTATTAATATCTGTCTCAAGAAGGAAATATGATGAAAGAAAAAACTAGTGGCAAAGTCTTCCACATAAACAAAGTAATATAATACATCATACGCCATTACACCATACCTATATTTTGAAATAAGTCGATTCTGAAAGTGCAAATCTCAGGTGGTAGCTGAAAATGTCAATTAAAATATTACTATCCTACAATGATTGGCACCGGTTTTCTATTGAAATTTTAACCGTAGAACTGCCCAATTGTGTTTTATCTGTAATGGCAAGAGTGTTCTAAAATTACATAAATACATAGATTGTAAATAAAACTATACATTTTTCATTGGGATGAAGAACTTTATTAGATTGCAGAAAAATATTGAACTTTACAAATATTTTCATATGTGCATACAAACATACGTGCACCAGAAGAACTACACTCGGATCAAAGTTTTTAATACAATTGTAATTAGACAATATTTTAGCTGAAAGAGGGGCACTTGGTGCCATGGGTCCTTCTTGCGGAGAATACTTTATTTTCTTCTAAATATGTATGTTGGTATTTTTGCTAATTTCATTGCTGTATCTTTTTTTGTTAATCGAGAAACATGTGTTTATTAGAGGTGGGCCATGGGACATTTTTTAGTGTGATCAATATCGCTGGCCAGACTAGGGATGGGGAACCGATCCCGGTAAAGGGTTTATGTCAGCACAGTGGGGCTGCTTCTCCAGCTAAAATTAGAAGAATTAGCCGCACATTAAATTAATTCTTCGCTTCAGTTGGAGAGTGCTAAACAAGTGCTATTAGTCCTAATAGGCCCTCGGAAGCTGTAAACTCAGATTATTTGCGTGAATCAGAATTTATGATATCTCTGCTAAATCTTCTGAGGAACTCTTTAGGATTGTCAACAGTTTGAGAGGCTGCTTTTATATATCTTCTTTGAATACTTTAATAAATTACCATTACATTATTAGAAATTCGCACCATTCACTGTACTCTTGTACAAAAATTAATAAAGAAACTTTGGTTTTGACTGCTTTGGTTTCTACAGACTGGAAAGAAGTATGAGGTTTATTTTCTTACATTTAAGGACTTAATTAAAATAAAAACATGGTTTGACAACATCCTTTTGGTAAACATTCATAAAAGTAAGTGGTAGCCAATGTTTACTCTTAGAGACAAAGTTCACGTCCGAGGGTGCTGAGGTGTTGAATTAGAATGCTGTGGCTGTCCCCAGTCAGAGATTTGAGGCTGTGGCACTATTAAGTGTTTTGACCAATACATACAGGGTATGCATAAGTCAACGAAAATATCCAAAGGGGTGATAGGCCAGCCAAAGACTAAGCCAAGTAACAAAACATGACCATAGTGTAAGTCCCTTAGTTCGCGATATATTAACACATTCTAAAAATTACAAAAGTAACTACTTTAGATGCATATTTCATGCACTTCTGCCCTAAAACTAGGGCTTTTGTTGTTATGTTATCTCCAAAGTAGCCATAATGTCAGAAAATCCGGTTCAACTTAAAAACAGTGAATGCCATCGCCGTTAGGCTACCTCATTGAACTAAAAGTAATTTCGATTTTAATGTAGTTAAGGTAATCAATTTTCTGATGCAATTATTAGTGCTTTTAAGATCATTGATCAATTTGTAATAGGATCTTTGCTAGTAATCATAGCATCTAACACTTTGCTTTATTTTTACCCTTTAACGTAAAATGTATGCTGGTAAAGACCATGATTATGCTAAATTTTAACTACTGTGACATTGTGTGGTGAGTGATATGAGTGTGGTATGAGCTTATGGACAGACTATAGTGTCAAAACTATTGCATCATATTTATTTTCAATTTAAGACGGGGTGATCACGTAACGCATATTAAATTACCTACTTATCTGTCCAAAAGGTTTTATTTCATTTCCAATATCAGTGTTGTCATAAGGAAGCATCTCTTATATCCATTCCTACCCAATATTTTTGCAATAAATTATTCTGCAGGAACTGACAGCCTAACAAATATGGAATGCACTTCCCGATGCCACGTGAAATCTTGGCATACATTCTCGTTTCAGTGCAGGAGTTGCAAAATGTTGTGTGAATAGGTATGATGCGGTCTGGTTCACTGCTGGCAAACTTTGGGGCTAAATGTGTAAATTATTTGAATGGATGATGTACTAATTTATTACTCATTTTCATATCAGTATGTTGCAAAATTACTTTAATTTATGATTATGCTTTGGTTTTCATTACTATTCATACTGACATTGCGTTTAATATTATATTACTTTAAGCGGTGTTGACAATAATCTATTTATATTTATGTTATTTTGTTCAGATCTTATGGCTCGTTACAGTCATGTCATTGTCATGGGTGATCTTAACTCAGATTTGTTAGGGCCTACCACATATGAAAAAACCTTTTTGACCACAATGTTTCAGTCATGTAACATGTCTCTGCTACCACTTCAGGCCACTCATCACACTGCTACAACCAACACGTGGCTTGACATCATGGCTGTTTCTGACCCGACCCACGTTGCACACCACGGACAATTTCCTGCCCCTGGACTTTCAAAGCATGATCTCATTTTTTGTGCCTACAAACTCCATACCCCCAAAAATAAGCCCAATATTATCAAATATCGCAGATACAGGGACATAGATCATGCTTCAATTCTCACAGATGCTGCTGCTTTACCCTGGCATGAAGTAACCACTGCCAATAATGTAGACGAAATGGTTATCAAATTTAATGCTTTACTTACTAATTTATTTGATAAACATGCCCCAATCATAACTAAAAGAGTAACCAAAGCCCCCTCTCCATGGATGAATGATTTCATAAGAAATTTGCAAAAGCAAAGGGATTCCGCCTTCAGAAAAGCTAAACGTTCTAAATCCTCTCAAGATTGGGAGGCATATATACGTCTTAGGAATCACACGCAGCAGCAAATCCGTAACGCCAAAGTTAGATTTTACCACACAACACTTTCAGAGCCTCAGTCCACTAAATCACTGTGGAGTAAAATTAAAGACCTTGGTGTGGGTTATCAGTCCACCTGTTCCGTTTGACCTCAATATTATAAATGATTACTTTATTAATATCCCTGTTAATATATCTGCAGCTAGCGATTATTTTGCTGAGCTGGAGGCTGCTCCTCGGGAAGCTGCTGGCCGCCAGTTTTCTTTCACACCTGTGAGTGAGGCTGATGTGCTTGCTGCTTTCACGAGGATGACCAGCAACGCAGTTGGGGCTGACAACATACCTTTGCGCTTTCTGAAAGATACATTGCCAATCACCCTTCCTGTTTTAGTAGTCATTTTCAATTATTCTTTAAATTCCTCTGTCTTTCCCTTAACCTGGAAGCATGCTCTAGTTCGTCCGTTGAGAAAAGTGTCTTCTAATCCGCAATCCCCTTCTGACCTACGTCCAATCAGTATTCTCCCTTGTCTCTCCAAATGCCTTGAAAGAGTGGTACATCAACAAATTTCATCTTATCTGAATACCTATAACATCTTATCTAAATACCAGTCTGGATTCAGGCCTAATCACAGCACCACCACAACCCTAATAATCACCGATGATATCAGATTGGCAATGGACAAGAGACTAATCACCATTTTACTGCTTTTTGACTTTTCTAAAGCGTTCGACTGTGTTTATTACCCCCTTCTCCTCATCAAATTGAAGAAGTATGGTTTCTCCGATGAGTGTTAACTGGGTCAAATCGTATCTTACTGGGCGACAGCAATATGTCAAAGAAAGGGAAAAATATCTGAATGGAAAACCGTAACACGGGGTGTTCCGCAGGGCTCTGTTCTTGGAGCCCTATTGTTCTCAATTTATATTAATGACGTCACATCTATTATAAGGCACTCTAAGTTTCATCTTTATGCCGATGATTTACAAATTTACGTACACTGTTCGCCTGATGAATTGAGCACATTTATGGTTCTACTCAATCAAGACATTGAATCAATTGCTTGTTGGGCAAATAAACATGGGCTGAAATTAAATGAAGACAAAACGCAGGTCAATAACCACGTACTAAATTTTCAAAACAAATTAAAAAATCTTGGTCTTACTATGAGCTCAAGTCTTAAGTGGAATGACCAGGTTACGATAACGTATAATAGAGTATTTGCTGGCATTCACAGTTTAAAGCGTTTTGCTTTATATCTACCATTCAGTGTCAAGGTTATGCTGGTTAAAACTCTCATACTGCCACACTTCAACTACTGTGACGCTGTGATCAGTGACATGACTGTTGAGCTTTCGGACAGGCTTCAACGTGCTCAAAACTATTGTATCAGATTTATTATCAATTTCAGACGTTATGAGCATGTGACTCCATTTTTCAAACAGCTATCGCTTCTGAAACTTCAAAAACTTCGCCAACTTCACATTCTTTCAACTCTACATTCAATTATCAGAAACAAGTCACCTGGGTATTTATTTACAATACCGTGACCATGAAAAAATGGACTTTTTTTCATGGGTTGGGCATTTATAGCCAAGTATTATTATCACAGGTGCATATAAACTGGGGGGAAAGTATATCATTGTATTATATTGATGCCTTTCGGCCATTATTGCATTAAGAATGGAAAATAACCGACAAAATTTTGTCGAACAACACTTGGAGGGTTAAGGATCAGGGGCATCACGTGATCTGGGATTCGACTTTTGCAAGCTCGAGTTAATTTTTTTTCTAAAAGAGCAAGCAGTGCGCAGCACTGCGCAGCGGGCAGGCATCGTTGACAGGATTAACGTCATCATTTCAGTAAAAACTGCCAGAGGTACTGTCAAAAACAGAGTTTTCAGAGGATTTCAAAAAATCGTAACTCCTTTGATTTTCGTTGCCGACGAATTTTTTCTTCACTATTATTTTCAGGAAAAAATTGTAGTTTTCAGGGAAAAAAAATTAACATACCTTTCCATGGTCACGATTTTGTAAATTGATACCGTCACCTGTTTACCTGTCCGAAAATTTCAAATTTATTTCCGATATAAGTGAGCGACCTACGAGAAGGGGATCCACGTTACTCTCAATTCCTGTTCATTGATCGAACTTCTTCAGTAGGTCGTTCACTGTTCAGGCATGTCGCCTCTGGAACTCTCTTCCTGATGATATCCGTATTATAGAAGGTCGAGCTCGTTTTGGGGTGGGGGTCAGGGACTTGTTGCTGGGCGGTCTGTGGGGGTGACGGGTGGCGGTGCTCGTGGCGTGCTTGTGGTCAGGCTGTGTGTTTGAGAGAATGAATGTAGCAATAACAAGAAATTATTTAAAAAGTAAATTGTTAATTTAAGTTTTAATTTATCTTTGTTTGAAGTTTTTCTACATATTCAGCTGATAAATTTGATTTTTAATTATTACATAGTAGTATATATTTTGGTTAAATTTAAATTTAAAATGGAATTTGTTATAGTTTTAAGGTCATTAAATGTAAATATGTATATATATATATATCTGTATATTATGTGAGGTTGAGTGGTAGAGAGGGCTAAATAGCCCTAACTCCGCCTCTTGAATAAAGGCCTATTTCATTTCATTTCATTTATAATCTAGAGATGTATGTGAAATTAAAAAAACATAATTTAGGCCCCGGAAAGTTAACGTAAATGAAAAATAATTCTGAAATGAGCAGAATTTTGATCCAAATGAACAAGGTTATTCATAAATTTCGAGCTACAAATTAATTAGTTGTTATCGAGTTGAGACAAGTGCCTCCGGCCATCAGCGCGGGCTTTGGCGGTGCTGCCCAGCGCTAATGTCAACAAAAGAAAAACATCGCTCGAGATAGTAGCTATCAGTAAAATATCAAATTCCAGAGGGCAAACTTTGGTGCGTTGCAAAATGCTGTGTTCGTACAAAAACATTTTAACTTTTGCTGATCTTCACTTGAAACCGTAAAACTAAGTAACGTGTTGTCACATCCGTCACATAAAGGATTATCGGAGGAACCACTAGCCATAATGGTACTGTCACAACTGGCCTTCCGCGCGTCTCCCGCAAGCCACTGTTATCGCGTGGACTTTGAACCTTCTTATCGCTCTGCAACCTGTAGGACGGCCTTGCAGGGCTTGAATTATATGTTTTTTGCTTTCTGAGAACATCCTTATGACCGTAGTAAAATATGAAAAAGTTTGGAGTTGACCAAGTAATTGCTCAGAATGACCGTAGAATTGAGATTGTTGACGATAAGTTTTAACACTTTTCAGTTCCGGCTGCTTAGTGCTGCTCTTACCAAAAAGCACAATGAAATGGGCCTTTTACAAGTTTTTCGTTAGAAGCTAATTATACCTTCATTTGTTAAGATAGATTGTGATTTTTCATTAGTGATCATTTCATTTATGTAATAAATTACTGCACAATACAACAATATGTAACCAAACTATATAGTAAATAATTGGAAACCTTCAAAATGTATAAAAAATCTTTAAAATTTTTGCCATTTGTTTTTAATTTTGAGGTGTTCACACTTTAGATAGACCTATGAAAAAAAATATTTGCTATGGGCCAACATGACATGGGAAGATTATCTAAAAACAATTATCTAAAAAATATTAATTTATTTTTTTAAATAATTTTTTATTTTATGATAAAACATATTTTTAATTGAAAAATAGTGGAAATATCAGTCTTTTGCAACTCACTACAACATTTATAATGTTGTTAATTCTAAAACTAATAAAGAGATTAAAAACACTAAACAAATATAACTTTTTTGTAGTGAAAGGTCACATAAACAATAGTCAAACAAAATTTCACTTGAAAAGATTTGATTTTTAGACAGTAGTGAGAGTTTTTAAATCAAAACAATGTAAACACATTTATTGCATATGTTTCCAGTGAAAAAAGTGTTTTCCTTTTTTTTCTCCTTGATTGTGGTACTAGCAGCACCACATACACAAATTTGTACTATGGTAACTCATAACTCACTGTCATCTAACTAATAAGCTCATTGATTATAACCATAGCATTCTAAATACAGCTGAGTATTTAATTCAAACTGGTAGTCACCTTTTCCCATATGGCAAGCCATTTTTGATTGTTTTGTAATTACACTTTAAAAATGTGTAAAAAATACATACTATATGTGTAACACATTTTTTCAGGAGAATGTGGAGATAATAATGGTATAAAAACATTATGCATATAACATCAAAAAATAATATTACACAAAAGATTTTTTCAAGTGGTGGAATGTAACTGGTAAAGTGTAAGAATGTAACTGGTAAAGTCAGAGATAGCCTATGTATTCTTTATTCTATCTAGTTTCAGCAAATATATAATGGTATCCTGGTTTCTCTTGAAGAAAAAATTAAAATATTGTAAAGACACAAATAGTACACAAGGCTAATTTGTTAGTATGGGTACGAATATTTTTAAAATGTGCAACAAACATCATTCTTACATTAAATGTTTCCAAAATTTAGAGAATTATATACACTAAAAATAAAAATAATAACCAATCAAAAAAAATTATAAGTGATGTGGCATACCTAAATTTGAGTAAGATTATTTTCCAAAATTTAAATTAAAAAAGTAAATTTTGATATATTTCACTGATTATATTAAGTTTAAAATAAATAACCTAAATATTAATTTTGAAGTTTTGCTGAATTACTGGCTAAGTTTGGGGTTCCAGAAAGCACAAAGGTAAACCTAGGTGTAACTGTCAAGGACTAGTGTGACAAGTCAAAAATCAGCAAAATTTTGGGAAATAGAAATGAAAGCCTAAAACAAAGCTATAACAAGCTATAAACCAATATAATAAACCATACCCAAGATATACTAACACTATTATTGTAGCTCCCAAACACTTTCACTGCACTGCACAGTAGCCTAGATAGACCTTGGCTCACTAATTACATCAAATCACATATAAAATCATAAAACTACTAACACACACACTACATATTGATTCACAAAGTTCCAAAATAAACACGCTTATAAGTAATTTAACACTATTTTGTGAAATAAATACTTTTTGTCACTAAATCTAACGACCAAAACAGACAGACACCTGTTTCAAAAAGAGTAGATGAAGAGGATCGTTCCAGGTAGTTTATGACGTCACTGTAAAGTAACTGTCGCCAAAACAGCAAAATAATTTTCACCACTAAAACCAGCAAATCTTTCTGTTTGAAATGGTATATAAAGTGGTGGTAGTTTTGACTTATATATTCTATGAACTGTCAAAAGGGTGCGAATCAGATCAACATTAGAATGTCTACTGCCACTCATGAATCGATTCTGATCAACATTATAATGTCAATTGCCAGATCCAGGGTTAAAAACATAACAGAGTCATATTTTAACTAAATTAGTAAATTGTGAAAGCGCATGAAAATTGTTTTGTTAATAAATTACAAATATTTATTAAGTTAGGTTGGGACTCAAGGGTTTATGATAATGTTGATGACTAGACTACTTTGTTTCAAAAAGATTCTACTTCCATAATCAGGGCAAAAAAAATACAAAAGAAAAAACAAAAATTCTGTATAAAAGTGGCAAGTTCATTTTTTAAACATATCAGTAAATATTTGGTTTTAGGGCAGCTGCTGAAACAATCTAACCCTTAAATGTTAGGAAAGTATTAAAAAGTACTGAAGAGATATTAATAATGATCTGAATTTCACATAATACGTATTTAACTTCAACAAACTATGGGACCAAGAGGAAATCAGGGATCTGGATGGGATATAACAAACTAGGTAAGAGAAGAAGCCAGAATAACAGAGTGAGAAACATGAAAGGTCTGCATATACAAAAAACAATCACCAGTAACACTGGCCATATCCAAGAGCTATTTTGTATAATATATCTGATTGAAATTTGGGTATCAATTTACATTAACGTGACCATGGAAAGGTACGTTCATTTTTTTTCCAGAAAACTACAATTTGTCCTGAAAACAATATTTAAGAAAAAATTTGTCGGCAACGAAAATCAAAGGAGCTACGATTTTTTTAAATCCTCTGAAAACTTAGTTTTTTGGTAGATAAAAGGGACAAGGAAACTCTTAAAGATTGAGAAAGAAAAAATTTTACCCGGAAGTAAAATTATTAGTGACTGTTGGCGTGCTTACGACTGCTTAGAGGACGAGGGGTTTGTACATGAGACAGTGAATCACTCAAAGGAGTTTGTGGACCCACGCACTCACGCCCACACAAATACCATCGAGCGGACGTGGAGAAGTGTTAAGGATAAAATTCTGCGTTACGGCAGGATAAAAACTCATTTTGTGGGGTATTTGGGTGAATATCTTTTAAAGGCGAAATACCCAAACCTCAATGAGCGGATCCACCATTTCTGGGTTGCAGCTGCAAAACTGTACCCACCTGAACATTAAGGTAAGTGATGTTACTGAAATGATGCTGACTAATACGTTAATCCTGTCAACGATGCCTGCCCGCTGCGCAGTGCTGCACACTGCTTGCTCTTTTAGAAAAAAAATTAATTCGAGCTTGCAAAAGTAGAATCCCAGATCACGTGATGCCCCTGCTCCTTAACGCAATAATGTCCGAAAGGCATCAATATAGTACAATAATATACTTTCCCCCCAGTTCATATGCACCTGTGATAATAATACTTGGCTATAAATGCCCAACCCATGAAAAAAAAGTCCATTTTCCATGGTCACGCTAATGTAAATAAATACCGAAATTTGAGGTAAACTAATGAAAACTCACCTAACCTAGCTACTGACTGTCGAACTTAGCGAAAGGCAATGAATAAAAAACACACCTCAAGATACAACTGATCAGCAAAATATACAATTTTTTATTATTCTATTTAGTAGGGCAATGGCCACTACTTTTGAAGTAAACAAGGAATTTAAATTCCCATTAGGCCTACAAAGTGACATTCCATATTTTCTAGCAAATTTCAAAGTAAGCTATACTACAATTTAAAATAGGCATTCTATTTTTACACTATCTGAGTAAAGTTGCATAATAGTCTGTAACATCTGTCAATGTTGGGGTTAATATCAAAAGCCTTAGGAGTCAAGACCTCCCACTGCAGCAAAGTCCCAAAGTAGAAATCTTAAATAGTGTTCATTATTATAATACAGATACATATAGACAGGCTTAATTATTTATAGCTTTAAATATATATATAGACCTATATATTTGTTTATTTAGATTATGACTATAACACTACCTAGGCCTTTATGTACTCAGGAGTAAGGAGAGAATAGGATTCTACAGACCATTTCATATATACAATCCCCTAAATTCACTGATCTGGTAGTAAAAAGTGTTATATTTCTCAAAGTCTAATTGCATGCAAACAATAATCAGACTTTATGCTTCTAATCGTATTAGGGTCACAAGGTGATAAATATGGAAAGTATAGCCTACAAACTTAAGGCAATTTTAACTAATCTTACTATTTCAATACTTACAGAGGTTCAAGAATTGTAGTCATCCATGACTTAAAAGCCTCAGGGTTTCCAACGATCATTTTTAATATTTACAATATAATTAATAGAACGAGTACAAATATTAACTAAATATTTACAAATTACTCCAGCCCAAGCATATGAGACATATCACACACAAAATGATACCTTCAGTCGTGCAGTCGAGTATACCAACCATACCACCGATTGTTTATCACAGAATATAAACAACTTACAGAGAGGTTCAGAGCAATAGACCTTGTTCTCCAAGACCACTGATTTGGCATTTGCCGTACGTTCTAGATTCTACTACTTGTAGCACGTGCAGCCCAGGCAATAAAGGCAAAATATTAGTTGTCGGGAATAATTTGTATAAAGCGAAATCTTTGCAAGTCAGTACAATGTCATCATAAGAGAAACGTTTCATCAAAATTACCCGACTCTTTCTCTCTAGATAATCACCCGACCATTAAATTTTGTAATATTCCCACCAGTATTCAGAACTCAAAAACATCGACTAAAAGATCTCGTTGTCTAGTCAATAAAGGTTTTATATCGGGTGTAAATAGTGCATACTATTATATTATTATTATTATTATTATTATTATATTAGTGTAAGATGAATTTAATATAAAAAATTAATTTAAAACAATATTTAATAAAAAGTCCCCGATCCAACAATGTTTTATCTACTGCTTATAATTTTACCCTTAAAATTGGTTTTCTTACAAGCCAATAAATTTCAGTTGTCCTTTACAGTTTTTGTAAAAAGTAAAATATAAGAAAAGATACAAAATAAAACGTTTAACAAATATTATACAGAAGTTAATATGACATATTACTCATGTAACGCAAAAAGTCTAGATTACATCAAAGAGTGTCGGTATGTGGACCCGAGCACAAATTAAGTTTACATCATATTCGACACTGTGAGACGTCATACTTTATTTAATAACATATTTATATCTCCAATGCGATAATTTAAAATAAATTATGCTCATACTTTGATAAACAACTAATAGTGAATTAAATTTGAGATTTAACAGTACAAAAAAAAGAATAAAACATTGTAGCTAATGTATTTGAGAAAGATATACTAAAGTATGACATCCTTACAAATGATACTGTTATATTGATTGATGGTGAATTCATAGTTCATTCAGTTCCCTGACCAAAGGACTTAACTTACGGAGGCTTAATATCATTTTACAATAATTTTGTTATAAAATACATAAGGGCCTGTTGTTTTGATGGCTAGTCGGAATACTGCAACTCCCGGACTTGAACTTAAAAGCCATTGCCGTACAGTACAAGGTTTTATATCTAATTGACGCAGAAAAAGGTTTGTACAAATTTTGTACACTATCCCCTTTTACAGAGTGAAAAACGTTCCGACATTCCCCCCATGATAACGTTTTCTTTACTGTATGTATACCGGTACTTCAAATAAGTTTACTGCTACTAATTTCACTGAACTCAGTTTAAATATTTCAAAACCTTTTGAAAATGTAAGTTATTTCCTTTTCTTTAACTCCCAATCTTTATTATTCACCGTTAACCTTTTTACCTTTTATCACCTGTAGGTAAAAAAGCAGTACAAATATATACAGATTAACAATTTACATTATCAGAAATATACAGTTATCATTTTGTTAGATACACTCATTGAAATTTAAATATTGCTATATTCATTGAAATAATTAATAGCTATTATTTAAAGGTGCAATACTTTGCGTAACATCCTTGTTACTAGATTCAAGAGAACTAGTAATAACTAAAGCATGGTCATTTGAGGCATAGCTATGAGCATGCTGTCACTACATGCATAGGAAACGTCAAACAAAGAAGTAACATAACTATGCAAAACTTTGTCATTATTGCAATAACATGATATAGGTATGTGTTACTAGGGTCTAAAACAGCAATAGAATGGTTACTAAAAGTGCTCACAAAACATTTGTTTGATTTACCTATATTGCTTGTTTTATATGTTAGTTAGTTTGAAGTTACCTATATTGGTATGAATATCAATAGATGTTCAGTATGTGTTAATACAGTAGAAAATAGCAAAATCTCCCTCATCGGTAGTGGATGAACTACATATTATTATATATTACATATTGTTATTGCGCAAGGAAGAAGTGCCAAATTATATGTAAATATATAAATATGTGTCACATAGAGCTGTTATTATAATTGAAAATTGACTAAACGTTTATATTAAAAGTACAATATTCACTTTATTAACAACATTCATAATCATTTTATTACATTATAGTTTCAAACATTATGTTTCAAAATGATCAACTTGTATTTTTTTAAATTAATTAGTGACTGCATTCAGGGCAAGTTTCATCCTAAGAAGATGCGAAGGGATAAATTCATACGAATCCTTGATAGAGATTCTGTATGAATGTTTGCTGTTACGTACCGTAAATTTTATTTAAATAGATTAAAACTGCACCTGTTAACTTACTCTGCATGTGCTCAAGAATAAAGGGAACAGGACCACCTAAGTGATAGCAATTGGTAATACAACATATACCCGTAACATTTGTAGTAAATTTCAGTTCTGAATATTTTTACTGGAAAACTACTGAACATTTAAATTGCATTGATCAACCAATAGTACATACAGTTTAATAGTCAATAGATCTTAATGTCCCTTAGTAATGATATGATGGATTACATTTTTACGGGAATAACCTTCTATACAGTTCCTTATATTCCAAACCACTCACTCGTCAGATAAACTTTGCAACACAGCTTACTCAATGGTGGTTAACCTTTTACTAAAAACGATAATTGAAGAGGTGGCCATAACAAAATTGTAACTTCCAAACTCATAACTTTTCAGGAGAGAGCAACAAAGACTAAAACCTATTATTTGTTGCAACAATGTTATTTTTGTTTTTATAAAATTCAAACAAATTGCTTTGTACAAAAACATGTTTATTGCCATTTAAAACATTAAACAACACTTTTAAGTAACAATGGAAATTTTTACAGGCAACAACGTTGTAACATCATGGAAGTTACAACGTTGTTGCAGTTCAATCAAAAGTTACAACCTTGTTCCACTGTTACATGCAGACTTAGAAACAAAAATAATGAGTTTGAGTTTAGATAATACAAGAGGCATTGAACATTTTTAGTTTATTCCATACAGCCTTTACAACAGATCTAGTTTTATTAATACTATACTTCTTATTTAATATCTTATCCTACGTAGAAGAAAAATTAATGTAAAATAATAATATGATAGTCTTAGTTCACAGATTACTTCTAGCTCTTCACAACAAAGCTTGGTTATCTTAGTTTCAAATACTTATAGTACTACTAAAATAATGTAACAATGGTCAGTTTTAAAAATCACAAACAAAGTTTACTTTAAATTAGTATTTTGTTAATATTGTTTAAAAAATTAACCATGTTGTGTAAATATAAGAAAACATTAATTTTCAGTGATTAGATTTTCATAAAAGACTCTCTTATTAGGCGGTAAATATTTACACATGTCAAGGAGATCACTTTTCTTTCCTTTTTTAATTGGTAAGGGAGAGTCATAGGCTGGTTTTAACATATTTACATCTTTAAAATGTGGAGATTTATTTACTAATGGACCTACAAAGTTCTTTTTACGTTTTTTCAGACTCTTCTGGCTAGAACTAGCTTCTTCACAGTCATCTAGTTGAGGTTCCGTAAGAGGATAATGTTCCCAAGGCTGCAAAATATTGTGAGATTTTCGAGCCATCCCAGTGGTTGGATCATCAGCAGTTATCTTAAGCCATAGAAATTTGGTTACTTTCAAACCTCCAGTTTTCTTCATAATTTTTTCTGCAGGGGAGAAATCTTTGAAATCTGACAGATCCATGCAAATTATGTCAAAGGGATTACTAGGCCTAGCAGCAAGAAGAACTTCTTTCCACTCCATAAGGCAGTGTACAATAGCAGTTTTCTTCTGTCTTTCTATTAAACTAAAATCCCTATCGCAGGGAAGAAAACTATGGCCACTTACAAGAAATTTCTGATTAATTTCTGTAAAATATCTACAGGTTAATAAAAGCTGGAACATGATTAACATTGTCCAGTTATTGTTTTGCCCAACACAACGATCAGACCAAACCATCAGCCTCCTACTTTCATGGCATTCAAGACGACTGAACTTTGTAGTGACATATTTTAGAAAACATGAAGCTATTTCAGTAGACCCTCTTGCTCCAATAGATTCATGCCACATTATTGTGGCCTGGCCTGTACCTAAATCGTGGATTGCATAGTTGTATGTAGAATACTGCCTCTGATAGAACATTGAAGAATGTGTTAAAGTTGGACAAAATAACACTTGCTGAAGATCAGTGCATAATACAACAAGATTATCATTATTTTTGACAGCTTCTTGATCTAATATAAGATTTTCATAACCAGCTTCAGCTTTCATATGATGCATTTTACTGTCAAACTCTAAAGATTTCAGTTTTTCTTTATCTGATGTGTGACTCATTTCCAGAAAAAATGAATCACATGTTTTGCACGTGTCACTGCGGGGCAGCCCAAACTTCAGCTTAAAATCACGATAAAAAACATCAGTGTATGTTTTTTTGGACAGTTTTACATCAGGATATTTCTCGGTAAACATGTCATACATCTTGTTCAAATTTAAATCAGGCGATAAATACTCTTTAGAGGTTTTCTTTCTACTATAATGGCTTTCTTGGTGAGGAAAGGATGCGATATGTTCCTGAATTTTCATTATAACTTCATCAGAAATGGCGTTAGGCCTATTACTATGTGTGCCTCGTTGGTCAGTCAGATCTTCATTGTTTTTCAATTTTCTCGACTAGTACTTGAATTCTTCGTGGAGTAACACGAAAAATATTGCATACATTTTTTTGACAAACTTTTACCTTTTCTCCTCCGATTTCTGAAGGTATATAATACCTTACAGTGCATTGCCTCCGTGATATATCTTCATGTTTATTTATTTATTTATTTATTTATTTCCAACGGACATACTCCATTTTTTACATTCAAGATCCATAATTCAAGATCAATAATTACAACTTAACCTAAACCAAAAAATTACCTCAACAAAAACATGTGAATGACTGAAAGGAAATATTACATAATACTCTAATGCAAGGCATGATATATGCTAGAATAAAAACGTATTTAACTATAACAATAACACCAAAACTATAACTATAAAATAACTATAAAACTATAACAATACCATAATGAAAGAACGCAACAATAAATAAACTATAACAATAGAAATAACATAATAACAGAAATAACTTAATAACAGTAACAACAGAAAAAACATAATAAACTATAAAATAATATAACAGGG
This sequence comes from Homalodisca vitripennis, assembly GCF_021130785.1. Classification (NCBI taxonomy): domain Eukaryota; kingdom Metazoa; phylum Arthropoda; class Insecta; order Hemiptera; family Cicadellidae; genus Homalodisca; species Homalodisca vitripennis. The sequence continues at coordinate 89,380,593 of NC_060215.1, forward strand.
ATATTCGTAACAGTGTTTCAAAACAGCAGACAGTAAAAATAACAATGGTAAATAGACAAACTATGACATACAATAATCCGAGAAAATGAACAAACATAGACATTAAGTGGAGGCATTTACGTTGGCAGCACTGCACCTTTCACTTTCCACTTCAATGATCTCACGCCATCATGGAACAGGTCGACAGTTATAGGCAGGTTGTTGCCGGCCCTCTGCAGGCGAGCCACCGTGCTGTTTGCTGCATAGTTTGTGCCATAGTGTTGCCTGATGAAGAGGTCATTGGAACGAGTGCTGGATGGTGTCTTGAAATTGAGGAGTTGAAGGACGTCCGGGCAAACCATCTCACCGTTCACCAACTTATGGAGAACCACTAAGTCGGCTACAGTCCTGCGAGTATCAAGATGTTCCAGTTTAAGTCTGGCGTACATATCATCAATTGGTACTTGTTGGTATTGGTATCCATTTCTGACACCCACCAAACGGATGAAACGACGCTGAACTCGTTCAAGATCATCACAAAGGTACTTTTGGTGTGGATTCCAAACAGTCGATCCATATTCCAGAATCTGGCGTACCAGGGCACAGTATATTGTCCTCAGGGCTACCATATTTGTTATATGTTTAGAAAAACGGGAGATAAAACCAAGCATTCTGTTTGCCTTCGAGCAAATATTATGAACGTGAGCCTCAGGGCTAAAATTCTGTGTCAGAGTAATTCCCAAATCTCTCACTTCATTTACTCTAGCGATGGTTTCTCCTTGCAACAAGTAATTGTACATTATAGGCGAAGTGCAACGGTAAAATGATATGGCTTGACATTTCTTGGCGTTTAGTGACATTTTGTTTATTAAGCACCATTCATATACGCCATGAAGACTATTTTGAAGTGATTCACAATCCGCAACATGAGTAATCTGTGAGTATAACTTGACATCGTCCGCAAACAATAGGCAGTCACTGTTGATATTCAGAGGAAGATCGTTTATAAAGAGTGCGAAGAGATAAGGTCCAATGATAGAGCCCTGGGGAACACCGGAAAGTGAGATAAACTCAGAGGATATTGAGCCAGCAAACTTCACTGCAAGCCTGCGCTCAGAAAGGTAACTCGACAGCCAACGAACTGAAATGTCATCGAAACCAAGCGCAGAGATTTTCTTGAGTAATAAGGCATGGTCAACAGTGTCAAAGGCCTTGGAAAAGTCTAAATATATTGTATCCAGCTGTTTGCCATTAGCAAAAGCATTCTGCACCTGAGTCTGGAGTAACATTAAGTTTGATAGAGTCGACCTTCCTGGTGAGAAACCGTGTTGCTGAGGACAGGTTAACTGAGCAATCCTAAATCTTATTCGATCAAGAAATAGATCCTCAAAAACTTTGGATATCGCTGAGAGAATGGAAATGGGCCTGTAATTTGAGGTGATGTCAGTAGGTCCTGATTTATGAATGGGGACCACGTAGGCTGCTTTGAACGCCTCAGGAAAAATTCCCATCGCAAGTGAAGTATTAAATATGTGGCAAACTGGAATGGCCAAGATGCTTCTGCTGTACTTGAGTTGAACTCGTTTTCTTGGTTCATCTAGTATTATACAGTTTGATGCCAAATATGAAGTTTGTTCGTCATAGATTTTCTCGCGGAACTGGTGGAATAGTTCCAGTTTTTTTTCTGTGGATAAGTTGTGAGCATAACAGTTCCCACAGCATTTGCAGATAGGACCCTGAAACAAAACAAAACTAACAATAGGCTAATAATGAATGGACAATAATCATTAAAGGCATTGTTAAAATGCAAGGTATTTTACAAGCTACCCTAAGCTAACTTCATCTTGTTTCTAACATCAACTTAAAATTATATTACATTTAATATATTCAGGAATAAACATGTTTTTGATCAGCCTAAATAGATATAAATATTTAATTGTGCCTACTTCATTAAAACAAGATACATCCAGTATGAAAATTAAGTAGCCAAGGAAAGTACAGCGTTTGTTTACATTACATAACCTAGTATTAATGAAGACATACCGTTTCCATGTCATGGTATAAAGTTATCTTGGAAATTTCAATATTAAGTAGAGAGTGAAGCCAAGGGAGACAGCTAGTATAATAATAAAAGTAAAATATACAATAGTTTATTACTGTTATAACGACAAAACAGTTTTGTAATCAAAGCAGTAAATTCGTTTAGCCTAGGAAGTTACAACGTTGTTGACACTTACCTCAGTTGGTGGAAGTAAAGCACTCACTCGTTTTTTTCGGGATGAAATATATGCCTCTCCACTATCTCTTTTCCTCTTCCTCACATTAGATTTCCATTTAGAAATATTAACTCTAGTTTTTTTTGCCCTGTTTAGATGTTTTATTGCATTAGATGACAAATGGACTGTATTGGAGTCAGCCATCTTTGCAAGTTACAACGTTGTTCCCCGAGCGTCTTCAAAACTCTTGCAGGGTGACCAACATTCAACAGCTGAAATAACCTTTAAAATATAAAGTAGGAAGGTTTTTTTGTAGTGGAAGCCTGCATTTAGACACTTACAACGTTGTTCCTCCACTAAATCAATTTGTTGAAAAATCTAAGTTACAACGTTGTTACGGCCACCTCTTCAATTAGTTCTATAAGATTATTTTCCGAGTAAAAAATAATTAATTTAGCTTTTTACCGGTCAACCCGATCTAAACAACAAAAATGAACCATTTCCAGTTAAAGTATTCATATGTCGTTGAACAGAATTTTTCCACAGATGATAGTCTCTTTTCGTAGCCGATGACGTGACGTTGCCATTAAAAAATGGTTATCCAAATTGAATTGAATGATTGTTATTACGGTACTTGTAGGTTATTGGATTCACATTCGTACAACATTCCCTTCTGTTGAGAATTTTAAACATGTGCATGACGAATTAAACAGCAAATGTTATAAAGGAAAATAAACACCAAAAAATACTATTTAACTTTTTAGTTGTTTTATTTTTAAATATGGCAGTTACGTTGAGATTATTATCATTTGTTTCTCCTAGAACTGTTCAACGTTCTACAATGAGGTAAAATTTGTTACAACTCATCTGCTTTAATTTATATACTGATAGGAAAGTATTTATGACAACACTTTTTATGATTATATTTCGTAATAAACAGGATTGGTCTAATCTTCCCAGATTGGGGATTTAAACCTTGTTTTAGCAATTAGAATAAGGTTTTGTTCTGAAATTGAAGTATAGGCTATGTTTTTAGAATTATTGGCTGGAGTTGTTTGGTTGGATGGGTCAGGTCACTCTAATTTTGAAAATAATATATAATATATACTTTAGTAATGTTACCTAAAATGATGAATTCAAAACCACTTTAAACAATTTCTGAAAATAGTAGCCTAGATATTTTAATTTTTAAAAAGAATGTTTAAGTAGTGACAAACCATATACTGCACACAAATTATGTCTTAGAATTTCAGGTTCTCAAATATATCATTTATCTAGGTGACCTGCGGGATCAGGATGGGGGAGGATATCAAACTGGATGGGAGGTTAGGTATTTAAGAGATAAGGGGATAACAGGGTTACCAATATTGACATGAAAAAAGGACAGAAAGTTTAAGGGGACGAATAAGTAGCCTATACCAACTGCGTTTAAGTGTAATTTAAGAGTTTTTCGGTACTTCTTCTGTTTTTTTGTCATTTTGGCCACAGTTTCTAACTCTGGTCTGAAGTTTATTCATGGGTGTTTCCTCTGTTATTTCAGACTAATTTTCCTTTGCACAACATCTTTGGACATCTCGGAGTTTATTTATTTTCTACATTTCCTGATTAGTTACATTTTGTTGTGTAGTTTAATTCCAAGAGGCATACACTGTCCTTTCTCTTTTATGGTGTTAGTGACTAGTGAGCGAGGGTTTTCTGTACCTATTTAATAGGCTTTAAAAATGAGTGCTGCAAGTTCACTCTAAAGTGACTAGCTTAGTATTATTGTGTCAGAATTGACAGAAAAGATGTGATGTTTTCCATAATGGGAATTTAAAATCTATGTGTTGTTTACTGGGCCATTCCAATTTAATCAATTCAACCATTGATCTGTATCTTTCCATCTCAGATCTTAATGATTTTATATTTTTCTGCCTTTTGGTTCTTTAAAAGAGCTCTTTAACTTCAATAACTGTTTTAGGTAAGTTGTTTAGAAAATAATGAGAGATGAAAAAAACCTGGATTTTTGTGGATATATAAGCTTGACTTTCAAAAACCAAATGGTAGAAAAATTAAAAACTGCATTTTAAGTAGTCTTAGCAGGTACAATTTCAATACAATAAACATCAAAATATGAGATATCAAGGTCTTAAATTATTTTATTTTCATTGATTGATTTGAAGTGTAATAACCCTACTTTAAGTGTGGTGACCATTATTCTTCTGGTACATAGAATAATTACTAAATTTCCTTCTGACACTTCTATGATGCTGTGTAATACATGCACCTCTCCCTTATAGCCTTCAACTAGATTTATCTAGGACACTGGCTCTGTCATTAATGTTATTACCGACTTAACTCCTGTTTAATTTTTGATTTTTTAACCCTCTGGATTGTAATTGGATTAACTTTTCTACTTGTTCTTCTTATGTAAAATTTCTGATTTGCCTCTCTATCGATTTGTCAAGCTAGCACCATTATGAACAACAGAGGGGTTCGAGTGGATTTAGTTTTCAGTCCCTACCAGAAATTACTTTTAGGAAATCCATTGTTTTCTTACTAAGAGAGGAGCAATGTTACCCTAAATTGTCTGCTGCTATTAAATATCTTAGACCCTACATTGTGTGCTACTATTAAATACCATGGGTCCTATAACAGTGATGTACCAGCCTTTGCTATTGGATGGCTGTGAGGGTGTCCCAAGCCAGATAATACAAGATGATTAAACTTTAGATGACTATCCTGAAGATGTTAATCCAAGAACTGTCAACTAAATTGCCTCTATTGGCAAACCACTTGTCCAGGTTTTGCAAGGGTGTTTTATAAAAAATATAAGGAATACTAAGTTATTTAATTATGCATTGTTATATATATATTTTTTTCATTAAAATCTGTATTTTTTACTATGCATACTTTATCAGTACAATTTGTTTTAATTTTAAACTTGTGTGTGTGTGTGTGTGTGTGTGTGTGTGTGTGTGTGTGTGTGTGTGTGTGTGTGTGTGTGTGTGTGTGTGTGTGTGTTGTATTTTTGTTTTGTTTTAGGGGGGTGGAATCATATCTACAGAAGTGGTATATTTGTACTAAATCAAAATTCCAAAATATAACAATTATTTATACATTTCTCTAGTTTCAGAAAATATATAGTTTGATGGACTTATTTAACAAATATTTATTTTTATATTGATAAAATTTGTAACAGAGCATTTTTTATGAAAATTGGCATTACCCTGGTAACGTACTATATTATAACAATAATAGTTTATCCTTAGATGACACAGTATTATATCACATCAAGAGTTTGCAATAACATATAATTTATCAATAAATTATAGTTATTTAGTATAACTCGTCATATTTATGAATCTGGGAAGCATACATTTTCTTACATGTCAAACTTTCTTCAAATTTAGAAGCCATGTTCAAATTTTCTTCACATTTGAAAAAATAAAATTTTATTTATCCAATAAACACATTTTGTATTTTGAACACATATTCCTAATTTTTATAAAAATGTATTTACAAAAATGTGCAATTATACATCTAGTTTCGGTTGGAGCACTGAGATCTTACATTAGGCCTAATCAGATTCACCACCGCTGTCATGGTTTACTGGTTCACTTTCTAACAACTTTCTTATATCACTAGATTGATCTAAATAGTTCCTATCCATTTCGAATGCATATAATGTTGGTAAAATTCAACATATAAAATAAACAGAACTTGCTAAAATACAAACTTGACATTTCTAACCTAGGCCTACATATATTACGAAACTTGGGTTATTTGGAAACAAAACACTAATTATTTGTTTCACTATACTAAATAATAATACATACTTGCAACAAGCAACATAAACAAACAAACTAACCAAAACGTAAACAACAGCAAAGAAATGACAAGTATGAAAATTAAATACAGTATTCTTCTTCTCTCCCACTTATATCAAACATTGAAAAGTACCAAACTTCATACTAACTGATACATTGATTTATCCGCTATCGAATGCTACCATTGCTTTCATCGAAAAGCATTTTATTTACTTTATAAGGTGGCTTTTTGCGGCAATGTTTGACTGTAGCTGTAGCGATTGTCACTAGTACCTGGGTTAATGAAGGCTTCCATATATTTTGTAATAGATTTCATTGCATCGTCCAGAAGCACACCTCTGTAGAGAATTGGTGTGTCTCCATTTCAAAGATAGTTCAGGAATTGAAGCAACTAGTGAAACAAAGAAGAGGCTGTACAGAAGATTTAAGTATATCTTAAGTGCAATGGCTTATGATTTCTTTATGATTCAAGAGAGGTGCATAATAATGGCAGTTAATTGTCTCCTGTTGAATTTATGTTGAATTCACTACTCCAAGAAACATCAAGATATTCTGGTACTTGTAAAGCAACTTAACTAACAATTAACAACTGAACCATCGTCGAGATTGGTTGACATTTGAGTTTCATCTGGAAAAGAGATGTGCAAGATATTTGCCCCTTACTTTGTTTCTCTGTTTACTGACCCTTAGGTTTGTGCTCCCAATCTCAGATTTGACCAATTTCAATCTCTCACATTGGGTTCTGTTTACTGAGACGATCATCAATAAGTTACCTTCTTTGGATGTATTCAAGCGACACGGTTCTCATGATATACCTCCTTGTATACTGTGGTATTGCAGTTATTAGCTAGCCAATGGAATATAAGTGTTTTAATGTTTCACTGAAGATATTTTTCATCTGTCTTTAAAAGTAGTTCCTCCTTTCTCAAAACAAGTGATTTTACTGAATGAACTTCATCTACAACCTTTGGCAGATCAAAAGAAGGTTGCTGACATGAAGCTGCTATATAAAGCTCTTAGGGCAAGCTGTAGTGGTGGCGATCTTGAACTTAGCATTAGAACATCATCACATACAGTGTTAGACCTCATGCACTTTTATGACATTTTAGTCGTAGAAATATGGGAGAATACTTATTTTCTGTATTATTTCACCATTGTTCTGTAATTGCAATTATATATAGATACTGTTTTTATTCAAGTGAATATGCTATTACTTACTATTGCATCTACTAGTATTCATTGTCACTATTTCATACTAAAGGTGGTATGGGTAGATGGATGTACTTCTATTACTAATTCTAAAGCTTTATGATTAAAAGTAGCCATCTATTATGTATTCACAAGTTCTGATTAGTTATATTGGTAGTATAGTTCTGTTGTTGTGAAATTTGTATGGGAGTAGAGAGTAGGCTATGTGTTTTTATGTAGGAATAATATGTATATTAGTGTAATTCTTAAGTGTTTGAAGTGTTGGCATCATATAAGGACATACTGAAATGAACAGTAAACAGGCTGCTAATATTTGTAATTAATTCCCCCGTACACAATTATTTGTTATGCATGGGGCTTTTAATAGTTTTAAAATATTTATTCATGAATAAATATATTTGAAATGGTATGAAATAAAATGTAAGAAGTTATGGTTGAGTTAATTTTATTAATTTATTAAATACCTAATAGAAGTTATGGTTAGTTAAGTTATTTTGTATCATTCTTTTATTAAAATTGATAAGAAGTAATGGTTAGGTTAGTTTAAGTTTTGTTTTTAACTTTATCTAGAGTACGATTCTTTCCATCCAATACATTTTAACGATACGATAAAAATGAAAATATAACAAGTAGTAGCACTCTCGACTCCATGTCAGTTTATACTGGCAGGGTAAGAATTAGGATACATTAGTAAACTAAAAAAAACAAAGGTTAATTTAAGTAAATTTCTTCAAAAACAGTATGACCAAACTAGTTTTCAGTTGCATAATTTATTTTTGTATGTAGGTTTAAAAACCTGCTACAGTTTTAACACGGTGAGATCCATGGTGTAGCTGTTTCTTTGTTCAACAATTTTTATTAACAATGATTGACTTAAAAGAAAAACAGGATTTTGGACATTTATCATTGTTATATGCCCTTTCCTTTCAACACAATTGCAAATGTCAAAAATTCAATTTTCCTTTTAAATGCTTCTCGGTCAGTACCATGGGTATTATTGGTGATTCGATAGTCATTACTGACAGCCCACAGGTATCCACTGTTTTTGCAACTAATGTCTCTAGAAGGACAAATTGTTTAAACAAAGTTTTTATGCAGATAGCACATACTGCTTCAATGGTGTACCAGCAATTCTCTGATTGTCAATACATGGAAAACTAAGGTGATTAATCTTCACATCCATTCTCCCAATACAAATTTTCAGCAAAACATTCTCCTTTTAGATATAGAAGCCACACCGACAAATAGCTTTCTTGTTTTGACTTTTAATGACTGACTTTCTTTTTCAAGTATTACTGGTTTGTTTGCCAGGACAATCAGTAGTGGTCTGTTTATTCTTCATAGACTGGCAGACTATGCAGATAGACAGGTCCTGTTTGCTGCATATTATGGATACATATTTCGCTATATGATGATCTGTGATCTAGGGAGAACTGAATTTGAGAAATATGCTTATTTTTTAAACTGCAGAGAAGGCAGTGTCAGAATCACAATCTGTATTGCCATTACAAAATACATGCATGGCATTGTCACAACAAAGGCTATACAAGAACCTCAAAATAGTAACAACTACATACTCTTAATGTGGTCTAAAAATTTGTTCACATTGTATACCGCTAGATGTACCTACATATTTTGAACATATTTCTTAAAATTATTTACATCAAGACATTTCATATGATTTGGTAACATGTACATTTTAATGCCCATCTCTGCAAATCTATTTCAACTCAATTTTCAAATCTATTTTTTGTGGACTGATTACACTAATTAACTCTAAGTTTACAGTGGTTTCTGGTAAAATGACTGTGTACAGAACTATTTACAGTTAAATCTGGTAGGCTATTTTTAACATACACTAATATATCAAGCACAAACAAACAAAGGCACAGTAAACACTCCCAGCTGTCTGATCAAGGGTTTCTAATGAGCCCTACTGTTAACACATTGATCCGAATGGCTCTTTTTTGTAGTATTAATAGCCTTTTTGGTTAAAGGTTGTTCTAAAGCTGCGCAACTAAATAAGAACCATCTGTGGCCTTTTGCCCTTAGACTCTTACACAAACTTCTCCGGCTTAGTAACCTATTGACTATTCATTAAATATATATTTAGAAGCTCTTAATATCATTTTAAAAAGAAATTCTATTAAAAAAAATCAACACTATTCCTATCCATTACGAAAAATTGTTCATTTGACTATATCACACAAACAAACATTTAATTTACAATAGTATCAACATATACAATGTCTTGACACCATCTCTTTGGAATGAAACTTAACGAAAGCAAGACTCAAACTATTCTCATTGGAACTTCTAGACTTCTGAACAGTATCGACTTGAACAACTCTCCTGCACTCATATTGAACGGTCATCCTCTTTCATACAATGACAAGGTCAAAAATCTTAGACTGACTATTACAAAAAACCTTAGTTGGACTGATAATGTTACTGAGACTTGTGGCAGGGTATTTACTGGCATTCATAGTCTTAAGCAATTTGCTATTTATTTACCCTTGAATTTGAAAGTAATGCTAGTGGAGACTCTGATTTTCTGCCATTTCAATTACTGTAGCGTAGTTATAAATGACATGACGGTTGAGCTTTTGGACAGATTACAACGTGCTCAAAATTATTGTGTTCGCTTTATCTTCAACCTTAGACGATATGACCATATAACACCCTTCATCAATAAGTTACATCTGCTAAAATTGAATCTACTCCATCAGTTCCAAATTCTTAGCATGTTACATTCTATTTTGTATAATGATTATTCCCCTTTTTATATGTCTGAACGCTTTTTTATTTCTGAAACAAGCAATTGGAATATTCAACGTGGAGCCTCTCTGTTATCTATTCCTGTTCATAGATTTTCTATTTACAGTAAATCATTCACAGTCTCTGCTTGTCGACTCTGGAATAATCTCCCAAATAATATCAGAGTTATTCGTAGTTGGGAGCGGTTTTGGGGGTTGCTTAAGGACCACCTGTTTCGGGCCTCGTCGGGTTGACGGTATCGTGGCATAGGGTTTGGGACAATGGCTTTGTATGAATGGTGATGGGTGAATATATTGTGGCTCTTATTTTACACTAATAGTATAATAAATTTATGGTTAGGTGTAAGAGAGGACTTAATAGTCCTAACCTCGCCAATTGAATGTTTTTCTTTATATTCAATAAAGACATTTTTCATTTCATTTCATCTCTTATTTGTCAAAGGTTGACATGGCTAAGTTTAAATGGCCATTATAATCCTCACTGCTGCTGCTGGGGAATATTATTGAGTTCTAGACTTTTTAAATAATTACAAAAATAAGATAGTTGTGAAATGTTTGCTAGTTTATTTGATTTAACATTATTAATGTATGCCGAATCAATTTATTTCAACTATTGCCTGTGAAATGTTTTTGGCAAATAAACAATCTCAATCTAATTATTGGAAATTGAATAATTTAATTTAAATCAAGAAATGTATGCTCTACCAGTATGTTTCTTTGTTGCGCACAAGTGAGCTCCAACTGTAAAATTCAGATGTTGTACAAACTAGGTTTAAAAATGAGACTTAGATTTGGTAATAGTTACCTTTTATTAATTGACAATTGAGTAATCAAAAAGCAAGAGATAGGTTATGACACACTGTTTACCAAATACTGATAGCTGTTACTAAACATAAAAGGTGATATTATGATTAAGTATTAATTTTTTTAAATACCTACACCTGAAACATTTTAGCTAAAAATGGGCTTTTAAACTTTGTTTAGAGCCTTATGGGATATTTTGTTCTCTTGTACTTTTTAAATGTTCAGAGGCTAGTCACAAAGCTTCATGAAAATTCAAAGTCCTTAAGCTCTTTACCTTAAGAAAGATGTAAAATTGTTATAAAAATTTAAAACCAGATTTTTTTTGTTCACCGATGTTATTTTGAAGGGGGGCGTGGTTATTTACAGTATTTGATCAATGATCAATCAAAGAGGTATCGTGTTGTTTTTCTATTCTTTGATTTATAATTTGAATACTTGTTTGAGTACTTGTTTCAGATGTATTTCTTGTATTAAATTTTAATTCCAAACCATTTATTAAACTTTTTAATTAGCCCGACAATTACAAATTTGGATTTGAACAGTGACATCTAATGGTGTTGATAATCTATTGCCAAGCCGCCTATAATCGTCATGATAATTTTAGTCTGCCAACTCACCTCATTCTTGCTTTAGATATACAGTATATCACTTTAGTACATCTTAGCTGGGTTCTTGAGGATGCCGGTTTTAAAGGCATTGAATTCGCTGAAGAATTTGTGAGAAATGGCTCAAAGAAGAACTTTCTTAGACTTGAACCGGCTATGGTATAAGCAAGTCAACTGCTTACCAAGCAATTAAGGAATGGTCCAGAGATAAGCACTGTCATCGGTGGCAAAAAACTCATTAGAGACATTAACATCCAGTTCTTAAACTAGCTGATGAAGCTAAAATAAGGCCTTTTGATACAGGTAATCACTCATATTACTGGACATCGTCAATTCAGGAAACGTTTGAATATTTTAGGACTCATTACTTAAGATGCTAAGTTTAGACTGTGTAGTCAGCCGGAGAAGGCTGCTAAACACATTTTTATGTATTGTGAGAGACTTCAGGTTAGGATAAGACCCTTATTTGAAACATCACAACCAGGTGATGAATTCGGTGTCAGTATTAGGCAGAACTCTTGGATCTTGTTAAAGGTACAGGATTAGGCAAGCCTGGCTAATTGAACCCGAAGTGCGCAGTAAGCGTAGGTTGACACGTTGGGAACTAGGAGTCGTTCATACCTTCTTTTAATGTCAGTTAATTTAGAAACATGTACAAAAATAATATGAGACAAGGAAAGGAATACAGCTACAAATGCATTCAGTTGAGGAGTCAAGCTTGAATATAAAAATAGTTATTGTAAAGTTACATGCTAAAGACTTAATATATTGTATAATGATTTTGCATATCATTTACTTGCCAACTACAAAAAATATCAACTCTAAACATACTTTTCAAATTAGTTTATTTGATGAGTCTATTTAGTAGGCCTTTTGTTTTAATCTTAGTCCTTAGCACATGTACTTAAGTGAATTAACACTGTTTATTATCTATATCAAAATCTCTGTCATAAAATGATCAGGTTTAGGTTCATTAAAGTTGTAAGTTTTCAAATTAAATGGAAAAAATTATGTTTCAATCAATCAATCAATCAATATTTCTTTATTACATGAACATTAAGTACAGTAATATAGTCATAGTATAATGTAATAGGAAAAGTCACTTAGGTGTTTGTTGCATCCAGGAACTCCTCCAGGGTGTAGAGTGGAGTCTTGACTAGGAATTCTTGAAGTGCTTTCTTCAGTGCGTTTCCAGTTAGCAATTGGAAGTCTTCTGGCAGTTGATTTCTGAGTTTTCGTCCTATGTAGGACGGTTTTCTTTCAAAGAGGGCTGTTCGATGGCGGGGTAGAACATATCTGGAGGCATGTCGTGTGTTGTAGTCATGGAAATTGTTGTAAGTGTCAAAATTGAGTCTGTCAACATGTAGAATTGTTTCGTATACATACAAGGCTGGTACAGTTAGAATGCCTAAATTTGGATACGCTTCCCTGCAGCTTTGTCGAGATTCAAGATTGGCGAGGGATCTAATTGCCTTTCTTTGAAGGGTGAGTATCCTTTTCAGGTTTTCAGTAGAGCTGCCCCAGATGATAAGACCATATCTAATGTGGGACTCTACCAGTGCGTAATAAGCAGCTTTGACGGATCCCTGAGTACCCACTGATTTGAGTCGCCTCATAACGTATATGCCTGCACATATTTTATTGGAAATGGTGCTCACATGATGACTCCATGAAAGTGTACTATCGATAGTTAGGCCCAGAAATTGTGTTTTATCAACTACTGATATGTCTGGAATATTTGTTGGTATTTCCTTTTTCCTACTGAAATGCACTTGCGTTGTTTTATTAGGATTTATTGCCAGATCATTCAGTGCACTGTATTTGATGGCTTGTTCGAGAGAAGTCAAGGAGTTAAGGGATAGTTCATCTGCTGTGTCATTTTTTATAAGAAGGGTAGTGTCGTCTGCATACATTATGCAGTCAGTACTGGAGCTGGCGATGAAAGTAGGGAAGTCATTAGTTAGAAGAATAAAAAGAACTGGGCCAAGTACCGATCCTTGAGGCACACCTCGTGCCAGTGGTTTTGGAGTTGATGTGTACGATCTGGTGATGCAAGATTCAGTATGCTGTACCTCCATAAGTTGTGACCTTCCTCTGAGGTAGCTGGAGAACCATTTGTTCTCTATGCCTCTTACTCCCAGATTTTCCAGCTTTTTTAAGATTAGGTCATGACCCAGACAGTCAAAAGTCTTGCTGTAGTCAAGAAATAAGGCTGTTACGTACTTTTCGTCATCTATGCTGTCAATGATTGATTCTACTAGGCTAATAATTGCTGATATGGTTGATTTTCCTTTTTGAAATCCATGTTGGTTGACTGAGATTAGGTCATGTTGTTTAAGGTAGGCCATCAATCGCTTCAGAACAAGTTTCTCTATGATTTTTGCAAATGTAGATATTAGCGAGATGGGTCTATAGTTCTGAGGGTCTGATTTCTTCCCTTTCTTGTGTTTTGCATAGACCTTTGACACTTTAAGCCTTGAGGGGAAGTGACCGTCTGCAAAAGATTTGTTAATGATTGCTACAAGGGGTTGGGTTAGTTCATTTGCACAGAACTTCACACTCTTTGAAGAAAACTCATCTATGCCACTGGACGATTTGTTTTTCAGGCTGCAAATTGTTTGATTCACCTCGGTCCAAGTTGTTGGTGTCATGCAAAATGACTGTGGCAAGGGAATGTGCAATAAGGTCGGGTTTTTTCCTGTCCACCCAGGTGCTAGGGTATGTATTTGGTTTTGAATTGTCATGCCAGCCATCTGAGTAAAGTAAGTGTTAAGGCTTTCGGCTACTTCTGTAGGATTATGTAGGGTGGTGTTGTTGATGTTAAGTTTAGGGCACTCCTGGTTGCACTGTTTCCCACGCCTCTCATTATTAATCAAACTCCATAGAGCCTTGGTCTTGTCAGATTCTTCTATGTGCTTTGAGTTTGCTTGCCGATGCAGTGTTCTTAGTTTTTGGTCATATATCCTCTTACTGTTTCTCATTATTTCTTTGTCTCGAATGTCTCCTGTTGTTTCATAGGTGTTGAGGGCTCGTAGGTAGGAGGCTTTCATATCGGCAGATTCCAGGTCATAGTAATGTGATGGTTTGGTAGGGCCTCTGTTCTTGTGTTTCCTTTGTGGGCAGCAGATATCTAGGGCAGTACAAAGGGTGTCATGGAATATATTATATGCAGTTTCTGTGTCTTCAGCAGTTTCAACAGCATTCCAGTTTTTGTTGTAGAAGATGGATTTGAGATTTTCAAGGTTCTTTTTCCCCATTTGTCGCTTTAGTTTTGATGTTGAGTTGGTCTCTTGATTTAGGTTAAGGCTGCTCAATTGGGCTGTATGGTCGGAGAGGCCAGTTTGTAAAATAGTTACAGTGACCTCTGCTTCTGGGATGTTGGTGCATACGCAGTCTATCGAGGATCTCGTCTCGGCTGTTACCCGTGTCGCAGGAAGGGAAGCCTTCTTATGTTGTGTGTGGTTAGTTCGTCTTGTAGCATAAAATTGTCAGGGTTGTTTTCTTTTAGGCTATCAATGTTTATATCCCCTAGTAACAAAAATAACTTATTCTGTGCTTGGCTGTGGTCTAGGATGTGTGATAAGAAGTTTAGGCCACTTCTTGTGTTTCCACCAGGAGGGCGATATACACCAAGGAGATATATTTGCTTTTCTTTAATTTTGATCTGTGCCATTGCTGCCTCAAAGAGGAGCTCTTCACAAAAGTGTGTAATTTCAATGGCCTCTACATTGGTTGTCAGGTTGTCCTTACAGTATATAGCGGCACCTCCTAGCTTGTGATCTGTTCTGCTAAATTCAGTTACCAGATTGTAGCCTTGTATTTTGGTGTTTAAAATTTCACTTTGACTGATTTAACTGGATAGGACATAGTGAAGCCTACTTAAACTATCCTACAACAAAAATAACAATTTATAACTTAACCAAAATTATTGGTGTTGAACAGTCAGTGTGTGTTATATTCATAATCTATGCATTTTCATAAGATCTTGGACTAACTCTGGTTTCAGATCATCCTTGATATTTTTATTTCTTTCGGATAATGAGAAGTTGTCTACAATAAATATAATTAACTTTTGTATCAGTTATAATATCACGATGATTACAGTAATATCTGTTGCATAATTCTGACTGTGGACTCCCTGAAATTGGTAACTTTGAACAGTTTAACTGGTCCATTCAGAATGGTAAAAGTTGTGGAGTAACGGTAATTACATATCTGTAATTTTGTACATTTGTGCAAACATATGCAATTTGTTATTATAATTTCCTTTTGATGGAAGGGGATACAAAAACAAGGATTTTGGTGCAAATGAAATGTCTATTGTTTTTTGTTTTCAACATAGTTTAGATCAAAATTAATTTATCCATTTACATTATAAACTAATTCGTAAATTATATTAAACAAAATATCAATTATAAATACTCAGCTTTGCAACAGTTTTCAAAATAAATATACAGGGTATTTTAAACTCTTAAAATTCCCAAGAGGGGGGTCTTCAATATTTTTATGTAGAGAAAATTTTTTTAACCAATCCTCCCAAGTTTCAATTTAATTCAATATTTCAAATCCTTATATGCGATTGTTACTGATCATTACTTGCAGATATGTTATTTAGGTGTCAGTTCTTCATTCCTTATTCGGCTCATTTCAGAATTTGTCAACTCTTTGAACTAGACTGAGTAATTATGTAATTTATCCAAGAATGCTTTAAACATACTGTGATTTATCACTATAAAAATACTTGTTATAGAGAGGTTTTTGAGTAGGAAATTCAACTCCCAAATCAATATTTCATAACAAATGGAACTAATAATTATTGTATAGAACGAGCAGTTACTAGTATTAAGACAAGAGTTAGTGAAGAACACACCAAATGATGCCTCTGTGAGGTATTGGGTGTTGGCAGTAAGTTTAAAGAAAGGTTATTTGTAATGGGCAGTGACGCTGTCATTATGAGATGGTCCATATGTTTGTGGTGATGGTTGTTATGTAACACCAACAAGCTTATCACTTCATCAAATGATTATTATGTAAATGGAAGCATAGAGTCACTTCACATGAAAGGATTGCTTGTTCTTCTGTATTTTTGTAAAAGATATTAATTTTTGTCTGATAAATAAAAACTCTTATGAATTGTATAAATTTCAATTGGTGATTTATTAATAATAGCTATGTTTTCGATTATTTTTTAATTATAACATTTTAAACATAAATTTTGTATAAATCTTCAAACATTAGACATGTGTTTACACCATTGAAGATACAATGACTTAAAGGAGTGTGTGTTAATTAAAATTTGTTTTAATTAATAAGATAGCATTCTATGCTCTAAATTATAAATTTGGATATTAATGTGTTAATGTCTAGGTTACCGTTTTAATTTAAATATTTTGATTAATTGTTCTAAAATAACATTATTATAATTTTTTTAAATCTTTTATTTTTCATACATAAATGGGTACTTAATTGTGTTATGTACTGAAATAACACATTTCAAAATTTGGGTCCTAGTATTTTCAAGTAGTACAAAATTGTTTAAAATAATTTGTTTAATGGTAACAAACCAATTGTTGGTTAATTTAGGATTCTTTTGAATTCCCTGAAAAGTAACCATGTTGTAATAAATTTTTATGAAGTGTGAAAAATATATAAGGGATATTATTTTATTAATGATTTTAGTGTAATAGCAGTGAGCAAAAATCAGTCAGAAAAGGTTGACCAAATAGTATTTGTATACGATATTATACTTATTTCTCCTTATCTCAGTAAGACACCTTGAAACATATCACTGTTTTATAAGTTTGTAATCTAGCCTACATACTTAATACTGAATTTATAAATAAATACCATGGATAAAAAGTTATCACGAAAAACATTTACTTCAGAAAGATATTTATACAACAATAGTGGCAGTTTATAAATAAGTGGCACCATGTAATAGACAGAATGTGATAACTTAATGTACATTACAACTTATCTTGAGCCATGCATGTATCATTTACTGCAAAGTTACAGTAGTTAGGTGGTTTGCACGCTGGATTTATTTCTTCTCCAGTTCTGTTCCTTATTAGTTTACTGTATACAGTGCGGAGACTCGATTCTTTCCACACTGCGTCCTTTGCACTGACATATGGGAGAGTCTGAAGAACAATTTAATAAAACTATTTAGTTTACAAGAAATTAACACAACTGTATATGTGGTTTCACTTATTTTATCAAAATATAACAATTAACAAATATGGCTTATATACATACATACATATATATATATTATATATATATAATATATATATATATATATGTATGTATCGTTGAAAACAAGACTAATAGGTCAAAATTATTTTTTGAACCGATATTATAAGGTGACGATCCAGTAACAAATAAACTGAACATAGGCAACTTTATTCAATAATTGATGTTAATAGTTAATAATGTAGGCCATAAAACCGAGAAAATATTATTTTATTTGTATAGTCCATCATGATCATTTGATTAGTTTGAGACAAGCTTACTGAGTATGTATGTAATAATATGAATACTTAGATAGCTTAATCTACTTCATTTTTTGTATTAAATTGTGGAACCATTTACTTAAAAAAATGTTAAAATATTCTTTAAGGCCAGTAAGTTTAAATAGCTGGTTTTGTTGTATTGTATACTATTGCAGTTAAAAAGTCATTGTTCCACTGAAATGTAAATTAAGAAAAGTCAACTTAATTTTTTCTTACCGAATTAATGCAAACCTTTTGTCAGGAATGGATAAAAAAGTTTGTAGTGCACTCATAATCATTGTGTAGCGAATAAAATGAAAATTCTATTATTAATTTTGTCAATCAAATTATTTATTATAAATAGGCATTGCAATTGGGAAATTACTAACAAATAATGTCAAAAAGTCAACAGTAACATTCACTCTTAGGCTTACAAGTTTCCACTTTATCAAAACATAGCTTAGACAAAATATTACATTTTTGAAATATTTTTATTGAACAGAAAATTTGTTTTATCATCTGTGGTAGGATTATTGTGGTATACATCATCTTAATGGCAATACCTCGTTTAATTGATATTTATTTATTTAAACATATTCACTGCGCTTGTTCCTCATTGTCCCATGCTAGTATTGTGGACTGTGCACATGTGTGACTAGCATCTCACTATCATTAGTTGACTACATCACAGGGAGGGGAGGATTATTGTGCTATATGGTGAAACCAATTCTGTTGTTAATTTGATGACACGTTTTGCACCAATGCCGTTGTTAGATCATCACAACGCCCTGAGTAGTCCTAATGAAATCTTAAAAGCGTAGAGTGACGGGAGGGATCATTTCATATCTAACTATTAGATATGTTTTATATTATATCTACTAAAATGTAGCCCAAAACATTGACAGTTCATATGGGCCACCAGCTACCTGCAGATGGAGTATTTTGCAGTTGTAGTATTTTTCATATGTAGTATTTGTCATATGTAGTATTTGTCATATGTAGTATTTGTCATATGTAGTATTTGTCATATGTAGTATTTGTCATATGTAGTATTTGTCAAAACTCTACAAATCATCTGTGTTACATTCGGGTAAAAAGAAAACCACCAATTCTGTTAACCATATGAGGATTAATATATTGGATGCAGTAAAACGTAAACTATCTTGTCAATATAATAAGTGACAATAAAAGAATTTTAGCACAACCAAAATTATATTAAATACTTAATAGCAAAAGTGTAACTTTGTTAAAAAATTAGAGGTTCCAGACTGACACATTTTATGACACTAATA
Source organism: Homalodisca vitripennis (assembly GCF_021130785.1). Lineage (NCBI taxonomy): Eukaryota > Metazoa > Arthropoda > Insecta > Hemiptera > Cicadellidae > Homalodisca > Homalodisca vitripennis. The sequence goes on from NC_060215.1 coordinate 89,399,775, forward strand.
TTCTGCCTTTGATAATCTTAAACTTGGCTGTGAATTACTTCTTATTAAATACAATTTATGTTTTAGATAGGTTTATTTGTAATAAAGGTTTTGAAAAGTAAATCCCTTATATAATATTTACAGTATATTATACAGAACAACTTTTTTAAATGTTAATAATTATTAACTTGATCTGATTATTTAAAAAATTGTGTAATTTTTCTCAAAATGTTATGTATGACAAAGATAATTAATTATTTAATTTCAACTCATTACTAATTCTGATATTATTCTCGTTAAACTAATTTTACCTGTCAGTGAAATTAAAAAGTGAAAATATCTATCTTTTCAAAACATTTTATGTAACACTGGCTATTGAGTGACTAAGTTTTTTTTAGACTTGGCAGTTCAATAATTGGACTGATTTAATGAGGGGTTTGTTAGCCTACCTACAGGATCTATATTGATAATGTAATCTACAACAATTCAAGTTTGTTACAGACGAATTATGACAAGTTCAAGCCTTTGTGACGTGAGCGAGAGCTGGCTCAGCAAGCTGCTCGTCCGCAAGATTGAGCCCACCAAGGAGCCCCACTCCAGAATGTTATCTGACAAGGAGGTTATCTACGAGCTCCAGACTCACAATGTTAGGCCTGACTCAACTGCAAAATATCTTGATAACTAGTGAGTACTCACTATAGGAGTAAGGCTTGGACAAATGACTTATTATCTTGATTTCAGCTATAGAGTACAATTTTTAAATACTTGGAAATATAAAAAGAAATATGGGGAGTATTTCTAGGGTATTAAGAGATACTTTAGGAATGTGACCCCCAAAGAGGAGTGGGGCACTTCCCAACTCTAGATTTCAAAATGGATACCCTTCTTTCTCTGAAACATTGTTGGAAAGGGTACATAAACTTAGAAATCTTTTGCTTAACTGAAAACTCAACTTCAACTTGTTTTTTTTTATATATGTTTAAAATAAGTATTTAATTTGGATGTAACTCCAAACATTTGGGAAAGTTATTTGTAGGCAGTCCACGGTAACAAAAAGATAAATATAATCAGCCACTCATACTTAGTGTAATTTGACTACAGGGATATTTGCTGTTCTTTAACCTGTTGATAAGTGTGGCAAAGAATAGCCTATTGAGTGCACAGGATTCTCCAATAAGAGGAACTATTACTTTCCCACTAAACTCTCCACTACCCATAAAAAATTGCTATTTTTGTCTATCATATTATCTAAATCTATTTGTGATCATCTGTTGTAAACTGTTATTACTGTTGACAGTGAGAAATGTGTCCACATGATCCATTCCCGCAAGGATGAGTTCAAGTGCGACCTGGTGGCATCGTGGACCGTGCAGGTGGGGGATCTTGACCAGGCTTTACACCTCTGGAGGTACACCGGTGGCTTCACGAGCATCGATAAATGCAACGCTTTACTTGCTGTCGACAAAGTCAGTTGAAAACTTACCTCTGTCTTATGTTGTTTATTTCATACTAGTACTCCTGCACAGCATCAGCATACTACTTAAATCTATGTATGACAATTGTCATAAGCAGTTGGCAACAATAATACATTTATGCTAATGTTGCTTCAACAATATTTACCCAGGTACTAATATTTTATATGATTATATCAGTTTACAACTAGTGTTGAACTGATGTTATTGTTAGATAAATTTCAAATTGTCAATACAAATTCAAGGTGTTGTGTTAAACTTGCCCCAAGAGTACAGGAGTACATTTGGTTTTAGAATGCGACTGGCTTATCAGCTGAATATCAGACATATACAATAATAATTAAATAATTATTTAATTATTTGTTTAAGACTTAGAAACAAATTTAACTCTTTATTAGAAATATATTTTGAAGCTGTGAAGATAATAATTCTGTAATTTCATTGTTTCATAATAGGAAAACTAAGGTCAAAATTGGTTGAAACTAAACAATTTTATTTGCCAAATAATAACTTACAAATTTGTATAAAAGGTTGCTAAGTGACTGTTATTTTTTGACAGGTTTAACCCTCTCCCATACATATTAATTCTAGGTGCACATGGCACAACTGAACCCCATTATTTTGCTGTGCTGAGTTAAAACGCACATGGTATGGACCCTTGCTGCCATTGTGATTATTATTACTTCCTCTTAATAATATACATAGTTTTAAATTTATTATAAAATATAGTTACTAATTATACTGGAATATACTCTCCTTTTTGTGATAGTTCAAGAAGTAGAGATACTTACAAAATGTAATATCAAATCGCTTTTAGGTACTTTGTAGGATTTAGTAATTGATCAGAAAAACACCACATTGATTTTCTTGCAGCAGAACAACAGTTAATTAGAAGTATTGTCACTAGAGAGCAGTGCCTATCAGATTAAAAAGGTGTAGAAATGACTGTCACATGCTTGTCTGCTGGAATCTGGAGTCAACATCCATCTGAAGAGATCCAAAATAGTTGTTGAGAAAAAAGCTTGAAATGAACTCTGCATCATTTCAACATCAAAGTAATGTAGACTAGAATATCAAGTGCAATCTAATGAATAGGTATTCTCTACCTCATCAGGTGCACAGTTAAATGCACTACGATGTTTTGGACAATGAAGTCCTCAACATTCGCGTTGAATCAACCCTTCCAACCTTAGCTAGATTATGTGTAGAAAATTCAGTTGCTCCGCCGAGCTTTGGGATCATGTCTGAAACATCGTAGTGTATTCAATTATGCACCTGATGAGATAATGAGAATATCTATTCATCTAGATTGCACTTAAATTTGCAATCTTGATGTCTCTGATTTCAAAACGATGCAAAGAGTTCAATTCAAGCTTCTTAGTCACCGACTTTCTTTGATCTCTACAGATGGACGTTGATTATCTAGACTGCTAGAGTCAAGTCTGTGACAGTGTCATATTTTAGACACTGTGCTTAAGTGGAATGTGAAATAGAACATTTGGATTGAATTAACCCTTCCAACCATAGTTGCATTATGTGTAAAGCAGTGAGATGTGATCTGAAGCTTATGCACTACAATGAGTCTGTGGTGGCCAAGGTGATCCAAATGGGAGAGAGTTAAGATGCTTACATTTTACGTCTATATGCAAGAGATAGATGCACACATGACTGTGTTTAATAATTTTCTCTTTTCATATCTTCTGTCAAATGATTAAACATTTTTAAGACACCCACTCACTTTACTTCTTATTGGTCTATATTGTTTAACTTTCCCATACTGTTTAATTTATACTCAAATGTCAGTAGTGGTGACTGAAATTTAATACAATGTATAGAAAAAGTGCCATTTTTTCAAAATGAAGAGAACAGTGTAAGTAAGTTTTTATTTTTAAGTTACTTTTTATTTACAAGTTGCAATTCTCTGACGTAGTCTAAATTTTGCTAGATTGTTTAATTCTTTAAAGAAAATTTTAGATTGTAAACGCTTCTTTGGTAACAGAATATTGTTTATATTAGCATTTGCTGAAATATAGTTAAAAGAAACCCTTTTTTTACGTTACATTTTTAGTAGAGTAAAACAGCTTAGTAAGTAAACCTGAATATTGTAAAATAGTAAATGTAAGGAGTTTTATTATAATCAAAAGACCCAATTCAATATCATCAGGGCATGAATTATCATTGTCATTCATACTATGTAAAATTCATAGATATTACATTTATACATGAACATATCCATGTCGATATCATAGTAAACATCATACAGTTATGGAACAACTAATGAGCCGTTAGCAATACTGTCAGAGAATTTGAAGTTTTAACATAAGAACGAAATATTACAGGTATATCAGCAACTGTTACAAGAGCGAGGAAACTATCTGAGGTCTCGACACCTTCAGTACCTGTTGGCCTTCAGTTACTGGCCTCCCATCGAGCCTAGAAAGGGCAAAAATCTCTATGAGATCCGCAGCTACAGCCTAAAGCCTGGTACCATGATCGAGTGGGGCAACAACTGGGCTCGTGCCATTAACTATCGGCGGAACAACGATGAACCATTTGCTGCGTTCTTCTCTCAGATTGGTCGTCTGTATAACGTTCATCATATATGGTGTAAGTAATCTTTTTATTCAACACTTTTTTTGTTTAAAATCGTGATTTATCAGGGTGAAAATGTTGACTCTGATATAAAAAATTAAAAACAGCAAACTATATATTTTTTGGGAGTGCCGATGGCCGAGTGGTCTAAGTTGTTGGACTTTGGGTCTGAGATAGAGATAGTGCAGGTTCAAATCCTGTCTGTGACTATATAATTTTTTATCAGTTACATCGACCTTGTACTGTATCGACTCTCTCCCTTATTCTGTGGCCCATGAGGTTGGGTGGAACAAGATTTAGAAGGGGATCGGCCTCTTCTTTAAAAATAATAAATAAATACTGTTACTTTAAACTTTAATGAGGCATCATGGTATATTATATAAAAACCAGGTATAATATAACAAATTTATACATGTTTTTTACGTTCCTTTTTATAAATTGCAGTATATTGTAGCTATAATTTTATGTCCATGATTTGTAATTGAAGATATTAGCATATCAGTGAGCAAATATAATGGACATCAGCTAATTCTCAATGAGATCATAAAAGTAATAATTGTAAAATGTAATTTATAAATAAAAAAGGACAATGACCCACAAGTAATATTTTCGCCAAATTTCATATGATACAGTAAAAATGTTTAAACGAAATTAAATTAGATGACTTAAGTTTCCTCTCCATGTTTCACATGTATTTCTTCTATGTTTTACGTAAACTATTCTTTACTGAATACCCATATATAATTTATTTGTTTTGTGTGTTCATAACTCAGGAGTAAAAAAAAACCTTTTCCACTCCTTATTTTGTATGATTATATGCTTTTACAGAGTTATATTAGGCACTTGAATATCGGCTTAAATTTATTTTTAATTTTGTATTTTTTCATAAACATGGGGTTGGGTTGAATTCAAAAGAAACCTTAAAAAGAGTACAATAGACAGAATATAACTACTAAAATAGTACAGATATATTTATAACTTCATTTAATCATTTGAAACTTCTTATTAATGATATATGACATACTCATATTATGGAAATATATTATTTTACATTAATTTTATATTTCACAAAGTATGAAAAATTTAAAAAAATAGTAATTGTGCACTAACATGTTTTATATTTAATATTAAAGAGGCCTAAAACTAGTTTTATTCTGAATTACACGATGTCTCTGGCAAATTGTGCTCACAAAAAGGATCTAAGAAAATGTAAAGACTACAAGGAAATACATAAAGTTATAAGATTTTTTCACTAACAAATTACTTGCTATAAAATAGAACATGTACACATGTATTACTTTACCATTTATTCAAAAAACTATTTTAGCCCATCACAATAGTAGTATATAGTGATGGTCTTTGTGTCTTCTTAACTCAGTATAGTAAACATTTCTTATGATTAAATCATGTTGTTTTAATGATTATGGTTTATTGAAATTTGTATTTATTCTTATTGGTGTTGGTTTATTTCTAATGTTATAACATCCTTCTCAGTTACATTTGTATGTTTCTTTTATAATTTAAATAACATATTTTTTCTGATTAAACCGTGTTGTTTTAATGATTGTGGTTTATTGAAATTTATATTTATTCTTGTTGGTGTTGGTTTATTTCTAATGTAATGTTTCTTTATTATAATCTAAATAACATATTTTTTAATTTCCTTGTACTTCCTGCTCTGTTATTATGTTGATATTAAGTAACAGTACAATATTCCTTTATATTACTTTCACTATTTTAACCTTCAGATAATAGTTGTCTAACAAAATATATTTGTATAGTTACATGGACCATAACTACACAATGATATATATCTTCTCTTCTTTCTCTCTGTCATTTTATTTATGGTATAGTTTATTTATAAATGAGCATTTTATGGTCACTACCCTGCAATTTTAATATCAAGGTTTATGCAAATTTTAATGGTATTAAAACAATTTACCTTGAAAATTGTGTTTTTAAACGGGACTGATTCTAATTCTTAATCCTGAAATTTTTGGTTCCAAGTAACAAAATTCATAGCTCATTCTGGATTTTTAGTACTTATACAACTAATTTTGTATATTGATGGTTTAAAGAGCTAGCAGTTACTGGCTTTAATTTAAATATTACTTTTGACTTAACTTTTATTTGTATGTAATTTCATATGAATAGGCATAATTGTTAGTCAATTGCTTCCCTATAAAGGCTCCTGTACAATTTAAGTTCTTTCTTAGAGACTCAAGATGTTTTGATCCAATGCACCGATTTTATCATTGAAACCAATGCCGCCTAAACTAATCATCATAAGCAGCAAGCTGTATAAGATGTGTTGAGTCCACTAGGATATTCATTCATAAAACAAGGGAGATTTTAAATTGAAAAAAAGAAATTAAACTTAAACCATTTTAATCTTTAATTTTTTATAGAAGAATTTTAAGATTCTCATTTTAAGGTGTGATTTATACACATCCCATTGCTTTTTAGTTGTTTCAACATTCCTGGCGGAGCAAGTACTTTCTGTGAATCAATCTTTATTGAAATTAAATAAACTCTATATATATCATACCTTTAGAGTAATATTTCACATAAAAATAATGGTTGAAAATTTAACGTTGTTCCTATTAGGAAAAAAAACAAAATCAACAAAATGTTGAAATTATTGCCAATTATTAGCAGATTTGATCAATGCTGTTAAGCAAATTTTCAACACAGATAAATTAACAAAATTCTCTATTGTAGGTGCAAAAGAAGTGATAGTAGGTAAAACATGGCTACTAACATGATTTCATTCAGTTAACTCGCAATAAGTTGCATATCTGTCTTTTCGACATCGTACATTACAGTTATTACAGGACTTTTTGTTTAATATTAAAAATGAAATAGTCAAACAACAATATTTTTGTGTTTATTTAAGCTTTTTTTATCTTTGATTGAAATTTTTAACAATTTTGTTCAAAACTATATGTAGTTCCGTTCTTTGGGATATTGAATAAGTCCATCATTGTGGCATTGATCTGTTTGTGGTGATGGGGTGACGAGTGGAAGGGGTTAGTACAGTTTTGGTGATGGCAGACGGGCAGTGACAAGAATCTTGGTTGACTAACGCTAACAGGTGCACTCTATGAGTAACCTCATCGCACTGCTGGTCGCATATAAGATTTGTCAAGCAACAAACACGTACATGTCTATACAGTACGAGGGGGTACCCAAAAGAAACAGGAGTAGCATTGCTGTGAGCGAAGCTTTTGTAGTGCGCATTACTGCTGCTAGGTGTGTATAGCGAAACTCATAACCAGTTCAGTGCCGCCTGTATTGTCAATTTGGCTTGTTTCGTTCATCTGCAGTGATTGTTTTTGCTATTGCTATTTTGTTGTTTCGATTTTTATGATGGCAAGTTTACGTGAACAACGTGTAGCTGTGAAAATTTGTTTTCTACTCGGTAAAAATGCTGCTGAAACTGTTTTAATGTTAAATAATACCACAATCTTTGACAGAAAATCAGGATAAGTTTCAAGCTGTTTCAAAACATGACATGTTACCACTCTATGTTCCTTTTGATTGTCAGTCGGAGCCCGAGGAACAAACTTGGCAGCAACCCTTTTCATTCTCAAATCTTCTGTTAAAATTCGCTGAACCGAGCTCCAAGATAACCCACTAATCTCTGACAGTTTGTCAATTGTCTTTCGACGGTCTGTGAGCACAAACTGTAGGATTATTTCAATATTTTTGTCGATTCGGGCAGTTGATGGACATTCAAAATGGAGGTTTGTCATCAATCGATATGTTGCTTTTTAAAATCGAGCAAACCACTCATAACGAGTTTTTACTGTAGCGTAGGTAAGCTGTTTTCAATATTACAAAATGTAATCAATTTAATATCAAACATTCAAAATAATGGTTAACTATAAAAAATTAAAGAATATGTTTTTATTTTTACATGTGTTATTATATTTTACTATAAAATGTTTTACTTTTATTATGTATTATAAATTAAACTTAATTACTGATGAAATACCTGTTCCTCTATGTGTACCTACATTTAACTTAATTAAAACACCCTCAAACTTTCTATTGTTAAAAATCATCATATCAGCATTATGTAAATGCTTTCCATTTGCTATTGTATTTTTGGGCTTCAAATTAAAAATGATGGCAGTTTCACTTAATATACGGAACTAAGTTATTTCGGAGTTGAGGCTGGCCATGGAACTTCTACTAATAAGTCTGATTAAATTCTCTCTTGTTATATCTTGATTTCCCAGTAAGGTTCTCTTAGTATCGTACTTTAGTATATAGACTTACTCATTTTGCTTAAAAAGATCAGTCCCCTTTAGAATCAAACTTAGAGCAGGAGCAGGTGAATATTGAGTCGTGGATTATTTAATTTAGTTTAATGCAACACTTGCGCTTTAAAAATGAAAATTTTTTTACCTATATTGTTCGCTTAATTCACTGCTTGTTTTTAATTTAATGCCTATATTTTTGTGTTTTTTATGGATTAGCTGAATTAGATTAAAACACATCTCACATAGTTGGCTTACTAGTCCGTTAGCCAGTTCAGCCCTCGAGTTTTGCCTGTTGCATTGCTTGCTTTGCTTATGCATTCATCTTGGCTGTTCCCCGGCACCCCTATCCTTTCTTCATCTTGGTTACGTTGTGTTCATAGAAGATTTACATACTTGTGATTACATAATAAGGTAAGAAATTTACTTATATATTTTTGAAAAGATTTTAGTTAGTTAAATAAGTGAATCCTAAAGGAATTTTAAGTGGGTCTTACATGTAATTGGTTTAATTAAACTTAATTTTTTAGATTCGTTAATTTTTCAGATTGAAATTTGAATGTTTGTACTGATAAGTATACAATTTTAAAGCTGATTAAAAATGTTATTATTGTTTGTTTTATATTATAAATGTTCTATAAATATATTAAAAGAAATATATCTAGCTAATATATTTGGTACAGTTATATAGAAAGAAAACATACTAAAAAAGGATTATTTCAATACACATACTATACATTTAGATTTTACTGTCTTATCTTACTTCTTTTATTTATTTTTGGCATACTTAATACTTATTTATTTGTTATGTTTCATATTATGTCCTTGCTGATCCTTCATTTACTGTTCTTTTCATTTAGTCTTTGCTTTTTCACTAAATACATTATGGGGTTTAGAATTAAGTTCAAATTTATTCAAAATAAGTTAAAAAATTACTTTAGTAAATTTTGTTTCATAAATCAATCAATCAATAATTTTATTTATACATTGCGTAACAAGGTCAAGGTACATTGTTATGGACTAAACATTCTAAAATGTAGTGTAGCCTATATATAGAGCTACACAAAGCCATACAAAAAAATTAGGTTTAAAAAGTATAACATTTAAAACGTAAAACAATAATAACAGTAAGTTAACATTTAAAACAACAACGAGCAACAGTGATTAAAAAATGGATATAATTTTAACAAGACGTAGACTCTACGGATCACTAATGTTAAATGAAATAAATATCAATAGTGCTGTTCAGGTATTCTTGGACACTATAAAAGGGATTATTAACAAACCAGATATTTACAACATACTTAAATTCATCAATAGTTACAGCATTACTAGAAATAGGCAATTTGTTAAACAACTTTCTACTTAATAGTTGAGATGCTTTCAGTCTTGCTAAGTATAGAGTAGGTTGACATAGAAGTTTGTATCTTAATCTGTAAACAGTTATGACTAATTAACTTGTTATTGATTTTATATTGAAAAATGGACACTGACAAGTTTAATTCTTCATAACCTATTTTATTAACATATTTTTATAGTTCTCATATATAATCCAGAAAATGCAGTATTAAATGAAAAAGTCTAATCCAGCTCTACCTGTATTTATAACATGATCCTCTGTTGCAAAAATACCTTATTAGCAATTAATAACACCCCAGTTAGTAGATGATCTCTTTCCCCACCAGGAGGTAGGGGAAGAGGAACGACATAACCTGAGCCTTCAGTGTCTGCACTGCCAACTAATCTGTTCGGGCTCATTGTTATGTATGTGTGTTAGGCCTAACATGTATTCCTTAAACATTTTATAATGTTCATGTTTAAATTATTGAACCTGGATGTGTTTTCATCAAATGGTATATTTTTCATATTTTAACTTTCATTAAACTTTACGATTTTTAAACGCTTGATGATGTGATTAGTTTAAAAAAATTATTGTAAAATACATAAAACACAGTACATGTATGGACTGATAACAAGATTAAGTACACATATTTGTAGATAATTATGTTCGTAGTATACTTAATCATTCTTTCCCCGCTTGTTTCTTCTGAAAATCAATCGGTAATATTTCCTTTTGTTATTCTATTTTGAGTATGTTTTAATACACTAACATATAATTGGTGAAATGTTTTCTTCCTTTTAACTTTTATTCAGGTGTTTAGTTTGTAGTTATATATATATATATATATATATATATATATATATATTTCAATAAATAATTTCTATAAGTTAAAATGGGAATTAATGGTGTAAAATTATGTTAAATTTTATTGTAATAAGAGCATTCAATAAATTAAACATATCGTACATTCCATTTCATTAAACAAAGTTAATTAGGCATAAACTAATAAAAATACAATGCTGGGCTTGTGACTTGGGCTAGTATCAACCAGTCAACTCAGTTTTCAACCTTTTGTTTACTTATTTAGTGTTCTCATTGCCTTATCTTTACAGTATTCTGTATTTATTTAAGTAACATGTTTCCTACCACAGTTTACAAGAGTAGTGAGCTACAGGTCACAAAATTGGACACTGGGCCACTTTATATATAAATAACACCACAACATCTTTCCAGAAATCTTGCACAGTCGAATGTTGATAACACGAACCTGAAAGGACAGGAAAAAAAATTTTAGGTACCAAATATTTAGAGAAAACAAAGTTTGTATAGCCAAGGGTAAAAATAACTGACTTCGAGATATATAGAGTCATAGGTTGCTGAACTTGAACTTGGTAGGAAATATTCACAAAGGAATGTGGTAGCAAATTTTAAAGTGTGGTATATGACACTGAAGTAATCAGGTGAATTTACAACCAGTGATGAGGGGTGGGGAAGATTCTTATCACAACATGAAAGTTTGTATTACCATTTTTGGTTCGCCTTACAAGTGCAGTTGTTGAAATGTATACTCATTGAGGTACTCATCTTAAACTTTGATAAGCAAATCGACTAGAACTTCAAATTATACAGGTTTAATATAATGTTCCTGACAATAGAATATTCTACTTATCAAGTTGTTTGTAACACAATATTTGAGTTGTTAAAGTAAATTTAACATTGGCTACAACCAATAAATGATGTGTCATGTTCTAAAGAGGTTAAATATATATACAGTGTTATACTATGAGTATTAAAATACATGTTTTTATATCCAAGGGAGTTGTAGTATATTTTATGCAGAATGCTTGATTTAAAAACAATGTATTCCTTATAAAAATATGAAATTGTTTTATTTTATTTATAGAGTTACAAATTTAATAGAAATAATAAAAATAAAATTGCTTCTAGTAATGTTTATTGGGCTAATTGAATTTAATGTGTAAAACTACCAGTGAAGACGGCTACAATCTGTAAAAAACTCATAAAATAAGAAACTGAAACATATCGATTGTAATGGTTTTTAATTTAGTTTATTGGAGTTGTCTTGAAATATTCTCTGTTATCCTAACTGGGGGAAGGAGAGAGAGTGATTGTGTAGAGAAAGATTCTTGTAAGATTTTTCAAGCAATCTCCATCTTTTGAGATATAAAGTGAACTAGTAAATCCAGTACATCTTTAAAACATTTTTATCTTTTGTCATCCAAAAATAACTTAAGCTTTTAACTTTTAAATTCTATTTTTAACTATTTAACGGAGATAACTACAAGACTAGAGCACTGGTGAAAATTGCACATAACATAAACTCTTATATTTCACCTTTACTAATAACATCATCAAGATGAGAAAACAGAACAGATGAGATCTGGTAAAAATAAACTTGGATTAGGGCTGTAAACTGCTTCATACTAGTTTTCCAAATTATAGCAATGTTTTAGGTCCTCTTTTGAGATCATTGTCTACATTACTTTTCATGACACAGCTTCAACCGTCTCAAAACTTTTTCCTTTCAGTGTAAATTCACTTTTGGGAAACGAAAAAGTCACAGGTAACTAACAAGGTGTTGTGAGTAGGGTGGATTTTGCAACACGGTGATGCCATGCTTAGCCAGAAATTACTTGATCAATAATGTATGGGCCAGGGTATTGTCCGGGTGAAGGAACCATGTCTGGTTTTCTCACAACTCGAGTCGCTTTCTTCTTAATTTTTTCATGAGGTATAGATAAGATTTCTAAATAATAGTCCTTATTCACTGTAACCTTCAGGCAATCAATTCACGAACAAGATTTTATTGGAAATAAATGTAAAAAAGGAATAGTAACGTTGCTTTGAATTTTTAGTCAGATACTAATGAAGACCACAGCCTAGAACTGCCCTTAGCGGCAGTTTGGGTCGGAACTGCTCCATATTTCAAGCCGAAATCTATGGTATCCTAGCCTGTGCCAACCTAGGCCTCACCAGAAGGTACCAGGGAATGAACATCTGTATAATGTCAGACAGTCAGGCAGCTCTTAAAGCTCTTGACTCCAACAGCATTTCATCCAGGCTTGTGTGGGAGTGCTTTAACACTCTCTGCAAGCTTGGATCACGCAACTGTGTGCGTCTTGGTTGGGTACCGGGCCACACAGGCATAGGTGGCAACGAATGCGCCGACAGGCTTGCCAAAAGCGGAGCAAGCATGCCATACACCGGTCCAGAACCGAGTTGTGGTATAAGCAAGTCAGCCGCTTACCAAAGTATAAACAAATGGTCCAGGAAGACACACCGCTTGCAGTGGCAGAGTCACCAAGGACAAGCACTCGGCAAAAGACTGCTTGCCGATTCTAGCTCCGGATTCACCAGATGGCTGATGGGGCTGGGCAGGGATCGGGTTAAGCAAGTGATTGCCTTGATCACTGGACACGGCCACTTCAGGAAACACCTAAACACTCTAGGTTTACGAAATGAGGACTCGGAGTGTAGACTCTGCAATAAGTCTGAAGAGACTGCAAAACACATAATACTGGACTGTGAGAGACTGGGAGCAAGGAGAAGGGCTCTTTTCGGTGATAAACAACCAGGCGACGAACCAGATGCTAGTATCGGGGAAAAGCTTCTTAGCCTAATTAAGGGCACGAAGATAGGCTTACCCCTCTAACATCAAAGGGGCACACAATAAGCTCAGGTTGACGTGTGAGGATCTATGAATCCACCCCAATATCCCAAAGGAAAAAAAAAAAAAAAAAGACCACAGCCTGACAGAGAGGTGGGCAGCTGGTTGTCTGGTAGAATAGAGAGGGCGGTTATGTAGCATTTGACTTTGAGTGCCACTTTGTTGCCTGGCTAGAAAATCTGTCCTGTTCTTTTAGCCAGACCTTACGTGGTTGTCTAACTATTGTACAGTTACACGGTGCTGTATTCAAATTCAATCTATTTTCATGAACAATACAAGAGTGTACATATAATTTCAGTGCATTTTTAGTAAAAGTTTGGCAACATATTTATTTATACAAACAAAACAATACATATTTTCATTAATAACCAGAGAGTCTAGATGTATTATATTTTTCACTGTACCTCTAAATATCCTAAATTGTAATCACAAAATTACACTGTTGGTTTTGAATACTGGTTTGACTTACCATGCTTTTACCTCTCAAATAGCTTCAAGTAGAGGGGATACAAAATATACTTCTTTGTAAACAAATGATTATTTTTGAATAAAGAGTTTGAATTGAATTAACTTCAATAACTTTTGGAGCCCAGTAAAAAGAAAGCTAAGCCGTATTCCCAAAAGTTTGACAAGAAAATCATTTAACCTTATCAATTCAAAAGTTATCTGTTTGTTTACTATTCCAAGAAACAGTAGTAATAACAGTGATATGGATAGGGAATGCAAACATGGGCTGACTGATAATTGTTACATATGCAACTTTGAGCAGAAGTTTAAAAGTAAATGAACTACTTTGTTGCTTGTTACATATGCACCTATAAATAAGTTTAAAAGTAAATCAATTATTTTTGGATTGGTACATATATACAGGGTGTTCAATAAAAGTGCTCCAATACTTAGGGATTTTGTTCTACACTTAAAAATGATTAAAAAAGTTTATATTAAGGTATCTCCTAAAACCTTTTGTTTTCCGTTTATCTATCTGTATGTGGTTTTTATAAGCAATTATATCTTTTGAACTAGTTAAGATAAAGTTATGAAACTTAAGAATTGTATTAATCTTTGGTAGATCTTTTTGGAAATAAAATATTAATAAAATCCTAACATCCTAAAATCCTATTAATAATGACTTACAGTTTTTGGAGAAAAAAACTTCATGTATTTGAAGAGGACTGTAATTATGTTTTTTAGGAGTTAAGACAGGCTACTTAGTAGTAACATACTACCGAATTTATTTTCCGTAGCGAACTCATAAACATTTAAAGTGTAATTCATTAAACTTACAAAAATTAATTTATAAAATAATTACAAACAGGAAGTGGAGCATTACAGGTCTGATAGCCCAGGGGTCTGGTCTAGACCGTTGGACTTTGAGTCTGAGTTAGAGATAGCCCAGGTTCCAATCCTGTCTGAGACCCTTGCATTTTTTATCAGTACCATGACCTTGTACTGTATCACTCTCCCCCTTATTCTGTTTGATAAGATCCTGGCACAGGCCAGTGGCCCATGGGGACAGACAGAGTAAAGCTTAACAGGGGATCAGCTTCTCCTTTAAAAAAACAAAAAAATTAACTGATAGCACGGTAAAGCACTCTCCTACCAATTCATAGATCCTGAGTTAAATCTCACTTGTTTCCACATATATTTTTATCACTGATTTTTACTAATAAATTTAAACAATATATTTTGTTTATTGTGGTTGAACATAGTATTTTATTTTTACTAATTAACCCTTATAACCCCGACGTCCGTACTATACGGACGTCGTAAAAATGGCGTCAACTCCCGACGTCCGTATAGTGCGGACGTGCACTTTTTATTACTTTACTGGCCACCTATTTCACCAAATGCTTTGAAATTTCACAGACTTGTGCACAAAGATATTTTGCATCGAAATATATTAATTTGTAATGGTTTGACTTCGTATTTTGTCAGTCTGTGACTGAGCAATTGCAGTTCGTCTCGACTGACTGCTCACGCTTGTTGCAGACAGCTGTATATCACGTGGTTGTGAATATTCCGTTTTCTTCACAGTTTTAGGTTAAAGCAGTATAAAGTACGGCAGTTAAAGTTTAGTTTATTGTTTGTTTTATTTCAAAATGAGTAAAAGACATTGTTCAAAGTCTCCCGTAAGTGAAAATACAATAATTAGTAACCTAGTTGCAAATGGTGTGGATGTGATTAGTGACGACGATTTGAGTGATGGATATCTTGAAAATTTACATTTTGTAGTGATTTAAATATTGTTTTAAAACTTTTTTAAAATTTGGATTATGAACAGTTTTAGTTATTTTGTCAGAAATAACTTTGGTTTTATGTTTATTTTAAGTACTGTGAATTTCAAAGGTCTTGTTACATTGCCTTGCCCAGAAATGGCAAAAAGAAAAATGTACACGGCTTTACAAAAATTGATGTTACTCCACTTGTAAATAAGGTAGGCCTATAATTTTTGTTTCCTTTTATTAAGGATTAAATATATCATAAAGTAAATGGGTATTTTTGTGTCAAATATTTTTTTATATATATGGTTTCCATGATCAAACTTGAAATTTTTTCATTTTTATTTATTTTTTATATATGTATATGCATTAAAAAAAACTACTTTCAAAATAATAATTTTATTTGTATATTTCTGTAAGCTACATGTATAAAGAAGTAAAACAAAAAAAGAATTACCTAAATATCTTAAAAAATAACTGAGTTATGAATTTTTTACAAAACCCTTACATTTTGTCTGAAAATGGCTTGGGATTTCTGGCACATCACTTGATTTAATGGCCGGGGTTAAAAGGGTTAAACATTAGCTAATAACACAAGCTACATATACAGGGTGATTCATGAAGTTCTCCCCCCACTTCTACAGCACATTGTACTAGTAAAAATAATGAAAAATGTTTATATAAACATAGGTCCCGAAAACACTTCGTTAGCGAGTTACAGCTAGCGAAAGATTTCGCCTGAATTCCTGGGTAAAGAGTAAAAATAAAGCCATACTGAACTTTTGGAAAGGTTAATTAAGTAAGAAATATCGTGGATTCTTATGTATTTTTACCTGATAAAGCTAATAAAATAGGTTTCAGAACTGTACCTGTAGTAGTTTTTGAGGGATTCAGGGTTAAATGCAAAAAATTGGGGCACGAAACAATGTTTTTTTTAAGTTTGATGTACAATAACTTTGTTAAATTGGTAATAAATACATAAAATCAACAAACATTAATTGTAGAGAATTTAATTCTGAGAAAATTGATATAATCAAAGTCCAAAATAAAACAGAAATAAGTACCAACAAATCGATTTTATTCAGTATAATACATTACTAGCTGTAAAGAAATACCGTACGGTATTTAGTTAAAATAAAACAAAAACAAAATGTTTGTTCCTTAATGATGAGATAAATTGAGAAAACAAGATTAACTGTTAAATAATTTTGTTTGTAAATAAAAATATCATGTTTTATTAAATTGTATTATTTTTTTTTTAATAAAAAATTTACATCAAATGTTCGAAAATAAATGAAGAAAAACATTTTCCCATTATTGTTTAATAATAGTCGAAATGCAGTTTTTTTCTTTTATTAATTTCTAAGTTGGTAACCGCACGAATAACAGCTGATCAACAATGGTATTCTGTACTGTTATGTTTAGAACTGTGTATTAGTGGTGTTTTGCAAGCTACAGCAGGAGATCGGGTTCTGTGAAATCGTGTTATTAAATGCAATTTTTCTGTGAGTTATAATTCGATTGTTTATTCAGCGAAAAAAATGCCTTACTTATTTACATCAGAGGAATACGCTGATATGGTTTTTATTTTGGGTTACTGTAATGGTAATGCTAGAGCTGCTGTAGAAGAATATGAACTACGTTACCCTAATAGGAGGATTCCAGATACCAAAACAATTTCAGGAACTTTTCGTACTCTTCGGGAAACAGGATCACTACCAAGTACTAGAACCAATTATGAACGAGCTGTCCAACTTGATGATGATATTGTTATTAATGCTGTTTCATCGCAGTCCAGTGTAAGTACACGACGTATTTCTAGGCGGATAGGAGTTTCGCAGTCAACGGTGTGGAGGTCACTTAATCGAAACAAATTGTATCCGTTTCATAAACAAAAGGTTCAACATCTACAGCTAGGGGATGGTCCGCTTTCGCTTGGAGTTTTTGCAACTTTTTGAATATTAATAATCAACTCTACAAGCGTATTTTGTTTACGGATGAGGCACAAATTCACTCGGGATGGTGTCAATAACTTGCACAATGAACACTCATGGCAGAAGAAAATCCACATGAGGTAGTGGAACACAACTTTCAACACCGATTTAGTGTCAATGTCTGGTGTGGCCTTTTGCACAATCGGCTGATTGGACCTTTCATATTACCCTGGACGCCTAAATGCTGAGTTCTATTTGCATTTACTTCAAGAAGAGTTGCCCGCAGCTGTTAGAGAATGTTCCTTTACATCTCAGACAAAATTTGTACTTCCAGCATGACGGAGCACCTCCCCACTTTTCACGTGCCGTCTCTGCTTACTTAAATCATCAATTTCCTGGACACTGGATTGGTCGTGGAGGGCCTCACCCTTGGCCACCAAGATCACCAGATCTATCTCCATTGTATTATTGCATCTGGGGATGGATGAAAGACATTGTATACAAGACAAAAGTGAATTCTCGTGATGAATTAATTGCCCGTATTATGGATTCGGCTGTGCAGATACAGGGAAGTCCTGAAAAATTAAGAAACGCAACAAAAGCAATACACAAACGTGCTGCAAAATGTATTGATAATGATGGCCTCATTTTCGAACATCTATTATAAAAAGGTGCGTTACGGTTGGCCCCAACCTGATTAATTTTGCTTAAAACTAGTAATGTATTATACTGAATAAAATAGATTTTTTGGTACTTATTTCTGTTTTATTTTAGACTTTGATTATATAAATTTTCTCAGAATTAAATTCTCTACAATTAATGTTTGTTGATTTTATGTATTTATTACCAATTTAACAAAGTTATTGTACATCAAACTTAAAAAAACATTGTTTCGTGCCCCAATTTTTTGCATTTAACCCTGAATCCCTCAAAAACTACTACAGTACAGTTCTGAAACCTATTTTATTAGCTTTATCAGGTAAAAATACATAAGAATCCCACGATATTTCTTACTTAATTAACCTTTCCAAAAGTTCAGTATGGCTTTATTTTACTCTTTACCCAGGAATTCAGGCAAAATCTTTCGCTAGCTGTAACTCCGCTAACGAAGCGTTTTCGACCTATGTTTATATAACATTTTTTCATTATTTTTACTAGTACAATGTGCTGTAGAAGTGGGGGGAGAACTTCGTGAATCACCCTGTATTTATACTGGCTAGCTTAATAATAATCAGTGTAAAAAATGTGTTTAAATATTTTGATTATTTGCTTTTCTAATACTAAAATATATTTAGAAACAAAACAATTACCCATATAGTAAATAAAATGGTTAAATCCCAGGAAAATAGTAATTTTAAAATCAGTGACTTGGTATTTGCTAAAGTAAAGGGATAACCCTTTTGGCCTGAAAGAATAACTGATATTAACCATAAGAAACGAAAGAACATTACCAAGTTTTGTCATGTTTTATTCAATTATGAGACGTCACTGATTAATAAAAGTGATATCTACCACAATAATGAAAATAAGATAAAATATTCAGTAGAGTCTGTTGCAAATAAACATAAAGACATCTATAAAAAAAACTCTTTGTGAAATTGAAAAATATGGAAAAACTCAGCAAAATATAAAAGTAAAATATCTTATTTTAATATTAATAAAAACTCTATCAAGTCATAAAAACACTCTCCTGGAAAACAAGAAATCTCCAATTTTCACTCTATATCACTGTCTGGTGAAAGATCTCTGTGTAAAAAACATTTCATTTTCATCTGTGCAAACAGAAGTATTATTAAACCTGGATGACAATAGAAAAACGTATGAAATACAGAAGCATAATAGTAATAATAATATTCTTACTAGACAGGCATTATTAGAAAATAAATGGGTCACAGATTATACTATCCAACTGTACTATGATAGTCTGACATCTTCTGTTTTATGCTCTCATAAAGTGTGTTGCTTATGAATCCAGTGGTGACAGTGGCAATAAAATGCCTGTATGATATAGAGCATATTGTCACCCTGTTGGACTTTTCAGGCAGAACTCATATCTTCTTCCCTGTTTATGTCTTGCAACTTCAAGAAAAATAAGATCCTGAAGATACACATAATTGATATAAAATAGAAGGCACACACTAGAGTCTGTTATTGTTCATAAAAAGTTTATCCAAAGTCTTGTATTTTGATTCATGTGGAACTTACAATTTGACTCATTTTAAAAAATTGCTGAGCAAGTGTGGGGACTGTTGAATAAAGATACAGAAATGAATTTTCAGATTGTGACATTTCTTCAACAATCCAATTCGGTTCATTGTGGTATCTACATGACAATTTTAATGACATATTTCTGCAAATGATAAAATATAATATATCCTAAACTCATTGGGAGAAGATGGTAGTGTAATTTCTTGCAAAATCAAGCATTCAATTGTTAACAAATAGAGCCTAGTTGGCTTTTTTATGGCACAATTTTCAATTGCTGGAATCTGAGATGATTTCTGGCATGATGTTTCATCGGTCTGAGTCTCAAACAATTCAAACACAGGTAGAGTTCAGTAAATCTACAAGAAAATCTGTGCAACAACACTTTATTCAAGATAAAGAAGAAACGAACAAAACAAAAACTCCAAAGAAAATCAGCAGAAAAGGTTCAATTAAGAATAATGGTTCAGAACTTGCCCTCACAAATAGTTTCGAGGTACTATCAAGCAAAAATCTAGAAAACCAAACTAAAGAAGGGACAATAAGTTTACCTTGAAAAAATCATCGTAAAATTTGGAACGAAATTAAACATGAGCAATTCGAATGTCCTCAATTAAAACAAGTCAAAGTTGAACTTTCTGCGGACAGCCAAGGAAAGGGCCTTCCTGAAATTATTGGCAGATGTATGCGGATGCTCGGGGGCAGATATCTATGGTAAGGCAACAAGGTCAAAACATAAACCTATTATTTTAATAGCAGGAACCAATGACACGTTGAAAAATTCTCTACAAACCATCTACACAAACCAGCAAATTGGAAATTAAACTTATGGGCTTCAATGAAACATGTCCAGTTTGCATGACAACTAATTTCCTCCTCAATTTGATCTGCACCCTACCAATAGAATTCATTATGACATATCATTGGCAAACAACTGTATAAGAGAACTTGTCTTGAGAATGAATAATGTTTACTTGATTGACTGATTGTTTCGAAAAACATCACTTTTCACATCACTGAATGCCTCTGAACTAAAAAGGGAAAAGGAAGCTAGCTGTCATGATAGTTGATTTTGTAAAATATATTGAGGCTAAACAGTATATTATAACAAATAGTATAGTAAATATAACAGGAACTAATATGGCAGATGTTATTAAACAGCACAAACAGGACAAGACAGGATTTACCTCCCTGGAATTTTTCCAGTGACCAATGATTCACATCATATGACAGTAGAAGTGGCTGTGGTTTTCAAAAACCATTTTAGGAAGCCTATGGCTCCACATCGTCTTACCAACCACCCGTCTCTTCAAAACAGTAAAACTGGTGCATCAGTGTATAGCAGGGTGAACCTGATAGAAGTTTTATTTTTATATCTTTGCTCTCTTTTCATCAAGCCTTTAAAAATGATTTTAAAAATACTTTTTGTTAACCCATTGCGGATAACTTTGCCTGTATAAATAAAGAATTTTTAATTTTTTTTTCATCACTGATGAGCTGTGCTCGTCACGCAGTGGCCGGGCCTAACGATGAAGAGCTCAGGTCGCTGCTTTTAAGTTTCCCTCCAAATAGTTCTATTAATGTCTGATAGATTGGGCGATCGTCTTCACTTGTCAACTAAGAGTGTTTAAAAACGGTTTACGTTCAGAATTTTCAAAAGTTTTATAAATATCCTACAGATCGCAGTTGTATGTAGAAGTTGAAAAATCATTCATATGAATTTACTCTCTGATTTTTAGCGCTTCTGATTGGTTGTTTTCCTCAGCTGTTATTATAATAGTAACTAGTATCACATTTTATGGTATAATTTGCGTGTCATAATATGTGCTGAACGAAATGGAAAACTTACCATCGTCTGAACTTGATCGATATTTATTAGAGTGTTAGCAAGAGTTGTAGCCTAGACAGTGACAATGAAGATATAGTGCGCTTATGTCCACGCCGGTGCGCGAATGAAGCAAACGACTTTGAGGTCAAGACGCAGACGTACATATTGGCGGGTTTAGTGTAGACAATGGCCCGGATGTTGTAATCGCTTCGCCCGAGCCGCTTTATTTAGACTATGATTCAGACATCATCCCTGCCACCCCTGAACCTTGCTCGCGTGTTATCGTTCCTATACCACGGATACCCCAGCAGACCCATGTTCCATCTGAACGAATACCTTCACAGCTGAATTTTCTCTCTGGCACGCATTTTAATACTGAATAGATAAACTGATAGTACAGCAAGTTCTTATTGTGAATTATTAATTCTGTAGGTAATGCGATAGATAAGAATAGTTTCAAATAGCAATGAATTTCAGTCTTGGTTGTTTTTGTACTAAAAAGTTATTCAACAGCACCAGAATTTGCTTATCCCCGTTTCAGTCACATCTTTCTAGACCTAGACTATTTTGTGTCATTCTTTGAGCTGGTTTTCTTCATTAGCTATAGAATGTATTACAGTAAATGGAGCTGTTTTGCTGAAACTTGTCTTACCTCTCTCTGTTATTATGGTGGTGTTGCAGGCTACTCTAGTCTACAGGCACGTAAAGAAACACGAGAGTCCGCGTGGAGATCTCCAGGCTGGGACGAGTGCGTCGCCTACACGGTTCCACTCATCAGGGAAATGCATTCTCGTATTCTTATCCCTGCCTCCTTCTCTCCAACTCAATGATCTGCTTTTAAATATCAAATATTTCTTTTTTATTGTTTTCCCCTAGTTATATTTTATCTGAATACTCAAACCACGTTTTATTGTGAACATGAGTTGTGAACACCATTATTATTATTGTTTTACTAAAATTGCTTGCCTTGATTATATAAATATAATTTATTGTATGTGATTATTGTTGGAAAAACTTAACTTTATTACGGTTTGCACAAATAATCTAAATCTTTCAAGTATTATTATTTTAGATCTTATACAGTATGAATAACAGAGTTTTATTTTATATTGTTAGCTATTTCTTGTTAATAATTTGTCATATCTAACTGGTTTTATTTATTTGTTGTTGAGTCTATAATTAGAATTATTGTGTTGTACTCTAAGAAGATAAACCGCATAAACATTGGCATGCCGAGTGACTTATACTCTTGTGTGTATAGCTACCAACAGTATCATAAACATGTAAATACACAATTTATGTTGAGTGTTCTTTCATCCTGTGTTCTTTCCTCTAACTGAACTGCAGTTTTCATTTGAAATTTAAATACTATAACATCACTTGTGGTTGTCTGTGTAACTTATCAATCTTGTGTGAAAAAACATAATATATTATGTTATAATCTAGTACCTTCCGATGTTTACACCTTGTATATGTTACACACCATCATATGTTATGTAATATTACCATATTTTTCACTTGATTAGAACCATAGTGTCTTGTTTTCTCATATTTTAAGAGTATTAAAGTTTTGGTGTAATATTTAAGTGTGTGAACCCATTGGCCTTGTTGGTTTGTCTGATGATGCGTGGACCAAAACTAGCAATTAGAGTGAAGGAAAATGTAAACGTCTCCTTTTAATTGTATGACCATTTAATTAAGTTGTTGCTATTATTTTTTTACTGTTATGTTTGAAAGTAATCAGGCAACATTTTGCTTCGAAGTTTAATCTTTTTATATGTATAAAACATTAATACTAATCATGAAACATTTTTGTTTCGGTTTCATAAATTTAATTTTTAACAGCAAAATTATTTTTAAACAGATAATCATTTATATATTGTTACTGAGCAGCTGCTGTTAATTAAAAATGAACTATTAGAAATAGAAGAACTCTAAAATTAAAAAAAGTAATCAAAATTTTAAGTACCACTCACCAGTGTAGTGTTTTACTCACTCAGCTTGTCAAATTGTTCACATTTGAAACCGTATAAAATTGTTAAAAAAAATACATACAGCAAATATATTCGTAAGTAACAAAATACCATTTGTAAAAATGAAATTAGAAATTTATTGTGATCAGAGCAGGCTGTAATGTTAGGCGTGACAAAATGCAATTAGCAACATAAATAAACCCTGGTAATCAATTACAACAACTTAAAGATACAGTATTTTTCCTACAGTAGGTATGATTGTAAAAAAATTCAAAATGTCTGCAGAAAGTGTATTTTATTGGCAAGCAATCTGCTAGTATAAATTGGAACTACAGTACAATTCCATTAATCTGGCATTCTGATTCGGGATGTCTGGTAATCTAGCACACCTTTCGGAAAAAGTAAAGTTTTCCCGTACAGTGCAAAAAATCAATAATTTAATAAGTAATGATGTTGTTTTCCATATGTGGTGGACACAGCGTTTAGGCAGGTGTGAAGAAGAGGTTAGGTGTCATATTTGATCGACTTCAGGTGAATAGATTAGACTTGATTCACGTGACTGCCCATAGCTGTCGGCTGTCAGGCTGTGTAACCAGTTGCACTATCGTCTTTCGTATCAATTTAATTGAGTCTAGTAATGGTAGGTCAATTTCACAGTTAATGTGCTCAGCACAGGTTTGTGCACAATTGTGATGCGTAGACACTGTAAACAGACAGTTTAAAAAAATAGTTCTTATTGATCCATATATAAAGATCAATACCTGAAGGTTATATTTGAATAGTAAAAATGTGTTTTACTGTGATTATTTGTTTATTATATCTACATTATTTCTCTGATATATATCTAGTAATCTGGCATATTTTATACTTCGGCTTCCTCAACCCTTTACCATGCAACGACTAACAGAAGTTTACTGTATTTTCAAATAGTACACCACAGATCTAAAATTGCACTGAGGATGTGAGTCCAAGTCTGGTTCCATATAACAACTGCATGAGTAGTGGTCATGAGTCTAGGCTAGTGGGTTAATATTTAGCAATATATTGCAAAATATTGAAAATCTGTACTCGCATAAAAGTTGTGTCATGTTTGGCAAATTGCTCTTACCGGCTGTAAAAAATCAAATCAGGATGGATAATCTATGTTTATTTGATTTATTATGTATAAAAGAAGACTTATTATTATGTATTAAAATGCTATATGTCAACATGTAGTAACCGAATAATAAATATTCGAAAAGCTGGTTAAATTGTCCCTCGTATCTTTTCGGAAATACCCACGGGCTGATTTCATCGGCTCTTGGCACTCAAAAGGTTAAACTACATTTCTTATCAAAGAACACTGAACTTTTCGTTTTTGCTTGTATCATTATTTAGATGAGTTTATTGATGCGAAATTTTTTTCCATTTGAAAGACTATTTTAGTCATATCATTTTCAAAAAAGGACTCCAAAACTCTCTAATTTTAGACTGATTTCTGTTAGGAATTGTACCAAAATTGTTTTAAAAGGTTATATGCTTTTTTTTTAAGAGTTTGCCGTCTTATCTATCCACATTAGCATGGAATGATGAAAGGTTGTTCAACGACTACCAATTTCTCTTTAATTTTAGAAGTTGCTGGTCCTGCAGTTGAGCAATGTGGATAGGTTGTTACTGTCTACCTCTACTTCCAAAGATATTTGACAAGCTCCCACACCACATATTTTGAGGAAGCTTTCAGCTTTAGGGTTTTCTCCTAATCTCATATGATGAATCAAATCCTACCATTTGAAAAGAACATTTAGGTATGAATTGGTGACTTTCATTCCCAGTTCAGAAGTGCCTCAAGGCTCAATTAGGACCTTTTTTTCTTGCATATTGATATTTGTTGTACACAACATCTACCCTTGAGTGCAAGATCCCTCTACCAATCATGTAAGTAACAGACCAGCTAGTCTTGCAATCAGCCATTAGTTCTTTTATATTATTTGATTTATTGGAGTAGTAATAGATAAATATAGATATTTGAGTTTGTCCTTCCTGAATACCTGTAATTCCAATAGTTTCTCATTTAAAACAATTGCTGACATTTTTATCATGGCATGGTGTTAAGTTACAGTGACAGCAGAGCATGTGTACTTTTAGAATATAATTTTTTTTTGGATTCCCTTTAGTTGAATATAAGTAAATGTTGCAAGCGTTTTTTACCCTCAAACAAAACCTGTCATCTGAATATGAACATCTGTGGAAGTGCCAATGGCCGAATAGTTTAAATCGGACTTTGGATCTAAGTTAGAGTTGGCACAAGTTCAAATCCTTTCTGTACCCTAATCAACTAATGGAAATATGGAGTGTTTCAAACACAATTATCTGATTGAAATTATTTTTGTTGAATTTCATGTGAAAATATATGAGATTGACTAGTAAAATTATTGATTAGTTAAGTATAAAAATTGTTTTTACGAAATGGATGTCAGTAATTCTATTGAGAAAACTTGTATGAAACTTAATAATTTGTCTACTATTCATCAATATAATACGATGTAACATACATTTGCAATGGTTTGTAGTCCCTGAGAATAAAAAAAAACCAATTTATATTCTTAGGTAATTTACGGGGGCTTAACCTCAATTTCATTTCATACAGTAATAACTGTGATAAAATAATAAGTATGAAATAAACTTTAAATGCCTACTTAACCCTTTCCGGGCCAGGCGGCAATATATTGCCGCCATAGATCGTGTCTGAAAAGTGCCAGGCGGCAATATATTGCCGCCTTGATATTCGTAATTTTCTTTAAAAAATACGACATCAAATGATTAAAGTTTTATGTTATTTTATTCCCTGGTATATTTGTAGATATTTAATATGAATATAATTTTTATTTTGGAGGTCTATGCATTTTTATTTCGTAATTGTCACGTGACATTATCAGGTGACTCGATCTATTGTTGTTAATTCTTTATGCTTTAGTGCAATCGTACCATTGTATGCTGGATTCTTCTTCATTATTTTATTTTGTGGTTGTAAATATTAGTAGTGTTACCTGCTTAGCTATTGTGTGTAGTAGTTACAATGACTGACAATTTGCGATCTCACGGGAGTGAAATTGTAAGTAGCATATTTGTAAATAGAAAAAGTGTAAATAAATTTCAAATAAAATTGTGTAAATATTTCTTGGTAAATAGTGTTTTTAACTGTATTGAAACTGCTTATGGATCCTACAATCATCTGTTTACCGGTACATCCGTAATGTGAATATTTATTTTAAGTTTCTTGCAGTTAAGAGTCAGTTGCTTTATCACTTGTTGCGAAGTACAATTATGCGTATTTATACAAAATGTGTCATAAAAAATTTATTTATGAGAGAAATAACACAAAATTTTGTATGGTTGTTCCTTTATAAATGTACAATATAATAACATAGCTTTCTACACTAAAATTATTTTTCCTTTTTTAGTTATTTACGAAAAAAAAATTAAAAAATTAAATTTTTTTTTATGTAATCCATTAAAACATTATTTTTTTTTTAATTTTAAATTACTTAAAACTACATCTTTATATTTTTTTGTTGATAGTATATATCTATATACGAGTAATTTGGTGCAACTTTTAGGTCATTCTCTAATGTTTATGAAAAGTTATAAATTTTAATCTAAGAGACTGCAAAATCACCAATTTTAGCCTGGCACTTTTGACTAGTCACAAGGGGATAGATATGTGAAAAAATTTTGCAACATCTCATATTTGGTCCTGGCCCTGAAAGGGTTAAAGATTATTGTATATAAAATGAATATATTGTCCCTTAATTTCATTGACTAACTTCTTGAATTTCTTAAATCAAAAGAAGGAAAACTCCTTTAAACAAATGTCCCAAAATGTTTGGTTTCCATGTGTCTACCTGTATTTAGTTTTCACTAAAAATATACATTAAAAAAATATTTAAGATTTAAGTCTGAATCTTTGCACATATTTATAACAAATAGGTATGTTGACTACTTGAAAACCAAATACAATTATCTCTCTGCTTGGAATGACAGCTATTCAAAGTATTGTACATATGTGAATACTTTCAGTGCAGATTCTGTAGTTTCATAAAATGGAAAACTGGAAGATTGCAGATGCCGTGGAGATGATGTTTGTGACTGAATTATAATACATAATCTGTATTTTAAAGGTTCTACATGTTTTTGACTGAATTATAATACATAATCTGTATATTAAAGGTTCTACTTACCCTAATAACATACTAAAGTCTATCGGGGTGTTAGACAAAACAATTTAATGCTAGAATGCCCTCAGTATATTGAATCAGAAGCTGTTGGCTTGTTTTGCAAAATCTCACTATTCAAACCATTCATCTTGGTTTTTAGTCATAAATAACATCTAAGTTTTCCAATTCACACCATCTTAAAACGATGCTGACACAATAATTTTTTGAAATACTTCAGCATCACTGTTAAGAGCCATTTATTATTAGTCAGCAGATACCTAAACTGCTAGTAATAATCAATTGTGTATATAGGTTGGTTGATGGTATGGTTGTTGTGGAGTGGATATTTCAAAAATGAGTGTATATATATATACCTATTAAGAAGGGATCATAGAAGAGGGGATAGGTGGAGGTTTGGGGGGGGGGTGCATACATAAGTAAGGTTACTGGCATAATTTTGCAAATTTGAATAAGATCCAGTCTCGATCAGGAAAATATTGATGATGATTTTGAGGACAGTGCAAATGGTGTGAGTAAAACTGACTATACTAAGATAAAATTAAATAATTTATTTTCCTTAAATTTTCAGTCACATTGTAAGTGCTTATTAAACCTCTTTTTAACTGTGGTGATAAAAAAATTAACATTTTGTATAACCAATGTCAGGCTAACCTACATACTTATCTATAGTGAAAAGACACAGTTTAAGAAAAAAGAAGAAGACACTGCCTTGTTGGAGGATATTTACAATAATTAACTAATATCTGCAAATAGCAATTTCTTATATATCAAATAATAAATTCATTTCCAAACTCCATTCAAAAATAATTGCAACTGAATTAAAATGTTTTACATAAGATAAGCTCATCAAAACAGTTTAAAACTATTACAAAATGTTTGTAAAATTATAAAATGTTAACACGGTGCTCTGTGACTTCTCATAACAAGACTAACATCATGTACAACAACTTAATTACGCTTATTGAGAGACTATATGTTGTCCTACCTGATATTTTTTCATCCATTGTGTCAGACTGGTATGTGTAGTCTTTAAAGGAAGAAGAATATTATTTCAACCATGATGAAAAAGAAGAAAAATTGTGACAGGTCAAGAACATCTTACAGAACAGACTGTGCAAGAAAGAAAAATGGAGGTAATTAAGGTAAGGAGACAGTGTATAACTTATCTAAAATATTATTATTATTCAAATAAACAGATATTAAGAAAAATTAAATATTGGTGATCAACAAAACCTATGAAATGAGCTAGGTAAACACCTATTAGAAACATAGTTCTCATGAGATATCGACCAGCCAGAACTTCTAGTGGTTTTACAAATGTTGCAAATCTTGTTTCTTTTAATTACAAATAAATCCTTAGTTGATTTAATTTAATCCAAGTGTCAATTACACAAATAAAGGAGATTTCATGGAAGAAAAAATTACTGCACTCAGTTTTATCAAGGATGTAAGGAAATTGAGCCTTTTGGGACTCATAATTTATTTTGAACCATTAGATCAAAACCACATATCTGCAAATATTCTTTAGCATGAAACTGGGAGACTACACATTATCAGAACTCTCCCAGCCGTAATTTCATTTATACGGTTTAGTTTTTTATAAACATATTAGCATTAGATAAAAAGAGATTGAACCCCTTACACCTATTCAAGAGGTTTGGATCTTTTGCTCAGTTTATTGAACATTGCAAAGTGTGGTGAATACCTGGACCCTAATTCCTAATTGATAAACACCTGATTGTGATGAAATGCACAATTTTGTTTGAACGTACTGAATGAACCTGTGGAAATATAATATGGTTTAGCTGGTCATCCTCTGCACTTGTAATATCTATTTGATGAATGCTCTATACTTGGAAGTAAATGGACACTGTTGGATAATCCTAAGCATGTTATTTTGTGGATAATCTGTAGGAAAATATTTTTGGAAGCAAAAGAAACATAAATATAGATAAGGAAGTTAATTCATTCCCAGTCATAGGCTGAGTAAGTACAACTCAGCAATGGTAGGAGCCTCAGCATAAATTTTAAAATCTAAACCTACGGACACAATATTTGCTTTTGATAGAGAGTTATCAAAGGTGTCATCCACAGAAGGAAATAAGACTGATCCTTCTGTTAAACATGTACCAGGAATTTTCAATGCAATAGGATACAAAATCACCGAAGGTCACACTTCTAAAACAGCACTAAAAAAGGAGCGACTGTGTTGGACAACATTTTTGCACAGTACTTTTGTTGTAGGAAGATTAAGGTAGGCCGATGTAATCTACAAGGATTCTGTGTAAAGAAACACTACAACCAACCATTAAATTTCTATTCACATGGGAAAAAATGATATGATTAGGCCTTGCTTAGCTCAAAGACTACAAATAACAACACTGTGAAGGGGATCTGCCTTACAATTGCCTGTCCAACATTAAGAAGACAACAGCAGGAGGAGTGCTGGAAGGTGCTGCACCTGACCATGTACCACTAAAAGAATACAATGGAACAAATGTAAGAAGTTTGTATGGAACTGTGGAAACATATGTCTGTAAAGTTATATAATAATATACATTATAAAATACACACACATTTATAAAAAATACAATATTTAATAGGTATTATATTGGAATACAATATAATAAAATGTGTTTATTTTACACAGTATAAATTTGTAGCAATTTCATTTTCACCTTATCATTATACCTAGTGAAATCGTCAACAGACAAATTTACAGAAGCTAAATGTTACCAGGAATTATTGTATCAATATGGTAGGTTCTAGAAACATAGAGTCTGTACTGTAAAATGTCTGTGTTTGCTGACATGTTCAGTGTTACAAGTTTTACAACAAAAACAGTGATTCTATTTTATATTTTGCTTGTTACCTTGATAGTCAGCTTATCCCTTGATTTGATATTGATCGAGTGTTAATTTTGTTGTACTTAAGTATTGTGCGTCCGTTGTACTTAAGTATTGTTTGTATGTTGTACTCTGTCATTATAATGAAGTTTTAATTTTATCAGCACAATTTAAATAAGTGTCACATTTTAGTACCATTTGTAGGATTTGCCAATTTTATTCTTGTTAAAATTCGGAGTTTTAAGACTTTCAATTTGGCCGAGCTATTTGGTGAAGACCAGATTAAATAATACAAAGTTGTTACTGTCGTCACACAAGTTCCAAGCTAATAGCAACACTTGAACTAAGTCAGATAATAAATTAGAAATGTATACCATCAAATTTGGAAGAACACCATTTCAATTGTTTTAGTTCGATTATCCTAAAAGTTGATTATCAATTGTTGAATACCTGTTTGTATTAAATTTAAATATGCAGGATACAGTTTGTGAAACAGCGGTTAGTGTGATATGATTAAAAATTAAAACTTTGATAAATCATTTCAATGGTCAATAACCCAATAACTTTTTGCTATTTAGTATAATAAAGTTTAATTATGTAATAATGTTCATTAGTGTTAATAATGCTTTATTTAAAGTTTGTTATTTATGATGGATGATTTGAAAGGATAATAGAAACGTTGGCAAATGTTCGAAATCCTATTCAGTTGATAACTTAGGACCCTTCTAGGTTTGGTTAAACTACTGGGTTATTAAGGTTTTTAAGGAATTGAATCATTGTGCAATAAACAAAATTTATTTCACAAATCTCAATCTGGTTACTTCATACAAGTCCTTGGATGACAGAATTATAATTTTAATGGTGACAAAAAATTCTATATACTTATCTATAGAAAATGTTGTACATATGTTTTCTCTTTTATAATTTTAAACATTATAGTTTTAGTCTTTTGTACACAAAGTTAATATTTTAGTTTTAGTTATTCAAAAAAAGTTATAACAAGCCAATATGATTACTATTTTTTTAGTTTCCACATCAACTAATGTTACTCAAATCACATATATATTGAATAAGGTAAATTATGTTAATTTCAATGCAATAGTTTTAAAATATCTTATTATTTTGTCATGTACTAATATTTTTTTTAAGAAATATTTATGATTTCGAATTTTTTTTCTTTTCATCTATTGAAATACTTGATTGATATTATCTATTACAATTGTACTTATTCAAATTTTGAATCGAGTCTTTGTTATTTTTTTGTTATTTAAAATATGAATTAAAACTTATTTTAATTTGTCTATTTATTTTTAAAACCTATTTCAGGCTATCATGCTCATGCCCAGTTACATTGCTTCTGCATCGCCATTGTTTTAAAAAATGTTTGCAAGAGAAGATTAGACTAGTTTC
Organism: Homalodisca vitripennis; assembly: GCF_021130785.1. Lineage (NCBI taxonomy): Eukaryota > Metazoa > Arthropoda > Insecta > Hemiptera > Cicadellidae > Homalodisca > Homalodisca vitripennis. The sequence goes on from NC_060215.1 coordinate 89,431,742, forward strand.
ACTAGTAGATTATGTAGTGGCTTTAATGAATTGGTCTGTTGCAGGTTACAAGAATTTTGAGTCTTGGCAGCAGGTTAGAGAAAATGCTTGGGCACACCCAGGGTGGGACGTGTGTGCAGCAAATACCACTCATCTTATAAGTAACAAGATTTCCAATGTCATGTTAGCAACAAGATTCTCTCCAACCCAATAAGTTTTTTCAGGATTTCATTTTAGATCAATGAGGGTACATCTTTGTGTTTGGAAGGAAATGTTCCAAATATAAGTTTTATGTTCTGTTTGTGTTAAATATTTTACTGGGTTAACTTCTAGGATTGAACAAATTGCAATCCTCTGTGTTTAATGACAACAAAAGGTTATCATAAATTGTAATTTTATACATGATCAAAAGGAGAAAACAGAATTGTGCTGTATTCTTACATTAACCTATTCTGCAAGAAATAACCATTTTTTTTCAAATGAATTGAAGAATGTAAAAGATTATGCAGTTTTAAATGATGTAAAGGGTTCTAACAGGAGAAAATGAAATTATCCTAAGGTCCAGTTATAATGAAATGGTTCCCCCCCCCACATAAGAACAATTATAAACCATCTTACACCCATCATTTTGGTCTAAAAATTTTGCAATATGTATAATTTTAAAGGTATGAGTTATGGAAGTGCCTATATATATATATATATGTTCATTTTAAAAATACTAAAGGCACTTCCATGTATATAACTCGTACCTTTAAAATTATACATATTGCAATATATATATATATATATATATATATATATATATATATATATATAAATGACCTTCCTTCCAATGTAAATTCAAACATTGTTTGTTATGCAGATGACACAACTGCTCTGTCTTCTCGTCATGATGTTCTCAGCCTACAAATTATCATGAATCAATTTATTGTGTCTTGAATATATGGTTTAAATCAAATGGTCTTCACTTAAATGAAGAGAAAACTATGATAATAATTTTTTCACCATGTTTCCGTGATTTATAGAGTTTCAGAGTAAATTATATCAGTCCATCAAAGTCTGCTAATTTTCTTGGGGTTATTTTGGATGATTAACTCAAATGGTCTAAACATGTTGATACCCTATGCACAAAGCTGTCTTCAATTACTTTCGCTTTTCGAGTGTTAATGCCTATAGTTGGCAAAGAAACTATCCTTCAAATATACTACGTTTATCTGTACAGTAGGTTAAAATATGCTATTGGGTTCTGGGGGTCATCTAGTGAAATTTTAAAACTATTTAGACTGCACAACAGGATTGTTTGCATTATGACAGGATCTGGTCATTGTACTCACTGTAAGCCTTTTTCAGCAACTGAATCTCCTCACTTTTCCCCGTATCAACATACTTGAAGTTTTAACTTTCTTTAAAAATAACCCCTATTTTTTGTAGAAAATACCTTTAACCATCAGCAATATACCCGCCACAAGGGTATCCAACTCAAAACATTGTCTAAAAAGAGTTAAACTCATTTTTCTGGAGAGATGTCCAGATACTGTTCAAGAATTCCTGTCAGATCTTACCAATATGTAAATTATATTAAGCGAGCTTATTTGATTGTTATTATTTTGGTATACGATTTATTTCATTTTAAACTTTGTTATTACAGAAATAAATGGATTCCGATTCAGACTTTTAATTAATATAACTGAGTCTTCTGTTGAATAACCAGCAATAATGTTGGAAAACCGAAAAGAATGTGTAGTTCTTATAAATCATAGCTTAAAAATGTGGTATCTCAAAAGTATTTATAGTAGCGTTCCGAAAAATCTGCACTCAATAATGCGGCAGTCCGATAACAGCCACACCCCAGTAGGACGAAAAACTCCCTAACACAGACTTGTTCAAGGTCCTGCATTCCTTTGTCTTGCTCTCCTACTCCTCCATCATGTGTCTGGCACCGGTGGCTCAGCCGTTTTCAACCTGCAGCCAGCCAGTCAATTTGTTAGCCGTGTTGTGTAACTCAATGTGAGTGACTGCACGTACTGTATTCAGAGGTGTTTGAAAGTTTATGCATGCTGGACAGTACTCTGCTATGACATCTTCCGTTAAAAGAAAACAAGCGTATTTGTCTATGGAGCAAAAGTTACAGACATTAAAGAGACTGGATAATGGGGAAAGTATCAATGCAATGGCTAAGAACTTTGGAGGTGGCAAGTGCGGTTGGAGACTGGAAGAAGAAGCGGACAGAAATCAAGACGTTAAGATAATGTGTACAGAAACATTAAAAGAAAGGAAAAGTATGAAAAAAAGTTATTTTGAATGAGGTAAATGACTTTATATTTGGTTTTACTAAACAAGAGAGAAGGGTACACCAATTACTTGGCCAATCTTGCAAGAGGAGACCTTGAAATTTTATGAAGAATTTAAAAAAGATAACCATCCTAAATTTTTACAAACACTGGCTTACTTCATCACTGGAAGAAACGCTATGGTGTCCAGCAGCTTACTTAGTATTTGTGAAGAAAAACTATCTGGAGATACTGAGGGTATGTCTAAGTTTAATAGGAAATTAATCAAAGTTAAAAATTTTACCGGAGAGCAATTGTAGAACTGTGATGAAACAGGGTTAAATTATAAACTGTTACCAGTGACAAGTCTTGCTTTCAAGGAAAAGCAGTCAGCCCCAGGTTTTAAAAGGAGCAAGGAGAAGGTAACAATCCTAGCATGTAGTAATGCAACAGGTGACCACAAATTAAAACTTGGTCTCATAGGAAACTCTGAGAAACCACATGCGTTTAAGAACATTGAAAGGGATAAACTTTTAAGTTTGGTACCGAAACCAGTCAAATGCCTGGATTAGCTGAGCACTTTTCAAAAAATGGTTCTATGAAGTATTTGTTCCATCTGTTGAGCAGTTTTTAAAACCTAAAAATCTCCCAAGGAAGGCTATTCTGATTTTGGACAATGCGTCTTCACACCCAGACATTGAAGAGTTAACAAATTGGGACATACAAGCAAAGATTTACCACCCAATGTCACAACGTTATGCTATCCAATGGACCAAGGAGTTTTGGTTAGACTCAAGAAAATATATTGGTACAAGCTGTTATCCTCCCTTATATCTGCAAACGATGATGGTCAAGGTCTTATCCAGAGCTTAAAGAAACTTAACCTATTCGATGTTGTAGGATGGGTGGCGGACACCTAGACGAGTCAAGAGACATTAAAACTAGTTCTTTCCTGGCAAAAACTCCTTAAGCACAAGGGAAATGAGTTCGTTGAACATGAAGCAGAAAATGTAAACTTACTCGACCTCCTGACAAGAGTTCCCGGATGTGCAGAAGCCGATGTAAACGACATAGAATAATGGTTCCAGAATAATATCGAACAAGACATTATGTCCGATGCAGAAGTTATTGCTGCTGTCACAATTAATGAAAAAATGCTGGAAAATGAAGAAGATGATGACACTCAGGACTCCACTGTACAAGCTTCTAAAATATTACATAGTGAGGGGTTAGTTGAAACTATCCTTCAGTATTTTGAACAACAAGGTGCAATGGTTACGGACTTACTGTTCCTTTATCCTCTTTGTGATAAGGCAGCAAAACGCATAATGCAGTGTAAAAAACAACAAGACATTACGCATTTCTTAAGAAAAAGTAGTCAGTTTTCACAGTTAATTTTCTTTACAGACAGCTCTATGCCTTCATAAAGTGCGTACTTTCGTTTATTTAAGGGTATTTGGACAGTTTATTCTCTGTTGTGTTCTCAAGCAAATAATACATACAATTATACTACTGTATTTTTTCTATTTTTCCTTTTAAATCCCATTCCCAATAAACCGTCATTTTCACAAACTTGGCTACCCTTTGGACCACATTAGGCCGAGTTTTCGGGACTCTACTGTTTAACCAAAAATAATGGAGTAAAATGGTTTATCATTGATCTTATGGGAAAAAAACTAAATGTCATTTCATTTTTCTCAAGACAGAATAATTAATATGACTGATTTTATATTTTGATACCCTTGAAATTACATTATTTCATTTTTTTCATCAAACACAGTTTTTTATTCTACACAGAGAACTCATTTGTTTGTACTGTATCCAATTTGTTACGCTCAATGCATAAAATAAAGTAGTGTTATGTTTCTTGCATGCCATTTTCTATTGTGATATAATCAACTTATTGTGATATTTTAAATATATTGTAAGGTTTAAATTACCAAAGAAATCATATTAGTGTAAATAGCTAAGTTTTGATACTGATTAATGACAGTTTTGTAATATTTAGTAGATATATGTGAGGTAAGCAATAGATATTCAAATACTTTATACTCGTAATTAGGAATAACAATACATGTGAAGTACAATAAGCTCTTTATAGGTACCCTGATGTTACAACTGGTAATCCATTGAATAGCAGCTATTATTCACTTTTGATCACACATAAAAAATTTTAATGTGTAACTCGATTTTTAATATTGTTTAACTCTTATTTTTGACATATAGAAACAAATTTAAAGAAGGGTTTTGTTTATTTTTTAGTTGGTGTTTTCTAGTGCGTAACTCGGTGTACACAAATTATGCATTGCACTGTTTATAATTTCTCATAAGATATTTACTAAAAGAAAATACCCGACTGATTTAATATGAAAGAACATATATGTATACATAAATATATATATATATATATATATATATATATTTACATTATGTACATTTATTACTTTAATGTACAGACCAGGTGTTAGAAAAGAGATTGTGGATATATATTTATTGTATATATCCAGTTTCCTTTAACTAAGAACATGATTTAAAATACAAATTATTTTAAAAATTTGTTTTATAATTCAACTTTTTGTGGTTTTATTAAAAGAATCAACTCTAACAAAATTGTAGAAACATTAATATCATACTATCAAAATAATATTAATGTTATTGTAGAGCATATTAACTAGATTATTATTATCTTTTCAGCACTGTAACTGCCATTTCATTCTGCGTCCTACTTTGTTTATAATAAACGTTTTTCCAAACCCTTACATCGGGCCCGGTAAATTAAAATACATAAAATACATTGTTTGGAAAAACGTAATAAACTCCTTTATAATTTGATGAATCTAAATAATAAAATACTTTTTGAAGATAAAGAGCTATTTTATCGAAAACTTATCAAGAAGGTATTTTGTGCTGTGGGGTTGGCAACAATTCAAAACGAAGTTAGAGGTAATATCTTTTTCCCACAATGGGCGTCCAATCAGTTTGCCGTTCTAACCATCTTGGCACCTTTGTATAAAAGTTCTTTTTTTTATGTATTATACTACTAAGGATTACTTTTAGTAGTATTTTGAAGTGTTTTATATACAGAATGTTCCACACCTCCTGTGCAATATCTATAGCAGCAAAAAAAAAAACCAAGCTGCATAATTCGTTTCAACAGATACCCCCATTTTTGACCTCAAAAAATTCAGTAAAATTATTTTTAACCCGGAGAAATTTCCCAAACCGCGATTTTTTAGGGGTCGGGGTGGTTTTTGGAAAATTTTCCATTTTGAGCATTTTGGCACAAAAAATAGAATATTATGTTTTTCTTTGTATTTACAGGGTGTGAAAAAATGTCATTAATTTAGATTTTAACAGTTAATACTGCTGTTATTTTCTATTAGTGTATACTTTTCACAATATAATAATATTTTTTTATGAATTTTACACTTAAACTAAGGTATACAAAGAATAATCAGTGTACTGTTTACAATATTTGTAACTTACGTGTTTTTTACTAAATGTGTTGTAGAAATTCCAATTTAATTTCTACTGAAAAATTAAGGACATATTATTTTTCTTCATAATATTTTACACATTTGGCTATTTGGAATTGTCTTACAACTTTTTCATACTGCTTAAAAGTTAAAATTTTGGTAAATGACATTTTTCCCATTTCTTATTTTTCTCAAGATAACATACAGTAAAACATAAAATTTACAAATTTTATTAAGTGTTTCTAAAACTATTATGTGCTACAATGCATATATAAAACAGGTTTAGTATTTTTTATGGATTTAAAAAAAAGGCTTGCAACATACACAATAACTGAACTTCATCTAAGAGATTTAGGATGGCTGCAGTGGTAGGGCTAATACAACTGATCTCTTCATAAATAACCATGAACCTTTTTAACCATAACCTTTTTCTTTAAGGTTGAAAAAAATTGTTTATGTTAAATTCATAGCCTTTTAAACAACTTCTATGAACACAGACAAAGTAGAAAAAGCAGCTGATTTTTAGTCATTTATGCTTTTAATGGCTATCAACGTGTTAACATGTTCATTTTGAAGTTTTTTTTCTATTACATGGTTGTAAAGAGTCAATACATTTTGTAGGCTTAATTCTGATTAAATTTTGAAAGGTAGTAATGAGGTTTATGGTCATACAATTATTTTTATTCATAGTTTTTTGCTACTTTCTAAGATATTTTTAAGCACATAATATTTTTAAGTTACACTAGTAATAGTACTGTAATAAAACTTGCATTAAGACCCAAGACTGCAGTTTAGTTTAAATTTGATTTAAGATTTTTTATTTAAGTTTATTTTCAGTTATTTAGTGCATAGCATCTTCAATAATCATATCAAGAGGCAACAGTAGACTTTTTATTCTTATTTAGCCATTTCTGTATTTATTAAGTAAACAATTAAAATGCTTTAAGTAACCAAAGAAGACTGTCTATTCAATAGTCAATTGTATTTTTATCTTGTTAAACTGAGAGCTTATTTTAATAAATGTTTTGAATAATCCACACAAAATAGTAAAATATTATTCATTTTTCACCTTTCTCATCAATGATACCTTGAGTACAGTAATTGAAAAGTTCCACTTCCATGTCAACCTATTAGAAGTTGTTAAAACTACAAAACAAAATTGTCAGACAGGAACTTATTGAAAAAGTGCTTACACAACTGTATATACATATATGTATATATATATATATATATATATATATATATATGCTAATATATTCAATGATTGAAATGTCAATTATAACTACCAAAATATCTGCAACTATCCAACCAATTACCATGAAATTCATGTTGTCTTATAGTTGCCCACTAAGAAATTGATCTCTTCTCCTATTAATACCTATTTTTCAATAATTTGTTTTACCTTATAGTTCTTTCTTCATTTATATAGTAATGAGCTAGAGTTAGAACGTAATGGAATTTCATATAAGAATGAAGTATCTTTAAATGTTGCGCAGATGTTCATGATCTACATACAATTTATGGGCTTTGGGTTTGTAATTTTAATTAAGTACTAACCACGATAATCTCAGAACTTACTAAAACAAATTAGGTTTTATAACTATTTGGAGTGCTTTTTGAAAGATTTATGGCGGTTAAAAATGGAAAATATGAGTAATTGTTTTTTATTTATATGTTTTAAAACTTACTAAAATGGTTTATTAACTAAAGATCAATAAACAATAAAAAGTTGTGCTTACTTGTGCCTTAATTTTCATAACTTTTCATTATGCATATATTGATAGCTTTATCTGTGTATATGAGTAGATAGGATCTAAACATTTGAAACAATTCAAAACATAAACTAATACTTTTGTACAATATTTCATACTGCCTTAACAATGACATGACTAAACATTGCATTTAATCCACAAACAATAAGGTTCTAATAATAAAATATTATAGGACCTCAAAATTCCTGGGAAAGAAGGTAGTAGGTTTATTAAAATGAACACAGTATGTTATCAATTTATTTATTAAAAATGTAGACAGTATTAGCACAAAAGCCAGTATCAGCGTAAAGCTGTATATAGAATAAATGAAAACACAGCTTACGGTCCCATATAGGTGTCTCACACTGAATAATTGCACATGTATCCCAGTCGTTTGACATCTGAAAGATTGTAAATGGTCGAAATGAACGTGATATGAGACGCTCTTACAATATAGTATAACAAATGATATAGATATGATTGTTGCAATAGTGAATTATACAGATGACATGTGGATGACCCGATCAGTTTATCCTTGTATTAGAACGTCTTCATCATCTTCCTCCAAGTCATCATCTTGGCCTGGCTCTCCCAGTGCATGGACAAATTCTGTAACATGCAATACATTTTAGTGTCTCTCTATTCTGTTATTTACTTGTAAAGTAAAACACTTTAAACATTTTATTTTTCACAACTATTTATGTAGTAATACAGAGTTAAACTCTCTGTGAGTTCCTCACCGATTGACTGAAGCACAGGAAGAATCAACTATGAAATGGTATCAGGAAATTCTGAATATACTTAACAATGTTCACTCTTGGTGTGTGGCAGATAATATAAAGAGTGGTGGAGTGTTAAGTAAATATTAGTTTAACTAAAGAATCAATCAACGGTGTGGTTGTTTCTTTACCAACAGAAGTCAAATATCCACAAAATGTCAGAAAGAGAATTAATTGTTGCTATTTTTTCATCTAGCAAACATGTTACAACTGTTGTTTTTGAAAATGAGTGTACTATTATTGTGAAGTGGTACACTTAAACTTGCTTTGCTCAGATGTATAACAAAATAGAACAATGACAACCAAGAACAAGCTCAAGGGGAACATTAAAAATTTTGAAAACTAAAGATTTCAATCAGTAGTCTCAGCTTCCACTGCTTACCCACCCTCCATACAATCCTGACTTAGCATCTTGTGACTTTTTATCTTTACTAGGTAAAAATCAATTTCATGGGACGTGATTTTATACATCTGAAGATTGAAGATGCTGTTGCAACTTATGAAGAAGACTTCCAGATGTTGGAGGAACATGATGGCACCAGTATTTCAGAGGCTGGTTCAGGAGGATGAGTCATTGAGTATTAAGGAGAGTTATTTGAAAAAATGTAACAACCAGAATAAGTTTGGGTCAATTTTGTTGTACCTCAAGACTTTTTTAGTGACCCTCATATTAAGGCTAATTATTCTTATAAAAGGCTTATTCATTATAATTAATGGTCCTGGAACCGGGCGAGGAATTTATGGATCCCAGAGTTTGATGTGAAATCAATTCAGATATTAATCTGATTTTTTATTTTATCTATCATTCAGTTCTCTCTTCTAGAAGTGAACTAAATCCAGATTCATAAAGGGGTTTATGATTCCTATAGCATAATTTAATCCTTACTCTGCACATGATTGGGAATCTTTCACAGCTAAAATGACTCCACACTCAAATGACAGGGAATATTGTAATAAAAGTTGTTATCCTCTGTTGTGAACTGAAGTTAATAACACTGGCAATAGAATGATAGGCAGCAGTTGCAATCCATTGATCGTTCTTGCCTGCATTGATCTAAATCTGATTGTCATAAGAACTGGGTGTCATTCTAGCTGAATCAGGACCTCAGGGTTTTTGTTTGTAAAATAGTCATTGTATTTTTCATTACCAAGACTTTTTCCTTCCGTACTAATTTCTGGAATCTTAATTTATATAGGACTTGAAATAAATTAAAACTGATTTGTTCATTACAATATCATGATATTGAGAAATTAAGAAATGTATATACAAAGAGTTAACTTTTGGGGAATGTTTACTCAGTATTGAGCATGTGTAGCGTACAATGTGTTACCCAATGCAAGCCATTGTTTAAATTTCTCAAAGTTTTCTTTTGTTTTTCAAAAATCCCCATTTTAATAGTTACTAACAATGGAAATATGTTTAGTAATCATTCTGTACATTGAAGTGTCTTTATTTTCCAATTATTTAGCTTTTTTAATGTTTAATATGAGTTAACTTAAATTATGGTAGATAATCAGTGTCCTAAAAAGGCAACTGCTAGAAACTGTACAATAAAAATGTATAGTTGCTTTTTGTATATTTTATACTTGTTGTCACTTTACCATGGTCAATTTAGTTTTCAATTTACTTTAGTTATTTTACTTCACTGAAATATAATTATAGTTCATACTAGAGCATGTAATTTATCTGATTTAAAACAAAACTAATAAAACTGTATCAGTCAATTTTGTTCGTCTGGTTTTTTCTTTAGAAACATTTACAAAAATATGTAAAACTAAAATTTAAAAAGTTAGAAATTACAAAACATTATGCTAAAACTGTAAAAATATAGTTGTATATAACTGGATAGTTGTAAAATTTTAAACCATATCAATTCATTGCAATATCTTTATTGCCAATACAAAGGAGATTAGAGCAATTATTTTTAAAAACTAATGTTACAGTAAAGGTTCCTCAATATAGCTACAATAAAATAAGATATGAAAAAATAACTTACCGTAAAAATCAATCCTTCCGTCGCCATCAACATCTACCTCTTTAATCATGTCCTCAACTATAACAAACAGATTGATAATTGTCAATAGTGTAATATTGATAAGTTAAAAATCAAACACCAGTAATTAATACATCTTTAAAAATATGTCAAAAATAAATGACTATTTACCTGCCAGATACATTCATTGGTAGTAGATGGGATTGATAAAAGAAGAGTTATTGGGTGTGCAGAGTTCAAAAACAAATATACCAAAGTTACAATCAAAATTCTGTCTTGTAAGTTTAATTCAATTCACCTTTACTTAAAACTTGAAAATGGCGTTATTCTCCAGACATGTTTCTTAGCCAAGTTAAATCTTTAATACAATACATATTATAAGTAATGCCACAATAAAGTAACAGTTTTTATTCATTTAAGTTTTTCGCCTAAAATGTATGCCAACCTGAAAGCTTTGAAGTACAAATGAGTTTTATCAGACTTAAGTTTAGCTTTATCTTTACTGTATTTCAGATTGAATTAATCAATCATGAATTTACTTTTCAACAAAAAAAGTTAGGTTTTATCAGTATCTGTAATTTTTCAGTAATTATATTCAGGACCATCTAAAGCTTCTGAGTTATATGACTGAATTGAGTCACAGTTTATATTTAATACTTAGGTATTAGTGAAAACACACCAAAATGTTTTAACTTATCATATCAAACAGTTAAAATGGTGTAAAACATATTCTTAACATGAACCATCTAATTAATTCTTGATTACTTACTCTCTTCTTCTGACAAATCTTCTCCAAGACATTGCAGCACAGCCCTCAAATCCGATGCACTGATGTATCCACGATTGTGCTTATCAAACACCTAACAAGAAATAATATAGTGTGAATTATATTATAAAGAAAAATTCAATATTTGACAATTTCATTCACTAAATTTTAAGGTTTTTGATTTTGTTAGATCTGATTATTGATTCTCAAACTCAAAAATAATTGTGAAATATAAGGCAACTTCATCCTTTTATAACATCAACTTCTTATTCAAGTTAAGTATATTCTTGATATCAAAGTAAATTCATAAGTTAAACATTGAGACTAGAATACAATATTACAGAAAAATAATCTTGCTTAGCAACAGGCTATTGGGCTCTGTAATTCAAAACATCATTACTAATTCATGTTGTTTGAATAAATTCTAGATTGCCACATGTAATGGGTTATGATTTGATCCTATGAATGGGGAAACATTAGTATTTTATACATAAGTTGTTACTATACTTGATCATACACTGATCAATTCAAGTCTGTGTAGATAAAAACCATTTTGCTCAGAAAGTCTGGTTTCACTCATTGTCAGTCACATTGCTTTTTATGTCTTGTGCAATTTTGGCAATCTGTAATAATTAAAAAAAATATTTAAAGTTTTCTTTTAATATTCTTTATTTTAAAAGTAGTCAACAGTCTTTCAATGTTATAGTTATAGCAGTTGTAAATATATCACAGATTTCAAAGTTCATCATGAGATGGTTTGTCTGACAGTGAGAGAAGTCAGACTCCATGCCTAGTTCTCTCAGATCTCTTGAAGGTAACAGATTTAATTTGAGCCCTGATTATTAGCCTATAGCTATAACACACGTTCTTTGTGCTATTTTAATATTTGTCTATTATTAAGTCATCAAATAACCACAATTGTGATTTTTTACGTACATTTCGTATTTACACCCAATGTCTTATTTAACACTATTTCCTATTCATTACTAAACGCTGAACATTTGACTATACTATGCCACCAAACTTCCTTTCTCTAAAAACATGTAATTTACAATAGTATGAAGCTCTACAATGCCTTGATGCCACCTCTTAATTTAAAGACTGGTATGGACAATTTTAGACGGTTATTGAAATCCTCACTGTTGTATGGGAAATACTATTGTATTCTGGCCTTTTTAAATGATAGCAGAGATCAGATAATAATAAAATACTTGCTAGTTTAGTTTATTTTAACATTATTAACGTATGCGATATTAATTTATTTTAAACATTGAGTGTGAACAATTGTTTTTTTGGCAATTAATGGCTGAATCTAATTTTCTTTAGGGATTTGTTAACTTTGTAGGTTATGATAACATTCTCTAATAATTTCATTGGTTTTCTTGGATATTCTGACAAATTATCATAAATTCAAATTAAATAACGTTTATCACATCAGTGTTACATAATAAATAAAACACTTAATATTATTTCAATTTGCTGAAGCTGCTTTTTTTTAGTATCACCCATGAGATTCTTTCTTTGATAAATTTGTAAGGAAATTTTACACATGGAACTCTTACCCTAAATGCATCTCGCAGTTCTTTCTCTTCTTGATCAGCTGTGCGCTCAGCTGTAGCACCCATGTTGGACACGATTTCTACAAACTCCTCGAAGCTGAAGTAACCATCCCCTGTAGTACACAAAGCCACTTACAATCAGTTTTTCCAATCAGCTCCAGTTTTTATAATATTTTCCCACTTGCCAGTTTTATTCCCATTTACATGATTATTATTGAGATATTCCAATTATAACAATTTTGGATTTTAGTGAGACTATTTTTTAATTTTTGAGCCTCTGAGTAATAAAGTGGGTTTCAAAAAAATATTTATGTGGTTGTATAGCCCTAATTCTGTGAGTGTGAATTTGATTGTGCAAGCATTTCCAGTGACAACAAAATTAATTAAAAAGGTTAATATATACATGGATATGTTTTAAAATTGTTTTCGATTGTTGATTTAATCATTAATCATCATGATATGGTTATGAAAATTAATTTTTTTATGCCTCTAACAACTTTCATTATAATTTTATATCTTATTAGATACCAAAGAAAATTGTAACAATGGAATATCCCAAAAAATTGACACTTTTAAGTTACAAAAGTTTTTTATTTTGAAACTATATGATCATAGCTTGATATAGCAAACCATATGTAAGGTTACTTTTATATGTAAACCTGAACTACCTTGTAAATGTAATTAATCATTAGGATTTCAGAATCAGAATCAGAATCAGAATCAGAATCAGAATATCTTTATTGTCATTTGTCAATATTACAATTGCTATAGACAACGTCAATATAACTAATATAATAAATAAAAATGTTATAAGGCTACTCAGTTTATTTGAATGTCATTAACTGATATAATATATTGAACTAATTCGTACAGTGTATTTGTCAATTTAAAAAAATGTAACTGTAGTATTAGTAAATACATAACAAAATAAATAGTTGAAACAATGAATTAAATTACAACTAATCAACAACTCCATTCCAGGCCTAAGGAAGGTAACAATTCATAGCAAAAAATTCTTCAAGGGAATAGAATGCCTTACTTATAAGCCAGTTCGACAGTTTAGCTGCAAATGGTTGTAGTTCTAAGCTTCTAAACGTTTGAGGTAATTTGTTAAAACATTTAATTTGTAAATATTTATGGCTAACTAATGTTTTCCTAAGTCTAGAGGAAGGTGCAACAATATCCCGAGCTCCCCTAGTGTCATAATCATGAATTTCATCAAAGCAGATAAAGTCTTCAAAATTCTCCTTTACATATATTACATTTTGAAATATGAAAATGCCAGGAACAGTCATTATATTGTAGTCAATAAAGCATTGTTTACAATCATCTTGATAACCCAAATTGGCTAAAATTCTTACTGCCTTTCTTTGCCACGCAAAAACTTGACTGGCACCCCTACTGTTACCCCAGAGCATTGAGGCATAAAGTAAGTGTGAGTGAAAGTCACTGAAATAAGAAGAGAGCAACATATTTCTACCAACACAGTTTTGTAATTTACGTAACAGAAAACAAGCCTTAGATAGTTTAGAAATTACTGAGTTAGTTTGAGCTTCCCATGATAGTTTTTGATCTAATGTTACTCCAAGTAATTTCACTGGCTTAATACAGCTCTCTGCTATGTGCAACTTTTTTAATGTGAAACAAATTGTTTCAGTTTTATCCCCATTGACTTTAAGATGGTTGACATCAAACCACGAGTTTGCAATTTCCATCACTCGGTCACTTTGTGCTTCCACTTCTTGGAAAACTTTGCCAGTAACTAAAAAAGAAGTGTCATCTGCATATAGAATAGTCTTACATGGAATATTGGTTGGCAGATCATTTATATACATAATAAACAAGAGTGGGCCCAAAACTGACCCCTGTGGAACCCCAGCAAGGACCTCCTGAAATGAGGATTCTGAACCGGCCACTGAGACTTTGTGTAATCTGCCACAAAGATAAGTTTTAAGGAAGTGCAACGGTTTATCATCAATACCATAGTATTTCAGTTTACTCAGTAGAGTTTCATGTGATATACTATCAAAGGCCTTACTGAGATCCACAAGAGTCATATTAACATATTCACAGTTCTCAAAGCTATTTATGACATTAGTTACAACTTCATTTAGAGCTTTAGTTGTAGATCGACCAGGACGAAAGCCAAATTGGCTATTACTTAAAATGTTATATAGATCAAAGAATTCTAACAGTTGGTTCTTAACGCATGACTCCATTATTTTTGAAAACACAGATACAATACATATTGTTCTATAGTTGTCAATACATGATTTATTTCGGATTTCTAGCCGATATATCTTCAATATCGCCTTGAGGTTGGTAAAATGTGATTGGTAGAAATACATTAATAATGCTTTGAAGAGAAAAGCTAACAAAGATGAGATAGAGTTTGCAAAGATGATATTCTGTAGTTTGCAAGACACGAAAATCATTTGTGGTATAACAACTAGAGAATTTCCAGCCATGTTCTTTAGTATGGTTTATTATTTTAATACAAGTATAGAATTTGCTGTGGTATATTTTTAAATAGTGTAATGGAAATAACAACATTTATTTTGTAATAAAAGAGTTCAATGCTTTTTTTCAAACAATGTAACATTTTTATAGGTGTTAATTTTTTTTTTTTTTTGCTCTAGAATTATAGAATTATTAGCAGTTATTTTGAGGCACACCTGTAGAAATACTGTACTTCTATCTCCTTAAGAGTTTATGTAGATGTATTACTGTCTCATAAATGAGTAAAGGTCATCATCTAAGTTATCAGGGTCATTAATTTTTCGGCCTTGCTGTGGAGAGCCAGCTTTTTCACTGAAAATGAAATATTTCAGACTTTTCCACAGTTAGGCTGAAATATTTCAAGAATTTAATAGTGTTAACAATATTTTGACAAAATATGAACTGGAAAATTTATATGATAGTCAAGACACTAGCTTAACAAGCCTGATGATTAAAGATTCTATGATTGATTTAAAATGTAATTTACTTTAAAATGTTGAAACTTCTTTGTATGTACTTCTTCAACACAGTTGGTGGAAACCCTAGTAATATTATTTTAACTGTAACCATCTTGCTTGTTGGAATGCTAACCATCAATGTCCACCTCGTGGAGCATCTGCTGTAGTTCCTCCTCTCTGGCGAACTGGCCGAGACTGCGCATGACACGACCCAGCTCTTCCTGTGTGATGCTTCCATCACCATCCTTATCAAACAGTCGGAATGCTTCACGGAACTCTGAATCAAATTAAAAACTCAAATTATTTCTTGTTTCTGACAGTTTTATTTAAACATTCTCGAATTTTTGAAGTGTTATGTCAGCTTTAATTTGTATTATTGTAATTGTTTTAAAATTAAACTTGGATAGTGTATTTAGGTATAAATAAAACTTTTAACTAATTCTTCCTGACATTTTTAATAACGTAACTCTACATTAAGAGCCGGCTATACTAGTGGCCATCTTGATGTTGCTCCATAAGAACAATGTAAACATCATACACTTTTAAAACCTTATTTTTAGTTCACCCTAGAAAACTCTTTTTAGTTTTCTCGATAGGTTTAAAGGCTATTCAGAAAACAAATATATTTCAAAATCTCCTTTTTAAATACTCAAAAAGTGAACACTTTAGAAGAAAACTTAAAAACGTTTTTGATGTGTATTAATTACACCTTTAAAATGAGACTTATTGCATAACAGTACGATTGAAACTTACTACGTAAAAAAGTTCGAGGTTTAACATTGTTTTTATGGGGGAAAACTCAAAGTCTGTTCACTACAACTGGTTCTTATGTAATTAATGTAGATCCAAACCTTAACAATTTAAAACAAGATAGACCTCTCTTTGTTTGTTAATTACATTATATAGTTTTGTATAATCAAATTAACTGCACTTACATAGAACATATACTTATTAAAAGTTGAATAATGGATTTTCTCAATTTTATTTGTTGTATCCTAAAACTTTTTGTTGCTGTGTTAGTTTATGAGAAATTTGAACATTTTAAAACAACTATTTTGGAACTGGTTAAACAATTTTTGAAAAAAAAAAAATTTTGAAACGATGTTAAGTCCAAATAAGAACAACAGTCTTAGAAAATTACAATACTATAATATTAACTATACTGTAATGGTTTTTTATTTATATATATACAAGGTAGTCACAAAAGGGTGTCACAAACTTCTGTGGGTATTCATCATTTTAAACATAATGTCATATAAACATAGAGAAATGTCTTGTTTAGCTGCTAGCCCCTAATTTGTATTTTTCATTAAGAAATTATTATTTCTAAAACTAGTTCAGTTAAAGAAAGCGAATTTGGTTCATAAGTTTGAATAGATAAGGGGAAAATAAAAAAAATGTTTTATTTTCTTTAATTAACACAATGGTGTCTGCTGAAAATTTTTAATGTAAAAGGATAAAACATGTGTTTTTTCACTAAATTCTTTGCATTTGACACAGGTTTTCTCAAAAACTATTTATTTTACAATTCTGGGACCTGTTTTATTCAATTTATC
Organism: Homalodisca vitripennis; assembly: GCF_021130785.1. Lineage (NCBI taxonomy): Eukaryota > Metazoa > Arthropoda > Insecta > Hemiptera > Cicadellidae > Homalodisca > Homalodisca vitripennis. The sequence goes on from NC_060215.1 coordinate 89,448,829, forward strand.
AGGTTAACAATCATAAGAAATGACTGAATTCGCCCTTTATTCTACCTTACCAGAATTTCAGGAAGACGTTTGACATGGTGAGCTGAAATACGGGGGAAACCTATGGTATATATATACCAACCTGACAGTTGTTGAGATAGTACATACATTATATTTATTTACGTATAGTAGCATACAGCAATTACACATATATTATACAGTATTACTTATGTAATGGCTTACTAAATATTTTTTTAATGTATACAAATAAATTTTTAAAATTTATGTTATTTTTGTGATATTCTTCCACCTCTCACGGAAATGGTAAAAGCTAGATATAGATCTTATGGTTAATGCTAAATAGATAAACAAGATTAAAAGAACTTGAAAGTGATCGATAAAACTACTATAATAAAAGTAAAGTAAAGTAAATATGTCTTATTTTACCGACGTAGTTAGGGCTAAGAAGCTCTCTCTAACACTTAACCTGGGGACCAACGGCTTAAAGGTGACTTCCAAACCACCACCAATAGTCGGGGTAGGCAGGCTGCTTGCAAGGACAGGAGCACTCAGCGGTCACCCATCCAAGCAGCAGCCACACTCGATGTTACTTGATCCGGTTATCTTGCGATATTCCGACTATTGTATATGTGTTATCAATTTCAAGCCTTGATTTTAAATAAACAAATTTGGATTGATTAATTTATTTTCTATTACTTTTGTGTACAGAGAAAATAAAGAATAAAGAAGAAATCTCCTGTTCAAAAGTCCCAAAAAATTATGATAAAACTTTCTCCTCATGATAAAAATTCTATTAATCCAGTATCCTAATTTAGTATAAACCACACAAAAATGAGTTGATAACTGGTTTTAAATATTATTTTCATACCATTCATTTGGGTTTTGGAGATCTGAGGTTTGTTGGGGACAACGGCTGGTCTAGGTGCTGGCAGTGGTCTCTCTATGGGGTCGACAGATATTGGCCTCTCTTTGGGGATGGTGGTTACCGAAGATCCCTGGGGTGGTGCTATCTCGGTCTGGGTCTTGGACTTTACTGGCACTGGTTGAGATGGGGTTGGTTCTGGGTTCTGAGTTGTTGGTGTCTCCTCCATGCTGTCTCCTTCGTTGTCTACAGTTCTCGTCTGCAACCATGAATGGTTCTCGTTCAGCCACTCTGATACAACCTGATTAGAGTTGTATGTGTAGCTAACTGACACTATTGAGCCTGCTGGGCTACTGGGAGAGACAGACCACTGTGACAATACTCCATACTTTAGTTTAGTATGTAAAAAATACTGGTACTATTTTTGCACAGAATTGACTATAGGCATACATGGAATACGATATAAAAAATTATTTTGATCAAAATGTTAGCTTTGGAAATTTTACCTAACCAATCTATTCTTGATTATAAATCATAGTGATCACTAAATTTAATGAAACAACTGTAGTTTATCATGGTTTTCTCGTTTAAGTATAATAAATATTAAAACACAATGTTTCAACAAATTCATTATAAATGAATATAAAACAAGCACCCAATAAAAGTCATTTAGTTAATTGATTAGACTTTATCAATGCTTGCTAGATGAATGTAATGGATTGATGAGGTCATAGTAAAGTTGAATATTGTTTTAGTATTGAATGTTGCATGAAGTATAAAAAAATATGTATAACAACATCATTATTCTACATTTTTATTTTATCCTCTACACTATTGAATATGCTGAAAAATCCTATACCAAATAGAAAAATAGTTTTGATATCTCTTAATAATATTTTGTAATATTTCTAAATGTTGTCAAATAATATTTGAAAAGTTGAAAATCCACAAGGTCTATAAATCAATTTATTTATATCTTCAATGAGGTCTTGACTTGATCCTTTAGCACATAAGAGGTTGGTAGATGATCTTAAATTTAAGCATAGGTCAAGACATGTAACGAATAGCAGGTCCTGACAAGAAAAAGAGAGATTTTAATTGTAAATGTGAATCTATAACTGCAACTGATTACCAATAAAGTATTTTGGGTTCTCGACACCATTAAATAAGCCTCATTTTGTATATACAGTTCACTAAATTATAACATTAGAAATTTTTGCTATTTTCAAAAGCTGCATGCAATTTGTCGGATGTTCAGATATAAAATTTATCTCTAATCTTCTATCCTTCTCGATAACGCCATTATGGTAATATACAACTTCCCTTAGATGATGGTGCAGAATTTCACTTCTATATGTTCCAAGTTTATAGAGTAATTAAGTTCTGTCCAAACTTTTTTATAATTTGGTTTATAAATTTTAAACAATTATATGTGACTTAAGCTTTGGGGGCAGATTACGTTTGCTTCCCCAAAATCTTACACTTTTAACTATTCAATGATATTTTAATTTCTAAAATCGAATAGCAAAAATAGAAAAACAGTCTTGATAATTATTAGCATAAGGTTAGAAAGTATTTCTAGTTTAGAATGGTCTGATAATAATGTCTCTGGCCTTCACCATTGCTGCTGCCCTGACTAAGGTGATAAAGAAAAACGTATTCTGAGATAGTGCATATCACACCACAGAATAACATTCTAGAGGGTCTGATCTTAGATGCCTGAAGAGTTCCATACATAGCTGAGCAGTTGCAAGTCCGTCATCTAAAATGCTGCGATTACACTTGCGAGTAAACTTTCCGCAACTGCTGTTGCATAATATGAACAGAGATAAACAATTATTTTAATCGCTTGTAATGTCGCATGTGCGGTAATTATGACCGCCGATAATTACCGTAAGCCAAAATCTCTTCATACACGATAGCAATATCTGGCCAATGTTCTAAACATTTCAATGTCCGACATTGATCTCCCATGCTCGCGTGAAGATCTAACTGCCAGACACTAGTAGCGACACTGTTCGTGGTACGGATCTGTTTACACTAGACAGTTTTACCATGGAGTTACTGTTACATTATACTCTACTCTTTAGTTTTGCTCTCCGAGATTACTCTTGAATTCTCGTATACCAACTGTCCAACATTGGTTGTGACACAGCTCGCGAGAGCTCTTCTGCCCGTTTACACCAGCAACTTTTACTGTCGGACAAAAAATTCGTGCAATTTCTTGTCAGTGTAAATGCAGCCTATAGCGATAAGATGTTTGACTCGATCTCTTCACTGATAATGCCATAAACCTAACTCTCAGTACCCATTAACAATGTAGAATAGGTAATGTATGAAATTGTCTTGGTATCAAATATCCTTATAGCAAAAGTTTATGATTTGTGGACAGATAACGGAATTTGACCATTTCAATGTTTGAAAACTGTACGTGTATTTAAATCATATAATTTAAATGCGCAAATGTGTACAAATTACGTGTAGATCACTCTCATGCAGGGCAAGAATATTTATACAGACACTTTTTGAGTTTATCTACAATATGATTTATTCAATTGGCAAGTAATGGTAGTGTATAATATTCATAATCAACCGATGCAGTTGGTAACAAATCACAATGGAAGGAGTTCCATTATAATAAGTATGAACGTTGCAGGTTCTGACTTAGCCAGAACTTCGGAATAGTCGGTTATCGAAAAAGACAGATTCCGGGAGACCTGTAACAGAATTCGACTGTAGGAAGATATGTTATTAAATGTTGCCCCAAGATCAGAATTTTGCTCAAAATAAATTATGGTAGAAAAATATAACTTGGTACTGTATGTTACTAACATAATTAAATGGAATAGAGGTGATATTTGAAATGGTGGACCGGTGTAGTGGTATTGCCAGCGGCTATATTGTGGCAATGTTTTAATTCTGATGTATATATAATACAATAGTATTTTATCAAAAGTGCATCGATTATCTAATGTTTGTGTCCATCAATAGAATTATCAGAACTCAAACTGCGGTTTAAATGAAACTTTAGAAATATAACAGAAGTTGTTCCGTTTTAGGATATCATATTAATAATCGACATTAACAACTCAGACTAGAAAACGTGAATTCAATCGGGTTAGCCATTCAGGAATTGGTTATGTATTACACTTAAAACATGAATTTATATTTTTCTAAAAGTAATAATAAAGTTGTAACTTGAGTGAGAACCTACTTTTCAAGTCCGGTGTCCGAGAGTCCTATAAAGTGTCGTAATGCGTGGTTGGCAGTAGAGTGACTGTGTACAGTGTAAGGCTTTATAACAATAAACAGTAAGATTCGTTGCACAGTCGCGTTCTTGCGGCAGACGTCAGCTGGACACTCATCCGAAGGATGCGCGTACTTGTACTGTTGTGGGCGATAGCCTATGGGCAGAGGGGTGAGGGGAAGATGACCCATGGGCGTGCCGTTGTCATGGTGATTAACAGTACTGCGCTGAAAATAAATACGCAGTTCATTTTGCTGGCTGTGCGTGTTAGTTATAATTTTGCGAAGAAATGTGTTCAGAACACTGCAATACGTCAGGGGCTCGCCTGTGACAACCAAGTCACGGATTACGTCCTCGCCTGTTATCTTGGGCTCAGTAAAGTAGTTGACGTTTGATGTAGAATAAATATCATCGTATATCACTCAATTTCCATTTTTATATCAATCATAGAATCATCCATCAATGGGATACTTTCCATTCTTTCAATAGATACTTTCACATTACACTTGAAAGTATTTTATTGATGACTGAACACTGTCAAAGAGTGTAAACCATATATAAATTTTCTTGTAAATATCGTTCGTGTAACTGACCTTAGGATCGAGTTGTTCCATTTATTGTGATTTCCGAAATAAACTCTGTATCACGGACTGGTACAATTACACAGTTTACACGAGATTCAAAGGGTATTTGGACTTTTGTTGCTGTTTGTAAAGTTCACTGGAGAGCTGAAAATTTAACTTAAGGGTTGAGAATTTAACCCATACACAATATGTTATAACCTTGAAATAAAACATTTTATATCGGCAATAAATGTTATGTGAACTAACATAATTCAAGCAGTTTTTTTTAAACAAATACGCTTTGTACCTCAAAAGACGGACGTTTTGATTTGTATGTCACTAGAACGATGCTAAATCATAAACGGTTCTATTCCTGTATTTTTTTCTTAGAAATTGTGAGTTATCAAAAGTGCGGCATAACCATCCTACTAACCTGTTAGTTTTTCTGTTAATATCGCTAGTTCAACATAAAATCTTATAAGGGGTTTAAATTAAAACATCAAGTTAAGAAAAACTAAACATAATTTACATAAATCCAATGGAATGTATACAGGGTGTTCACAAAAGAGTGTCACAAACTTCTGTGGTTGATAGTACTTATGATTCCAGACAAAAATGTCTGGTTCAACATAAAATCTTAAAATGGGTTTAAATTAAAACATCAAATTAAGAAAAACTACACATGATTTACAAAAATCCAAAGGAATGTATACAAGGTGTTTACAAAAGAGTGTCACACACTTCTGTGGTTACTTATGATTCCAGACAAAAATGTCCTATAAATGTAGGTCGTTAAATGTGTCGTTTAGCCGCTAGCCGCCATTTTGTATTTCTTATAAAAATTTATATCTCTAAAACTAGTGTAGCTACATATACCAAACTTTGCACATAGGTTAATAAGGGGAAAACTTGAAAAATGTATGATTTTATCAATAAACAAAATGGCGCCTTTAAAATGTCTAAAGTCAAATAACAAAAAAAACCATTAAAGTTAAAAACAATTTACAAACTATCAAATATTTTGCAATTTTATAAAAATTCCAACGATACATTATTTGTTTTTCAAGGAAATCCCAACGCATAAGCGAGTAACGACCACTTGAGAGGTGTGTCTGCACAAGCTGGGAACAAGAAACATTTCGCCATTTAAAAGGCATTAGCTGTTTTAAATAAATTAAAAATTATGAGATACCAACTATTTTGAAATTTTTATAACAATTCTAACGGTACTATTTTGAACGAAATACGTCTATACATAAGGTGCACTTGCACAAGCCGAGATCAACAAATAGCTGCTCCCTGTGTGTGCAAGCGTCCCTTTAAAGTGGTCGTGCTACACACTGGGTTAATAAACAGTCTGGAGACGACCCAGACGAGCGGCTCACACTAGACAAACTAAACTCCGCACACCTTCATTTTGTGATATGAAGTACCTTTTGAGCATAATTACTACTTCGTTCACAAACCCAAAATGGGGTATTTTAGAGGAAACTAAAAAATGTCAAACAATAAGCCCCATCGAGTGACCCCAGCTCATTTTAAAGGTTCTGATAAAAGAAAACTAAAAACGAAAAGTAGAGGTATCTATCTTAACTCAGTACAAAATGGTGACGAATTGAAAGTTTTAGAAGTCACAATATTAACAACTTACAGCCTAGACATAAGTAATCTTTTGGAGCAGCTAAACATTGTAAATTTCAAGTAACACTCAGCGACTTCTTATTTTTAAGGTATTTATAAAAGGTTTCAAACTAGGGAAAGTAGAGATTTCTTTGTAACCCGTATGTTTTGAATGCTACCAATGAATGTAAAGAAAATATAAATCTACGTCTACCTATCCATCGATTTCGGAAAACATTATCGAAGTAGTGGCATACTTGCCGGCTATAATATGGAGGTGCTCTGTCTGTTTGGATAAAACTCACCTCTGAATTTATCCGTATTATTGGAATTATCTGTTGCTGGAACGTATATAAATATACGTCACCAACAAGTTTCCCTACAATGAAGGATGGTCCAATAACTCGTCCTCTCATCACACCTAGCCAAACGTGAATTTTTCGAGATGTTGATATGGTGTTCTCGCACCCAGTAATGATTGGCATCACTCAAGAGACGATAATTGTGTATCAATCAACACATAGTTAAACATAACGACAGCATGAACTTACTAAATACATTATAATTAAAGTTAAGCGTCTGGTTGTCTGTTTTACTCATCATTTCATCACGATATTGTACCCTTCGATCGAAGTCATCTTCGTTCAACTCGTGCAAGATGAATTTTGTTTTTCTTGTATTGATTATCATGTAAAATACAAGCGGATCCCTGAGGAATGGCCACGCCTCTTGACACATGTGGGTTTTCAACATTAGTACACCTTCAGACAATGCTCCTCGGTTCTTGCTGCTCTTGGTCTTCCAGATTTAGTTTGATTTTTCACTGAGCTTGTTTCTTCAAAACGTTGTATTATTTTTTCGTGACTTTTATTAGCTCTATATATACCCTGTTAATGGCCTGCCATATATTAAAATTCGATTTCGTAATTGTGTTGAGTGTTTTCGTGCGTGTGTGTTTGTTTTCTTTGTTTATTATTCGTGTTGTGTGTAGTTCTATTTAATTTGGTAACGAGTTCAGTTTTAACGAATTGACGACATGATTTGGCAATGAGACATCGATCCCGAAAATAGACATCGTTGAAATAAAAGGTTGGATTAATGACGGAAAGGTATGTAACCTTATCGATTTTCATAGTCAAGTTCAATCCTTATTGAGTCATTGTTAATCCAGGAGCAAACATGTATAAAAACATGGCTGTCATCCGACCTGTCTCAGTCTCTTCATCCCAGATCAGTTAATTGTTTACGGAGTTGACGGAAAATATCAAGCGAAATGTATCTCAATTGTAATAAAGAAAGTGATGCTTTTCTTCCTGTCACTAAAGATATGAGTATTTTTCTTTCATTCACTATTGTTCTATTGTGTTGTCTGTTATTTGTAAATTAATATAAAAGGGATGTTAGTGAGGTTTTTACGTTCTACACCATATTTTGTGGATCAATATAAACATTTTGATTTTCACTGTACAAATCCAATTAGAAACTGCAATCACAATCACAATCACAATTCTTTATTGCCAGAAGACAAATACAAAATCTGTATAGCAATCGTCATAACTCTATAACTATCGTGTAATTCTATAGATTTATCAATAAATTATGTTAATGTTTAAAATTATTTTATTTAAAAAATTGTTTTACCTAGTAAAAAAAAAGATCTACTTCTAAAATTAACAATGTCAACATAAGAATAGACATGTCAACACCCAGTGAGAGATGTCCGATCAAGTTGTATGTTCCATAAACTCGCTCACGCTATAAAACTCATTTAATATTGAATAACGCTTAATCAATCGTTTAAAATGCAAAGGGTTCGTCTGGTTCTTTATATTATCAGGAAGTTTGTTCAAAAATGTTACACCAACTTCAGATGATAGGTTCTCGTAAGATTTTAGTCTATGTTGGGCAACTCTGAAATTTTCCCGGCCTCTAGTATTGTAATTATGAACGTCCCACCCTGCGTCAACACAGACTTCGAACGGCAATATATTATTGTCTCAAATATGTATAAGCAGGGCAGTGACAAAAACTCAAGTTCCCTAAATTTATTTCTACACTAATCTCTAATTTTCAATTTCAGAATCGCTCTGAGCGCTCTCTTTTGTAGTCTGAAAAGTCTCAGAAAAGCTGCATTCCCACAACTGCCCCATAATGCAATGCCATAGGACAGATAAGGAAATACAACTCCATAGTAAGCCGTTCTCATGATCTGCCTTGAACAAAATTTTGACAGGTATCTCAGAGCATAAATGCCTGATGAGACCTTTTTACATACATGCAGTGTGCACAAGTCCATTGATTTGAGTTATAAACGTAACCTTTCAAAGTTATAATCAAAGTCACATTTGTTCATGTTAACCGAAGTGAATACAAGTGGGGCGGTGTGGCAATTTTTACCAAAACATGTATTTAATTCCAGCCTGTAAAGATAAATTATTGTTCAGAATTAAATTTCGAGTCAGGCTGCATCAAAATCCAAACAAAGTCACTTGGAAAAGTCTTAGTCGCTGGATTGTACCGATCACCAAGTGGATGTGTTAATACGTTTTTTGAAAAACTTGAAACTTTGTTCAATTATTTCTTTTCGCAAATTTTTAAATTTATTTTAATTGGAGATATAAATATAAATGTTCTGGACCACACTGACCCCAAAACCCAACGGCTACGCGATACACTTAACACTTTCTATCTAAATTGGTCAGTGAACGAGCCAACTAGAGTGACTCCAACGACTAGCATAGCCATCGACAACGTGAATACAAATATTCCTAACACTTCAGTCCACGTAATTAGCCCTGTTATCTCTGATCACTTTGCGCAGGATGTCATTTCATGTTTCAATCCTTTTATTTATACAGATCTTGTCCTTTCAAAAAAGTTAAAAATACAACAAGATCTCAAAAAAATACCTGGATCACTCGAGGTATTCTTGTATCACGGGATAAATTAAAAAATTATCACTCTATCTTTATTAAAAGTAAGGACAACAATTTCAGGACCTTTTATACATCCTTTAAGAGAATATACAGAAAAGTCATCAGAGCCGCTAAAGCTTATGACATAAGTCGCGCTCTCAAAGAGGCTGAAAACTTTTCTAAAACTGCTTGGAAGATTATTAATAAACCTCCCATCTTTCAAAAAATATGAAACAAAAATTTAATTAAAAAATAAGTTACTGATGAGCCAAAAGAAGTGGCAATCGAATTTAAGAAATTTTTTGTATCAGTTGCTGAGCTTATCCCTTTGTTTAAATGTTCTCATTTTTCGGGGCATGAACCAGTGTCATCAATGGTATTGTATCCTGTTAGCGATGTGGAGGTGGCCCGTGTTGTGCAGGGACTGAAGTCAAAAAGACCCTGTGACAAAATTGGTATGTCTGTGTGGCTGCTCAAGCAATGCTATGAGCACATTTTAACCCCACTGACAAAATTGATAAATGCTTCTTTTGAAAAAGGAATTTTTCCGTCAACCTTAAAATCATCTAAAGCAATTCCAATATTTAAAAAAGGCGATCCACTTCAAACATGTAACTATCGACCAATCCCAATTCTTCCTATTTTGAGTAAAGTTTATGAGAAAGTCTTTCTTGAGAGACTGGTGTGTTTTTTGGAACATCTGTATATTATCGACTCGGAACAATTTGGATTTAGGAAAAAACGGGTCGACTATAGATGCAATTACATATCTTATAGAATCGGTTGTCGATGGTCTGGACAGGCGGGACCATGTGCTAAGCATATTTCTTGACCTGTCAAAAGCTTTTGACTACGTGCATCATGAGACACTGCTACTTCAGTTAGAATCACATGGCATTCGTGGTCTACCGCTTGCTTGGCTCTCGTCTTATCTCAAAGAAAGGGATCAGAGCGTTCAGATTGGGAATGTCATATCAGAAAAGGTTGATATGCCTTACGGTGTCCCTCAGGGATCAATACTTGGCCCAGTTTTGTTTTTGATATATGTAAACAATTTAAAATCGACGATCCAAAATGGACGAATGGTTAAGTACTGCGATGATACGACTCTCTGTATTTCATCAAAAACTTTTCAAGATTTGGAAATTGGTTCTGTTATAGAACTGAATTCTTGCTTTAAAAGTCTTTCCGAAATTAATCTGAAGACAAACCAATCTAAATCAAAAGTTATGAAGTTCACTCTAAACCGTCAGGAAAACTCAACAAAACCTTGTGTGTTTGTGAAAGATGTTGTCCTCGAAGTTATAGACTCCAAAACATTTCTAGGAATGTACCTTGACCAAGGTCTGACTTGGAATGATCACGTTGACAAAGTTTGTGCTAAGGTAACGTCAGGTATTCATGCATTGCCCATCTTGTTAAAAACATGTTCTCCGGAAGTCTTACGAATGGCCTATTTTGGCCTTGTTTATTCTCACCTCTCGTACGGAATTCGACTTTGGGGAAGCTGTTCCCAACAACAATTTTTGAGAGTATTCAGATTTCAGAAGAAAGCGGTCAGAATTCTTTCTGGGTTAAACTACAGAGAGTCGTGTAGAGATGTTTTCACGGAGCTTGGGTTGCTGACATTACCCTGCCTCTATATTCTTGAAGTGGTATTATACTGCATTTCGCGGTGTACTTTAGTGCAGGGCAGGGAGGTCCACAATTATGGGACTAGAGGCAGGGATATCTTACGTCTTCACAGAACTGTTTCTTTTGCGAACCTTCCCTAACAATTTGCCGTCATGCTAATTAATTGGCTCCCTGAAGAGCTAAAACGCACTCAAAGTTTTAATCATTACAAAGCTTAGTTGAAACACCTTTTGGTGTCAAATACGTTTTACTCTGTCGATGAGTTCCTGACATGCCGCTGGGATAATTAATCTCTAATTTCTGTGCGGGTGTGACGGTCCTAATAATACTGAATGAGAGAATGAATGATCACTTATGTATGTTTGAATGTATGTGTGAATGCTTTAGCTATAGGAGTTAAAACAAATGACGCTTGCAATACAATGTACATATTGTCAAACTGCAATAAAAATTATTATTATCTTATTACAGACAGGATAAAATAATAAACGAGATAAGTGTCCAGCCACAACGGATGGTACTGTTGTATTGATGATGTGTGTATTGTAATGTAACTGCGGTAACGTTGTGACATATCTTAACTGATAGTCCATCCAATCACAACTGCTGAAAACACCACTGTCGAAAGTTATTACCAAACAAACGTAAATGGTTGTTGTCCACTGCATTTAAATCAGGATTTAATACATTTAGCAATTAACCGTGATTTGATTTAAATAAAGAACTGTATTTATATTTACAAATTAGGTCAACACATAATTCTATATTTAAATATAATTATTAACATAACATTTTCGGTAAGCGAGAATATTGCTCTTCATTTTCGGCTCAGATAAGTTTGAAAGTCGTCAAAGAAAGGTTTTATATGAATTTTAACACTTTTTATTTAGTTTCAAACATTTACTTTGGATGAGCCTTTAACCTTTAAGGAAACTTAGGGAACAAGTATAGTTTAACGGTATCACTTTTTGGTGCATTTAAAATGTTGAGGGTATATCCCCAAATTGGAGAACGTGTTTCATTCAAAATTTGAAGTGGTGCCCCGCCGTGTAATAGTTATTGTATAAAAATACAAACAAAGAATGAAGGCTCAAACTAGAAATCTTTATCACAATCGTGATGTAGATATTCAGGATAAAACGTTCTATTTAGTGTATTAAAAATAATACAATTATTTATATAACCGTTTAAAAATACATTTTTAAATATCTTTCATGGACGCTGGTACAGCAAGTCTTTCACTTTTTAAGATTACTCCATTTTCATAACTAAGTTCGTATCGATTGGTTCAAAAAATAAGAAACAACTTGTAGATAGAACATCTATTGTTTAATAAATACTTAGTCTATGACTCAAAAAATATAAACTATTAGTACTAAAGTGTTAAAGCTTTAGAACGCCTGTGTGATAAATATACACGATCCCGTGTCTTGAATGAGTAAAATGGGATATCATCAAAAATTCTTATTTCAATATACAATGATGCTTCTTGATTTAGAAACCCAGCTACTAATCCATTTTCAATCTTGAAAATATGCTTTGAATTTTATTCTGAACCACCAATAAACATAACCCAAAACGTTACGAAAACGAATGGTTTTGAATAAAAAAATAAATTATGTGTACAACTAAATGAAGGCTTTACAAACAAAAAAACTAAATTATATGTGTCAACATCTGAAAAAACGAACTTATTATATTTTTCTAAGTAAAGGCTTTTTCCGAATCAACTATGTCAGATCTAAACTCTACTTTTTACTTTCTACTCTTCCATAGTCCAGGCTTCTACCCAGGGCTAAAGGGCTGGTTTTTTACTCGGGGTTACTTCTTTATTCTTTCCCATGAGTTGGATCGTGTTTGGCACAATAATAATTGTCTGTTTCGTTGTGCTGGGGCATAACTTTTGCATTCTTACATTTCTCGATTTCTGTCCGAATACCATTTTCCATATCTGGCCAGAAATATTCATCTTTAGCTGTTTTTCATATACTCTGGTATATTACTTTGTTCACTTAGATTATTCCATCTTCATTCCACCTCGATTGGTTAGAAATATCTGAAGTTCATTACGTAGACGAGTTCTTTTTTCAAGTCGTATAATTTCATCCAGAACTTTAAATACTGTATCATTAGCTATGTTTAGTTTTAGTTAACACAAGGGGTCATTGGCCAGATTGATATGCTCGAGGGACGTTCATTGCTCAATCGTACTCAGAATTTCTACATTTGATGTTATAAATGTAACATGAATCTAAATGAAATGTTAACTTTTCCTCCGTTGGTCTGGTAACAAATACTTTTTCATACAGAAGCATAGTTTATCCTCCTTTATGAACTACATCAAACGGAAATTTCTCCAATTTGAGGAGCACATACTGATATCATTTAACTACAGTATATAATTGCTTTTGTTACTAATTTGTTTTTAAAGATAATCTCCTGCTTTTTTGTACATTTAAAAACCGAAGATCCCAAGTGAATCGAGTGACATGTTCAGCCCGATGGTGATGTACGTTATTGATATTGAAACACAGTTGTGCTTTGTTCTTTAGATTGCATGACTGGGGTAATTGCACAAATTGCTAGTTATTCGTGTATAGAAGTTTGTGATTTGTCACAACTGTTATAGGAGTATCTTGTTTTCAAAAAAGATACTATTCAAACCTTTGCAATGGATATAACACAGATAAACATTCCTTCTAGATTTGAGCTAAAGGTAACTAAGTTTAGAACTCTAGAAAAATATAAGCAACAGGCTTTCCATCGTGTAATAAAGGGACACCAAGTTATACCACACTGAAGAATTACGGAGTTGCCTCGATTATAGTACTGAAGAGTAGGGGCTGACGTATTCAAGTTCACTAATTTATGGAATGCAGTTCAATGTAACTACAATTACACCACATTGTTGTTGGCAAGTACAGTTAGTAAATGTTGACAAGTCCATTAAATCTTATTCTTTATGCTGCTTCTTCGGTCATTCTTGATAAGAATTAAAAAGGAGATACCGTGCTTCTTATGTTTTCTCTGGCTATGTCATATTCTTAAAATTGATAATTTGTGAGAGGTATTAAACTTTCACTGCTTATCAAATCTCCCGTATACGTCACCTGCCTCAAATCAATTTCATATTTATTTAAGTTTATCTTCTCTGTGCTCGCTCTAAAAACCTTTTATTACATCAGTTGTCATCATCAAATGCATATTGGTTGTTTTCACACTATGGCATCATGTGCAATAACAATAACCCCTTCCAATTTCTTTTAAGTCTTCAGAAATCCTTCTCTGAAATACTTTTGGAGCTGACTTCACATCAAATGCATATTGGTTGTTTTCACACTATGGCATCATGTGCAATAACAATAACCCCTTCCAATTTCTTTTAAGTCTTCAGAAATCCTTCTCTGAAATACTTTTGGAGCTGACTTCACATCAAATGCATATTGGTTGTTTTCACACTATGGCATCATGTGCAATAACAATAACCCCTTCCAATTTCTTTTAAGTCTTCAGAAATCCTTCTCTGAAATACTTTTGGAGCTGACTTCACATCAAATGGTGATCTGAGCGAACGGTATTGTTAAATAATATCCACAAAGCTGTAAAATTTACTTACTTAGTTTATTTTATATTCCAAAATCCGTTCATTGTATCTAACTTGCTGAATATATAAACTCTTTTAGAGATGGTAACTGTATTATGGCTGATGACAATTAATAGTGAGGTCGTTGATTTGTTTTGTTTACCTAATACGGATGGGTCTGTGAATTTTGTTAATTTATAGGTTTCTCGACAACAACTAATGCACTAACCAATTTTGCAGTATCTGTTAAATTTTCAATAACATACAGTAGACTGTCAATTTCGTTCCTTATTCGTCTATGTAAAACTGAAGGATATAATTTTGGTAGAGATATGAAAATCTTTATTGTTTAACCAGTTTGAAATAATAATAACCTTCAGGTGTCCTAAGCATTCATATACTCGTATGTAAAAAAAATGTCTTGACAAGAACCGGACCTTCAGTACGCTCTTAATTTCAACTCCTTTATCGATAGAAAGTAATCCCAATCTAAGGAAATCCAGAGTCTCTAAGAGTGGATTCTGACTTCTTTGTCACCTAAAATTTATTTTGAAGTTTATTTTCAATTGCCATGTTACTTCACTTTTGATGCGTGTAAAGTCCCGCCGCAAAAACCTTAATATTGGTTCCAGTATGGGTAGCTGTTAAATTTCTCACACGCATTATCAGTTACTTTTCAAGTCTAGTAGGCCTACTTTGTTACCGTCTAAAAACTTAATATTTGTTGGATGTAAATTAGAATTTTACAAGTTTGTTATTTTTTCTACAATAAATTTGCGAAGAAGCGTTTCTTAGGAATATCATCTTATGCTGCATAAACATCTCCAGTCCCACAGTTTCTTGGAATCATTTCTGAGAATGCTGTAATAGCCTTTACGCAATTTTCCGAAATAGGGTTTCTTAAAAGCATTGTGATGTTTTGTACTTATCACGCATTTATCACAAAATTTGAATTTTAAAATCTGTTGAGAGTTTATTTTTGTTAGAAAAGTTTCCCCCTAAAGGCACAACTTAGTGGTTTGGAGAGTGGAGCTCATTCCTTAGATAAAAACGTTTTGCGTAAGTTACAATAACAAAAACCGGCAAAAAGCTTTACACATGGAAGAATCCATATACTTCAAGATTTGACAAATTACATAATGAATCAATACCAACAACAATTTCAACAAACAACAACAAGTAACAATTTGTTTAAAATTTGGTATTGACAATGCATGATTTGAAAGTATAACACTGCTTTAAGTATAGTATAGCTCACAAACGTAGAGCGTAACAAATAATGATGACGGATGTATCAATTTCATGTAATCTATTAATATAGGTTTTGCGTATTTGTATAGGGTGTGGAATTTGGTATGCAGTAATAGACACATATCGTTAATACTCATGAGCTACGTTTATCGATTCATTAAAGTATTAATCTAATCCCTAAATAATACTACTAGTATTAGTATACGTACTATATGTACGTAGCTGTAAAACTCCTCTACCAATGACAAAATGAAATATAGCTTTCTGTGCGTTCTTGTTGCTCTGATTCGCTCATTTCAATCAGTGGGATATAATTATTCCATTGTACTCGTATCTTGAATCTTGAACAGTGCATTCCCACTTCTCTGATGCATTCCTTTTGTCTGAAATGTCTAATGGGTCTGGTAACGGCATTCCATTCATTTGCATCAGGCTGTACCTTACAACATTTCAACGTGTTGTTTACACCCTATTTAACATGTACCCTTTTACCCAATCAGGTTATCTCAAATATTCTTCTCATCATATCTGAACATATCAATAATCAAAACTCAATCAAGCTATTTAAAAAACATGAGATTATGAATAAGCAAGTAAATATACGAACAACTTAATCACAGCAATACAAAAATATGGTTTTAACTAAACAACTTAATTATATGCACATGATTTTCTCTTGTGAGTTGCTTATTGTAGTTTTCTCAATGTTTTTTCCTTAATACAGCACTAAAAAGAACACTGCAAAGAAAAGCACCTATAGATACAGTAAAATGTTGATTTGTCAAGTATTAATTTTTGTATTAACGTCATGAAGATACAAAACCAATATTGAAACTAGTTACAATACACTATAGGAATGCTTGATCGTATTTATTAGCATACATAGTGGTTCAATTCTAATACTGAGAATGAACAAATAACAGTGTATAGCTGTTCAAAAAAAAAAAAAAAAAATCATTTACAACAACGGTAATACAAATATTTAAGCTGTATAAATCAAATAAGTATGTTTATAACATCATAACTTATGTGTATTTCTGGGTTGTATTTTTGTTGTATGAATACTTTGATCAGATACTGTATGATCAAAATGTAACTAAAACCTACCAGATCAGGATTAAGTCTCATCAACCATGATATCGCCCATCTGGCTTGATAAAATAGTTTAATCAAATTTATTCATGATTGACTGATTAAACTTGATCCAATGGTGTGAACAATTGATAAAGTATCATGTAATTAAATAGCTGATTAACTGAGATATAGGAATGTGCGAAATTCAAACTTAATTTTTTATAAAAAGTATATGTTATTTGTATGGGTACATTACCAGTTTCTTGTCACTCTGGGACGCTAAAGACGGTTTTAAATATTTGTATATCTACATCAAAGTCCAGGCATAATATTTTTCTGAAATTGGTTTGGTCGGACCGGAGGGGTTACGAAGGAAGAGGAATTTTTACAATTGAACAATTCATTAATGACCCCACGGATTAATCAATGATCGATTATCATCGAGAATAAAATCAGTTAGTCCTATAACAGTATTATTGATTGTATATTTGGCTTCATTTGGAGTGGCACATACAACTAGATACGCTAATGCCATTTTCTGTTTGATTTAAATTGTATTCAAAACAGACATAAGAAAATATTAGTTTCACGAATTTAGTTATAAGTTTCAAACTGAGCAAACCATATAAAAAACTGTAACATAAAGACATAAAGAAACCTTTAAACTAACGTAAACATTATAGAAGAAGAGATTAATTTGCTACATCATAAACAATAGGCTACGTTACTTTCATACGTATAATTTAAAATATGCTAATCAACGGATATGTCGCCACAACATTACAATATCAAAGAAATAGTTTTTTTTTTTTACTTTTGATAATCATGAAGACGGGTGAAAAAGTATTTTAAATTAGCTTAGAACACAATTTATTTACAATAACTTGTTCTAGCATAGTTAACTAAATGACAGTAAGTAATTGAAGTTGATAACTATAAAAAACACATTTATTTTAACGACTTTACTGACATAACATTAATTATATTTAGACGACGTGCGAGTTAGGTTATAAAAAATCATTTGAGCGGCTTTATTGTGTACACCAGTTAGTATTTTTAACATAATCTTTATATAAAATTGTAGCCTCAAGCCCAAAAATGTATTAATGTAAGAGCAATAACGATAAATTGTATTATAAGTGTTAACACAATGTTGCCTTTAACATATATATGTTATATATAACGCACAGATAAACTGGGTTATTTTATATATATATATATATATATATATATATATATATATATATATATATGCGTTGACGTCATAGTTTAGTTAAGAGCATTTATTATCGCGGTGGTATTGACGGAACCAGGATGGCACGTGTTCAATCAAAGGATGACCCTTTCTATTCTTCGGTTCTGCGTCATAGGTCTGAAGTGTTCTGTGGTGGCGGATCTCTTGCTGCCTTGTTGTTGACCTTGAAGTGCTTTTAGACTCGAGATCGTCAATTAAATAATTGCGGTTTTCATATAATTGCGATCCGACACGAGATCCCCAGTGTAATTGTGGCTTATCACGTTTACAATGGTCATAACCTTCGTCCACTGCGCCGTACTTTCCATTCATTGCTTTTTACTTTCAAATTTGAAAGAAAAAATAGCAATTTTTCCAATGCCAAATTAAACTTGAGCTGTATAAACCTGTAAGCTTCATACAAGAGTCTTTATCTATCTGTTCTTACTTATGGTCTGGGCATATGAGAAAGCTATAAGGCTTACTCTGGGTAGGATGTCCTGATATACGATAGCTTTATTTTCTGTCTTTATATACCAATGGCATTTTTTTTTTAATTATAACACTAATCGTATAGCAAGGAAAGCTGTGCAAACATACAACAAATTTATATTGACCTTCGCGGGAATCGAACCCGTGGCCTCTCTATTGAGAGCAGCAGCCTTACTCCTACCTACGACGAAGGTCGACACTTTGCCCGAACGTTTAATATTAAATTTGATACAAGGAACAAATTTTAGTTATATAACCAACACTTGTTTTTCCAACAAACTTTAATGGTGTTCTGAATGAAACGACATTTTTATCGAGTTTAATTTGATTAAATATATAGGAAAGCGCTCTCTGCCCCTAAGGACTTATTAAAGCTTACAAAACGTCATGAAGCACAATTTAAAGTTCAATAACTCAATAATCAGGTGGCCTCACTGTTTACGTCAGACACCAGTCTAACTTACGGATAGCGAAATTAGAGTTAGACATTTCGTTGGGGGTTTTTAAAAACTTAGTGCGTTGGTAACATTTGTGAAAGACCTCAGTATATTTTTAAGCTAATTCGTTTTATTTTTTTTGAAATATAAAATCATCAAAACTGTCCTCGAAGATAGCATAACGATGTTTTAATGTTACCGTTTATTCCTGACTATTGTACTTAGTAAAACAGAAAAAACCGAATCTTCGTACAACATTTTGTTTTAGTTGTGAAAGATAAAATATAACTTAAGTTTAACAAAACCATAATAAACATCAAACTGACGGTATAGTTATTGTAAAATGACTAGGCATCTATTTTTAAAATTTCACACTTCTTTGTAAACTGTTATTGATATACATTTTTCAGATTTTTAAACCAAATAACTGATAATTGAAAAAACGTGTCTTTATAACATTTTTCATAATTATTTATTAATTCACAACAACCCACTCCACACGAACATCTTCCATCAGGCCTGATTAATTGAACTAAGCTGTATAAACACTACTCAACGTTGATCAATCCTGGTATTAACTAATAAATTTCAATTTAAAGAGTCATAAAATTTTTAAAATATAATAAATTATTTTAGGCATGATAAGTCGGTTTGATCGTATGATTAAAACATATGATGCAATTTTATCTAAGAATTTCAAATTTCGTCAACGTTTAATTAAACGTAATATATTTTTGATCAAAATTTAACAATCTTCTTCGGGGAATAATCAAGTATACTAGGTCTAATCTGCTACAGGGATTACTGTTGGAGTTGGTGGGGCTCCCTAAAGCCGCGGTCTCACTAGGATGTTTAACAGCCGCTACCAACCAGCCGTTGGTACGTAACGCCATCAGCCAGCGGATCTGTAGGGTTCACATTATAAGTAAATACATATACATATAAATACATGTCTTCTATTGGCGTGAGTCGTTACGTTTTGTGACTTGTGTTAAATGTTGGAGTTAGAGAGTTGTGTGAACAGATATTGAAACGGAAGAAAAGGCGGTGGTGGGTTAGATCCTTGATATTAAGAAGAAACGGTCTGGGGACATCAGTAAGACTTTTTAATGTTTTTTTCAGACCTCTAATGTTTTATTCACTGTTATTCACAGAAATAAGTGAAAATGCAGTGTACGAAACTAAACACTGCATATAACCAACTAGACACTTCTTAATGCACCAGCCGCTTTGAGCTACTAGGGTTTACATTGGCGGGCTGGCGCCAGCGATGGGATCACGTGACTGCCAGCTGAGGGTAGTCAGCGATACAAAGTAACACTAGTAAACACTAGCACGCTGGCATTCACCAGCTGCTGGTTCTGGATCAGACTAGGCCGCTTGCTGGCAATATTACCAGCGGCTAGTAATAAAAGGCTGCTAATCAGCATAGTATGGTCGTGGTTTTAGTGTTAGAGGCAGTTGCTAACCTAGAAACAGGGGCGTACCACCACCTGCCCTCTTTGACTTCAGGGGTTGATACAGAGCTGGCTGGCCTTCATTTCTTCCAATAGGACATAACTGAGATTAATGCCCAAAATCATTCCTCGTGGACCTCGACAGGATGAGGCCTCTACCCAAACCTTACTCATCCAAAATATCCTGTCACGCCGGAAGCGCGAAGTCCTTTTAAGACTAAGTGTAATTCTCAACTTTTTGTGCCATGAGAACAAACGGAATCAAGGATACTAAGTAAACTAAACTATCTAATATCTTAACATCGTTCCTAGGAATGCACACCATCAATATTATCTGTGCCATATTACCTGAAACTGAAATACAAAATGTTTATAGACACTGGTTGCAATTAATGTAATTGTATACATACAGACAAATTTGTGTTAATACCGAAAATGAACACATAATATGCATAGTGTATATAATTTGCTATCATCTCCAATATTCTCAAAATGCAATAAGTGAAATGTAGTGTTTTAATAAATAAGGCTTTCCCAAGAAATAACACCCTCCAATTATAGACGCGTGCCCGTACCATGTCAAACTTCAAAGCTAAAAGAATGAATCAACTTCAAAGCAACTTAAAGGTCATGGTCAAGCACGTCGTTTTCGTGCTGAATAATAATGTGTAAAATTAGAAACAAGGAAAGTTATTTATACCAACTAGTTAGTGAAACAATTAAATATGCGCACGAAAGTAATTTACGTTTAAGATTGCGGCTCAGTAAATTAATGAGAAAATTGCGGATTAGTCTAGAAGGCGAGTTTCTCGGAAACTACTTGGGCTACTTGACTAGAAGAGCAAGAGGGTAGCAGGACGGGTGGTGCGGTAAGTTGTTTGCGAAAGTAGTATGAAGAACGACTCTTGCCCCCATCCACAACACAGTAATCAAGAGCACTCTATGCACTCCAGCCCCTCCTCCCACCACACCCACTAAAGCCACCCAATCAACCCTACAGCTTACATGAAATGTGTTAGTTTAAATAAAGATATGTTAATTTAATATTAAAATGGGCTTTATATACATATATAATTTAAGATATGTTAGGAGAGTAATAACAGAGGTTTGCATTTGGTACCAGAGCTTTTTAAAGTTAATTGTTTAGAAGAAAAAGACAAATTTAAATCATTGGATTGGAGAGTTTCATTTATAAATTATATACAGAGTGTCCCGTATTTCTCTGGACAAAGGTATACCACGTTATTGTTCAGGTCAATACAAACATATTTCACCATATGAACGTGTGTCTCCGATGCTTAGTTTCCCATCTGTCTGTCTGTATGTGTTTTTTTTATAAAAACATTAATATCTTCAAAAATAATAAATTAAATTATATAAATTGTAGCTCAAATGTTTAAAATAACAAGAATAATTACTGAAAAACATCATGAAATTATCTTTAGTATTTTCAAAATGGCGGCCATTAAAACTTTAAATATCTTTAAAGTCGGCCCTTTTTCTCAAGAATTACAAGAATGGCAGTTATTACAAATTTATCACAATCACAATAGAGGATTTTATCACAAATCTAATGACACTAACATGATTTAAATCGAATAATAAATCATTAATTTAAAGCAGTTTTACTTTGACAAGAAATTGCACACATTGATAGCTGCCGTTTGTTCAGTTTTGCATTGTTGGCTATTCGCTGAGAATATAAATTTTTAAAATACCAAAGATAATTTCATAATATTTTTTCAGTAACTGATCTTGTTTTTGTAAACATTTGAGCCCAATTCGGTATGATTTAATTTATTATTTTTGAATATATTAATTCTTTATAAAAAACACATACAGATGGACAGATGGGAAACTAAACATCGGAGACCCATGTTCATAAGTTGAAATATCTTTTGTCTTGATCCAAGCAATAACGTGATATACCTTTGTCCTGAGAGTTACGGGACACTCTGTATAGTAACTCGTTTCCAAATATAATGAAAAAGAAATAAAGGGTTTTAGAGAATGGAAAACATAATTTCAAAATAAAAATGGCGATATTTGTAAATGCGGTTACGTATGAAAAGATAAATAATTTAATTCTACAATTTAATATGGTTTATACTTGTAAAGTTAACACTAATGTAGTAGGTACAAACTTATGTGAGGTTCTGTAATGGTCTGCAAGGTTTTACATTTAAACAGAATCGAATCACTAATGCCCATTTCCAACAGTTAAAGTAATTATAAATTATATGTAAACTATTGAAGAATGTATAAAGTAAATTGAAAAATTTATGGTGCGGCTTGTCCATGAGATGAAATATAACAAGCAACTTTGAGATGTTCGGCGCTCCCGGCTTGTGGAAGCGTATCTTTAAAATGGTCGTGCTGGCATATGCGTAGACGGATTTTGTTGAAACAAGTGCCGTTGGAATTGTAATACAAATTTTAAAATAGTTGGTATCTTGTAAAACTGTTATAACATATGTAAAACAGCTAATTCCAATCAAAAGATAAAATGTTTGCTGCTCACGGCTTGGTACCTTTAAAATGTCGTGCTCGCTTATGCATTGACGGATTTAGTTAAAACAAGTACCGTTAGAATTTTAATTAAAAAATTGAAATGGTGATATCTTGTAAATTTGTTATAAACGTTCTGGTTTTTTTGTTATTTTACTTTGAAAATTTTGAACAAATGCCTTTTTGTTAATATTAAAGAAGACAATAACTTTTTAAAAATTTTCCTCTTATCTATTAAATCTATGTACCACATTGGGTTTCTATAGCTCAACTAGTTTTTGAGATAATAATTTGTTGTATAAAACATACAAAATTGCAGCTAGCGGCTAAACGATACATTTCTCGAAAACATTTCATATAAACTTATATGAAATGTTTAGTTTGAAATGATGAGTACTATCACCTACAGAAGTTTGTTACACGCTTTTGTGAATACCCTATAAATAACTATTGCAATTTTTACCCTATAAATTTTGGTATATTTCTTTAGGATGAGTCGATTTCCTGCATACATTTTGGTTTTGATGATTCGGTTGGTTATAAATTGTTAGACATTTTCAGTTATTTTGTAATTCATACTAACATTTACAAAACAATTATCTACGATACCAGGCAAAATTAAATTATAATGAGTTTTGCTAATATTTTTATTTGACGTTTAAAAATGCATATACATGTAAATACGTCTTTTTATGGAAAAATGTATTTGAATAAAGTATTTAATTAGAGACAAATAAATATAAATGTATAATAAATAAAATAAAATATACTATTGAAAACTAAAAACTCAATAAAAAACGACTATTTTTCAATAAATTATAATCGAACGATTTTAAAGATATCAAAGATTGCCAAAAACATTTTAATTATTTTTGATTGTACTTATTTCAAATTGAAAGACTTGTTGAAATAGGAAGAAGTAATATATATATATATATATATATATATATATATATATATATATATATATATATATATGTAGAGTCAAACTTTTAAAAATCATTGGATAATTTGCATTACATAATTTATAAAGCGGGATAGGCAATATGGCTACAACTATTTTGATCCAGGGGGTACAACAGTTTATATAAACAAATTGTACGGTTGGAAGTATGACATTTTCTCAACCTTTGACTTTATGGTGAGTAATGTTTGCGCGGCTACGCAACTGTGCGCGCTAGAAGTCAAGTGTGCAAAGTCAATATGTACAACTCAGAAGGCAGTTATTACCTCAGACATGCGATGTGGATATCAGTACAAATATGTTGGCCGATACATGGGTTTCATGTTTCATGAAAAGAAATTAATATAAGTATACTAGAAAACTTTCATTTTTGAAACCACGGGTAAAGAACTTAACACAAGTTGTACTTAAGTAAAATTTTATTGAAAAATGA
The DNA here is from genome assembly GCF_021130785.1 of Homalodisca vitripennis. Classification (NCBI taxonomy): domain Eukaryota; kingdom Metazoa; phylum Arthropoda; class Insecta; order Hemiptera; family Cicadellidae; genus Homalodisca; species Homalodisca vitripennis. Next base: position 89,473,104 of record NC_060215.1, read on the forward strand.
TTGTCAAAAATATTACAAATTTTGTTTCTAGCAATTTAGTTAAATAAATAGTCTTCTATTTATTCGTTCTATAATTATTGTATTATTTATTATTGTTATGATTACTATATTATGAATTTGTAACAATCATATACGATTGTAAGCTTAATAATGTAGAGTATTATTTGGTTACGATTGTTCGAATTTTAAATTTGCATTAGTTACCAAGGCAAGGCCCATATTTCTTCAAAATATGTGTAAAGAATATTTTTTCGTCTTGTGGTATCTACATAGTTATTGTCCAGTGTTAAATTATATGAATAGTTCGTTGTCTCATCTAATTTGTATTTAATCATATTTAATTTGTAATTTTTGATGTTTATTTTACATTACCCATTGATTTCGCGCGCGCTATCATTGTTGATAAGACGTTTTCTCAAACGCGTGATGGTTTCTTAAGTCATTGTTGATAGAGACGATTCACATTATAGACATTGTACACAAACAATTATTATATTGCAACATAAGTGTACGTGTTACTAAATTATTCATATTAATTAAATCCGAAACCTTATGTACTTCGGACATTCTCATAACTAGCTAACTGCTTTACTCTAAAAAAGTGACTAATTCTTCCTTAGAGAATAATACATTAAAACCAGAAGCCGAAGGTACTCACGACTTTGTTCATTAATTTCGAGAGTATATTTCAGCTGAAATTCTCCAATATTTTCAAACATATTGAGTACTTCATAAAAGCAACATAGTTATAACACCGTTTTACATGGGTCTTAATTCAGTATTTGTACTGTATATTGTTGCCAACATGAAAAAATCGCATAGTAACAAATTTTTGATTAACCTCGTATTCCAAATTCACCGAATGCAGATTTTTGAAAGTAATAAATGTAATAATCTACAAACAATGTTCTACAAGAAAGTTCTCTAAGCAGCATTGGTGCGATTATTGATATTAATGGTGTATATTATTGTGGTGTATTGAGTACTGGGTGACTGGTAACACTGAACTCGGAGGGTGGAGGAGAGTATTATCAGGCATGCAATGCAGAAGAGGATCTGACCGGGTCGTGGGGGGTAATGCTGAGGTTACCATTAGGTTCCTGATGTGGTTTACGATGGGAGGCGGAGTGAAGATCCTGCCGAAAATGGAAACGACTTTGCCTTCCAACTTGGTGAGCTGCGAAACTCTAGGCTAGGGACGGTGTACGAGGCGAGGGTCCGGTCTCAGCGGTGCAGCGCGACGGTGTAGGTGTTGTTGGTTCAGACCCTGGCCTTCTGCGCCCGCGCCCGCGCCGCCGGCTCTTTACATTATCGACCGCACCATCTTCTTATCATATCAGCGGTTATGGGCCACAGCCACCCCCTCGCTGACCGCCTTGCCCTAGTCGGTCAGCTCAAACTCGGAGAAGCTTCATCTCTGCCGCCGATACGTTAAACACAATTAATTTATTAACTATTCATTGTTTATTCTTTATATATTTATAATTGTGGATTCAAATCAATATCTTTATTAGTAACAGTTAGTAGACTGATTTCTCAAATTTAAAAAAAGATAAAAATATTGTTAGTTTAGCAATATTATATCACAACCATGTTGTGCTTTGAAACTATGAATTTTATTATTTTTTGTACTCGAACCATATAAATTGTATTGTATCCACTAAGAAGTTATTTTTGTTTTTCTTAACACTTGACTGAGATTGGATTTCACATTTAACAGTAGAAGATGTAGAGATTTAATTCACAAATGCGGTTGTGCCGGAATTCGTGGAGCCATTGTACTCTGGTACTATGCAAGTATACTGTATCAGGTCCGTCGGGTTTCTGCCTTGAAATCTCTCCACTGATGTCGAGTAAGCAATTCGAACTAGAGTCTCGCCATTCCTAGTATTCTTAAACTCGCTTTTGAGCATGCGTATTCGACTTCAACACATCCAAATTCTTTCAGGATATGACAATAAGGAGCTTTATATTTCAGTACATTCCATCTTGACTCACAGTACAGGTTAGTCACAAAATGCCATGTATACATTACAACTGAACGAATAAATACAAATATAACAATAGAAGGAGTGTACTTTTATACTTATTATTATATAAGTATATGCTTGTAATTCGTAATGGGTGATAACTACTAGTAAAAGACTAACATATAATAAACTGATATTACGGAGTATCGAAGGACCCAACAGAACTTAACAAGAGCATTTATTTACGAAGTTATTCGTAACTTAGCAGTCATTTAACCTTTTGACCCAAAATTAATAGGTTTCATCCTTGGACCAAGAGGAACCTATGTACCAGGTTTCAAGTTTATAGAACATTTCTATCAAGTGCTTCCACACACACGGACAGACAGACAGACAACGACACTGAAGGACCTGTCGGTTCCAGTCAAGTGTGACTGTAGATTGTAGTCAGAAAGGGTATCCTTGTAGTTCAACAACAACAACTTAAGAAACATTGTGATTAACACATTGGCTAGGAGTTACTCTGTACGATTCTTCACAAATTCATCCAAGAAATTGAAACCGAATTCGAAGACGACGTGAGAGGAACACGCATACTCGGATTATTAGCGGCGTCCTTTTGTCTTATTTTGAACGTCAGTTGGTTTTGTATATAGTTTAAAAAAGTGCGCATTACAAATATCAATGGTGCCCTGTTATATATGCACTAAATAAAAAAAAATCAAAGATACGGTAATTTCCTCATCGCTTCATATCAAACAATACTGAAACAACGGGATCACGCAACTTCCCTGCAATGATTGAAAAAGTTGGTTGATATAAATACAGTGCAACTCAAAACCTGAAGATGAAAACTATGGATGATGATAAATTGGATTCGTTCAGCCATACCCCAAACTTATCATTGTTGATAGACACCTTCGATGATGGAGTTCATAAACTCGTAAGAAAGCTTATGTACATGCTTAGGTACATACCTTCAAAATGCCGGTATATTGTAATATGGTATTAAAACACCAATGGTACTCATGGTAAGTACGTAGTTCTTTCTGTTATGTACAAATTAGTTATCAAAGGTGTTTGAGACGATTGTTCAGAATTCAAAGAAAAAAGTGTCACATAAGAATATTTTAAAATTTATTTGGAACTGTTTAATAGTAAAAAATTACCATGGTCACATTATTTATCATTTTTTATGTAACCTGCAGTGGGAAGTGTGGGAGAGCATTTCCTGTTATTCCTTCTATAAAGTTTTGACAACATGTATGAAAAGCATTATGAACATTTTTACAAAATAAACGTCAAAGACTCCTATAAAGTGCTTTAGTATATGTAGTGTATGCTTTGTATCTACCGTTAATTAAACGTTTCATGGCATTGCGCTCTACTTCAATGCTATAGAGAAACACCGTAATGTCAGTTTAAGATGGTATTCAGTTTCATATAAACAAGAGTTATTTGTATGACAAGTTATGCTAGACATTTTGGAGATAATAGATAATACGGTTTTAGATACAACAGTTTTACTTGGTTTCACGGAATTTTTAGGAATAGGCCGATTCCTTTCTGGCCCACTGGCCTCTGCGACGATCTTACAGATAGAATAAAGGTGAGCGTCAGTACATACAAGGTGCTACGGTTACATTCAGAACTTGAACGTGTCATATCACTAACTCAAGCTATCAGCTGTGAACACCATTGTACCTCCCTAATAAGCAATGGTTGAGGTAATGTTTATAGTATAAGTTAGCGTGTCGATCGTGTTTACTTCAGTTGTCACAGATCAGACGACAGGTTATAAATACTGTATAACCTCCTCGTACCGCTCGCTGTTGCGCTGTTACCTAAGCACTAACATTGACAAGCGTATCGAGGAATTTACATTACCACACTCAAGGTTTTTCAAGAGCTTTAAAAAAATAAACATATGAACAATTTTCATACCGTAATAGTAATTAAACCATAATGCATCCATTAGTTAGTCTGCGAGCACTACGTAAATAAAAACACATCTAAGTAGGTTACACTAATATTTTAAATAACTGTGAAAACATAGTGATATAGTGATTGCATTATTATACCATATACAAAGATATTTCCATATCCTTTCGGGACAAGTCATGCAATAACATAAAATAATTGCTGAGCTGCCAAAGTAGTTTAACGGTTAAACATTAGGAACAATGCCGGTAGTAAAAATATAAACAGATCACTTGATTGTGCTCTCTTTTTGCAGCGGGAAACACTGAATCGTAATGCGACGTTTATTATATATCATATAAGTGCTTAAGCACCCCCACCCCTTCCAAAAGAATGGAATAATTAATTTAAGATATGTGAAATATCAATAAAATAAGCTATACAGGGTATATAATAATCATAACGGCGTATTATGTCTAACAGTATTTGAAAATTCTCTATGAGTCTGGATATCACGTTTAGTAAGAACAACTTATTATGCAATCAATTATTCAGTAACATCATAAAATATTTTCAAATATCATGTGTAGTGATGGCCAAAAGCATTGCGCTACATATTTGCACCATTTAAAGAAGCCATTGACGTCTCGGTTTTGGGTCGTATACTCGCGTACAAGTTCTCCCGAGTATACGAGTAATGAGCAACAGATCGATAACGTTGTGTCACCGATCGTTAGGCACGTTTTCTGTACTGTACGTTGTATGTCGTGATAATAACTGGGCTGTGAGGAGAATACTAGCACAAAAATGTCCTGCGGGTTTACATGTTCAAAATAAATTTGTTGATTTGTTACCACATTTTGATGGTCTAGAAAGCCAGAATTTCAATTTAAAACTGTTGACTCTGGCCCGTTTATAATTTGAATGCAGCTATCAACTGAATGTTGATGCATGTACGCACTAACACAACTGGAGACAGGACCAAGTCCTGACCTGGAATACATAAAACTGTAGTGTATGAACGCGTTTATATTCTTTTCAAGTAGGTGTACTCCACAATTTACAAGGATGTATCAAAATTACCGCAATGAATGCTCCATTACTTAAAGACTCATTTAAACAATATACAGGCATTTTACATCTTTGGGGTTGGAGAATGGGAAATTGAGTAAATGCACGTATTGTGTATTTTATTGTCAAAGATTTTCGGAGCGAATAGATCATTAAGGTATAGAATACATTATTGACTATAGCGATACCACGTCAATATTGTCTAATGGGAATACAAGACTTAGTCTTTCAATCTGTTGCACGAAAAGAAATATATTATACCATATTCTGTTTGAGATGGAAATAAGATTAGCATCTGATAACAATAAATCCGAGAATAAACTATATGAATACTAGAAATCTGATTAAGAAAATGAAAAAATAATTGATATTTAAAAGAATGTGAGGAATAACAGCCTATATGTTTTACCCCGGGTATCATTTTTCAGTATGCATCAAATCGCAATAATAATTGCAGGGATTGTAATAATTATGCAAATTTATTTCAAATTAAATCGCAAGCTATATTGACACTTTAATTACTTAGTGGTGCAGTATCATTCTTTGCAAGTACTGTAACTTAATGATATAATACTGTAACTCATAGCAGTGAACGTGTTATATCTCAGCTATAGTATGAAAAAATAATACATGACTACCAAGTAGTGTAGTATCAATTTTTACAGGGATTGTGACTTAATGATGTAATACTACTCAAGGTAACTAACGTGTTATATCTCAGTATTTTATAGCTATAGCATGAAAAAGATAATACATGACTACCAAGTAGTGTAGTATCAATTTTTACAAGGATTGTGACTTAATGATGTAATACTACTCAAGGTAACTAACTTGTTATATCTCAGTATTCCAAGTGGTGTAGTGCCAATTTATACAAGCGATTCAATTAATGGTCTACAACTATAACCATCAATGTACTACTGGTAGAGAACAAGTTATATGTTCACATTCTTTAGCATGTTTGTTATATTTATTTTTGCATAATAAATTAAAAAATGATTGACTACCAAGTGGCGCAATGTCAATGTTTACTAGCTTAATAATGGTCTAATACTGTAACTATTGGAAGCGAAGGTGTTATATATCTACATTATTTAAATACCGTAAAGTATAAGAAGTTAACATATGAACAATAAATAACTAGGGATGGGTTTTCACAAGCGTTGTAGTGGCCTACTTTTATAAGATCTGAAATTTTGTGAGGTTGTGTTCCCTGACACTACAGACAAAGGAATTTTTACAAATAGACAGTGGAATAATTCAAGCAAAAGTAAATAGCTGTATTTTATGTAAATTATACATGAACAGTTATAGTGATATTGCGTGGATTACATTTTTGAATACATTATTATCTTCGATTATATTTTGGGCCGTCCAGATGAGTCACATGAGGAAGATGGGTTTTTAACCCCCATAATCCTCCCATTGGCTAAGCTACTGTTCTTAGGAAATTAGCGATAAGTGTAATTTGTCTTGTATTTAATGATGTATCCAATATTAAATTGTCACATTCCAATAGTCATACAACTAATACAAAAGCTGCGGATAAAATACCTACTAAACTCTTTAACTACCTGCTACATTTACTGTCAGAGTGAACAGTCCTAGAATGTGGAGGTCGTGTTTAATTTAGTTCTCACATCAGACATCTCATTCAATACATTCAATAATTCATTATCAGCCGACTCGACGTTAATCTCAGGAAACAATATACCCTGCGATCAACACGCTATCTGCTAGTAATTGTTGTATTGATTTATGTCAACATTCGCTCGTAAATCAATCAACTACTCAGAGGAAATTTGCTTTCGTATTTAATTATCAAACGGTACAAAAAACTAAACGTATCTCGCAACATCATGATACAAACGGGGGTTTGTAAAATATCTGTATTTCCTTTTTTATGTATTCAAATTTTAATTAAACAATACGTAGACAGTTTAACAGTACTGATTTACAACAATTTTAGTATTAAGTAATGTAAAACTAAAATAAATTGCAAAGTGTTATTACTACAAAGTCAATAATAAATAGTCTGTTAAAACATTCGTTAAAATTTCATAAATATACTAAACATTCTTTCATCCAACAGTACTATTCTAAAAGCTACAGATCCTTAATTCTAGCCAAGGCTACAGAAGATTCTTGATATTAAGCTCAAAACTAGAGCGCGTGTAAATATTTCTGTTAATATCAAGAAGCACATTTCCCAATCGATATCGGTATACAATAAAATTATTTATTGCTCATAAATCTATATAGATTAATACCTATATAGTATTAATATCTAAATATTTATTACACACTCTGCAGTTAACTGATGAGTTTTAACCAAGAGAAAATATTCTTTCTTCTATTAAGTACACCGATTTCATATGTAAAATAAAGTTATGAGAAAAGTAAGTAGTACAATCACCACGAATAATAATTCATTATAAATATAATTACGAGAATTCTATTGAACATATGGAATTTATGTTTAAAATAATACAAAGTTTTTAAGATTTTAAAAGTCATAATTGATTATAATAAAGGAGGTAGATATCACGCCTTGCTATTATTCTACAAGATAACTTTTATGTTTTATACTTTCTCTTTCATATTTAGAATATTGAATTATGAAGATTTCATTGTTTTTCTATAACAATAAAAGTAACAATGTAACGACATCAACAAAGAAACTATTATAAACTGAGTACCTTTAATAATCTACTTTTCATGCTGTTACTCACCCTTCAGTATTACTACTTGAAGTGGCGTTGTTCCATTTACGAGTATCTTAACGTTTGACTAAGTTTACATTATTTATAGAGTACGATTAAATCTCAACTTCTCTGAACTGTCATAAAATTCAAAGGCGCTGTCTCGTGGTCTGACCTAACCTTTTCTCCTATCAGTTCAAAGATAAAAGTTTATGTTATTTGAACTCCATTAAATGGATCATCCTATCCGTGTAGATCTATTGTTTTTGAAGACTTTTATAGATTGGTGATGTTTTTTTTATAAACTTGTTTAGGACGTAAATTAAATCCTGGAAGTCTACTTAACGTAACCAGATTACGCTAATAAACTGACTGTTATCTCCGTCTCTGAAAATAAAGGCAATTTTATTCATTTGTTTGTTCATTGTTTTACTAGAAATAGGAATTTGAAGTGAATCTGGTATTACCTTTAAAAATGGACAGGACGGATTTTTAAGTTTAAAAGATAAATGATATATGTCTGTCTTGTCTTATCTTGTTCAAACGAAGTGATTAGACGAACTTTGGTATACAGGTTTGTATTACCTCTTGGTGTTTCGATTTAGAATTCATAATCTAACTGCAGATATATGTGAATAATCACGAAAGTCTTCAATTGCGAAATTTTCCTTACAATTATTGAAAGATCAAAATGACATCAAACGTTGTTAAAATTTAGGCTATATGTATTTCACTGTGAAATATGAATGAAAATCGCACAATTTCGCACAGAACAGCAGCACTAAACTGCGAACTTTGTTCAATCAGGAAATATCTCTAACTGCAGGTAATAAAAAACAGCAATAGTGAATTTCGATTACCTTAGATTCAACATAAGTTTACGTAAGTTTATGAATTAGAAACTATTTTGGTACATTATGTAAAATTTTTAGAATTCACGTAAATGTCGAAAAATGCAATACCACAAACTTCACTTAAATAAAAGATCTCATAGCATGAACCAACTGTCAACTTTCACATGGTAACGATGAAACACTTGGCCAGCCGACCTAAGGACTCCTCTCGATGAATTTTATAGGGTAAAAATTGCAATTGTAACACACACACACACACACACACACACACACACACACACACACACACACACACACACACACACACACACACACACACACACACACACACACACACACACACACACACACACACACACACACACACACACATACACACACACACACACACACACACACACACACACACACACACACACACACACACACACACACACATATATATATATATATATATGTAAATTTACGTTTATTTTGCTTTTTACGTTTAGACCGAGATTTTTTTTATTGATTTTCTGTTGACCCCAAAAGTGAGCTAGGGCTGCCATATCCTAACCGACAAATATATATATAAAGTATAAGATCTTAATTATCATCTGAGCCATATTGTATCTGTGTAATTTATGAATATAAAACACACATAAGTAGTGAATTATTTTGTTATTATAGCCAGATCTTTTATATAATCTCAGTAAAGTTGACTTATTTAAAGTTAATGATTTTAAATCATTACAAAATAAGTACAAAGTACCATTACAATAAAGATATCCTTTGAAAATATATTTTATTAAATCTTTTAACACAACAACGGTTTTCTATGACTACTTTACAAACTTTTCCCACCTAAATTGTTTATAATATTGTGATTCAAACTAACTTATATATTGTTGTAACTGATATAAGAAGTCGTTAAAATCAAATAAGGATAGTAATGAACAGTTTACTTGTACTTACATGAGCATTTAAAGTTCGTCTAGAATTAGGATATATCGGGCTTTAAAACTCAGAATCTACAAGATAACTGTTGTCATATCTAAAAGGAGGGAAGAACTGTCAGTTAACTTGCATTTCTGAGACTGTTTGAAATAAAACCAGTTGAAAACTTTCTGGGAGACAAGTTCATACAAATAGCAATTTTAAAAAGTGTGTGGGTAATCAAAATATTCTATTTAAATGAGAATTTTCTCTTAAAGAAAAGAATCATTGTGATCCATACGATTTGAGTAATATTTTGGTATGAAGGCTTATCCAAAACTGTGATATTTACACAGGGCACTTAAATTTAGTCTAGGATTTTCTAGGTATACAGCATAATACAAATGTGGTTTTATAATATACACACCTGTTCTGTCCTTTTCTGGACACATTTTTACTCAATAGTGTCATGCAATTTGTATACAATAATATTATTTTAAAGATTAATGGCGTACCGATGAAGAGAATGAAATAATTTGAAATAATAAATATTGAAATAATATCATTTGAAGTAATAAATGTGTAACCTTGGGACAACAAGCGTGAACTGTGTACCACAAAAAAATCAAAACGGAATAGGGAATCGAAATCTACAGCTGATGCCAAATGTCCCAGATTAAATGACCACAGTAACATATTCAGGGCTGAAGTCTATTCAATTAATAGTACTATTAGTTATTGCAAGACTAAAACGTACATTCTCTATTATATCTTTCGAAGGAGCTCTAATTGTGTTTCTCTTTGTTTACATAATAGCTGTCTGGCGTGACTCTTGCGAAGGGAGAAAGAAGGAATTACGAAAGGAGGAATTATGAACGTGCTCGCTTTTAAAATTGAAGTGGCTGAGTCTTTGTGAATACAAATAAACGGTTTGTTGTAGAGAAGACGTCCGCTTCCAGTATTGACCGCGAGTTAGACGACCGAGTGCACAAGGGACCAACAAAACTCATTCTTCGTCACTGTGCATCGTGACCGTCTCGATCACTGTCGCAGTAGTAGGCACTCCGTGTGCAAAGAGAAATCATTCATAAGGTGCATACGCTGTAACATTAAAAAGTTTTTATAATAACTTATGGAAAATAATAAACCGCATTCCTTTGTATGGTGTTTACTTACTTATGTTACTACCCGTGATGTGCAATAAGTAATTTTCGATGAAGTGTTGTATGGTACACCTTAGTAAAAAAGATTTAAAAACTTACATTTAAATTTTTTTTATGCGAAAATATGAGGCCTACATATCCGAAACAACTAAGAGACATGATATACGTCTTACACATTCATTATAATTTTTTATTTTAATGAGCACGTACGATTTTTCAAAATCACGCCGCCGCCGCGCGTGTGAACGGAGTACAAATCTGCTCAAGAAACAATTTTACTGACTGGGTTCAATGCTACTACCCATTAGCTACATACCGTACACAATGATTTTGAGAGACCACGGTAAAAAATATGGATACTCAAAATGCCTTTAAAGTTTCTTCAAAAACTACTAATACATTGGGAAATAGGCTGTGCAATCATGTACACGAGGTTTATAAAATTAAAAAAAAACTTGAAATGAGCTTTGGAAAGATCATTATCTTACAAGTAGCGTTTCATTAAATATTTAATTTTACATATGTATCTGTATATATTCGCTTTGATTTGCATTTATTCGCTATGGAATCCTTATTTTCGAATTCAAATTTGATGGGCGGAGGTGTTTAATCTCCCAAATGTCAATTTATACTTTAGCGAATTAATAATATTTTCGGGGTCATTACTTGTTATTCATTTTTAGACATTTTTACAGGTATATTAGATTTATTTTTGTTCCAAATTTTGACAAACCTCGTTATACAAAATAATAGAACCATTTTATAACCCACACGCAAAAACTGTACTTGACATATTTAGTATATTTCGTTTGTTGCAAATCCTGTTCTTGTGCATACTTAAGTGGTATGTAACTTTACGACCTGTGTTTGTTTACATTTAAGATTTTCAATCGACCCTCACGGCCCAAACCTCCCCCCCCACCAGGAGGAGAAGTTCGCAGACGACTTATAAAGTTTGTATACAGGCCCTAAACTGGTGTGCAAACTTTCAGTTTTACATCGTTCGGAAACTTTACAACCTCCCTTGTATTTATACGTCCTGTTTGATAAATATTTATGTTTATTATAAACCTAGAGCAGTTTCCATGCACATTTTATGTCTCCTCAAAGTTGTTAAATAGCAAAAAATCCAGAGTTAAATATAACAATATTATATGCATACACAGAGAATTTACGTAGTCAAGCAGTACTGTAGGTTTTTTTCAGGTTTCAATAAATTTATTTGATATTTATATCCTAGTATTAGAAATATATAGTCAAAAGTGACGTTTTCTCTTTTTGCATTCGATTGAAGAACATTTCTTAATATGAAACATCGCTAACATGAAATTGAAATGTATGTGCGTAGGGTTGGCCTTCTTTCTATATACATCCTAGAACAATATTCCTAAACCAATGTAACGTTTGGAAAGAGAGAATTCTCTGACTTTATTTCCGGCGTAGGCATAAAAGCACAATTTATTTGTGCACTTTTATTTCAAAATACACTTTGACAAATTAATCTTTGCACACTCAGTGGAATCTTATGAAATGGTGTTTAAATATAAGTACGGGACAAGTTGTATGTCATGTGAAAGCTTTCAGTGACAAGGAAACATTAATGTTGAAAATGTTTAAAACCCTAACGACATGATTACTAACTACATGCTTTAGAGTACATAATTTGAAATTATTAATAGTAGATTTTAATTAAAATTGACAATATATCTGTGCAGATGAATCTGTGACAGTGAGAAAAAAATTATTTTATTGTAGATTATCTTGAATGTATACTTTTGATTCATCAAACACCTCCCCCGAAATGAACAGTAATATTCGAGGTATTTTCACATTGAAACATCAGCACTGTTGTCTTTCAAAGTAATTTTAAGATTTATTCTCTTTCTGTCACAATGCATATGATATAATTTGTAAGCAAAATATTAGAGCAATCATGAATGTTACTATAAAATGTTATCAAGTACATAATTCTTAATGTTGGTTTAACAGTACCTTAAATTTGTTTAAACCTTTAATGGGATAATATTGACTTTAACTTAGGTTTAAATCTACCATATACTTTTTCTGTACATTTTAAAGTGTTTTCTCCCATTATACTAACATATCACGTTGATTTCCCATAAAACTCAAGTGGAGTTATAATAGATGGCATTTTACATATCCCATGTTTTTTCCGCAGTCTTATCTGACTCGTCAAAATTTATTTTTTTATTTTATGGAGACCTGTAAAACATAAATAAAACGTCATTTTGTAACGTTTTTGCCCTCTTATGATTATATAATATTACCGAGTACTTCGTGAAGATATTGATTGTACCAAAACGCAGTTTTTGCATCTGACGTTGTTGTTATAAGTGTTATACTGTATAATTTATGAAAGTTAACAACAGATCGTATTAAACTTACTTGTTCTGCAAACATGTTTTCATATGTAGTTTTGTAAAGCGTACAAAACTAGTGTCATCCGTACATTCTTGTGTACACGATACGACAACTCATCACAATCACTGTAATCAGATATCACAAAGTAATCAAATTCCACGAATATTTAATAAATTATCAATTACACAGTTATAAATCTGTAATAGGCGAGTGGAATGACTCAATGTTAACGCGTGCTGTATTAAGGCCATCCGTGTTTCTACTTCACCAAGATGCTTTGCGGACTAGTTTCCGAAAGATCCATAACTCTTATAATTGAATAAGAGTGCTGTATAGTGTGAAACCACTTTATCTTAGCAATACAACTCTATATCAATGATAGGAGAAAAAAATACAAAAACGTCGAGTAAATTTTCAAATAACAATAAAAATACCTTAAGAAATGCTTACGGATATTGTGCTAGTAATGTATGTGCAGACAATATATTTTCATAACGATGAGTGTAAGATTTTATGGTCAAAATAGCCTTTTGCATACCTTACGCGCTGCTGTCGTATTATCGAGGGTCAAGGTACAGAGACGATTCCCTGCAAACACGTTTGGCAACCGAGAAAGAATCTGAGAATCTGTGAGAAGGAAGAATAGGACTGTACTGCTCCTGGAAATCTATTCGGATGCCCAATTTTAAGGGGCGTCCGGGGGCCATATGCTGCGCCTGTTAAATTAGTCATTTTAAGGTACACATATCTCTAAAACCTTACGACGTAACCTATTTAAATTTTTTTTATTTTGTTTTGTATGTCTTTTAGAGCATTTATGGCACAGGAATTTCTAAAATAACTTTATTTAGGAATTTTAAAAAATTTTTCTAAAATTTACTTTTTTTATTCAAATATTTTGACTTTGCAACCATGTAGAATTGGTGTTAGGTTGGAAACCAAATTTCCTGTGCTGTAAATAACAACCATGAAATTGTGAACAAAACAAAACAAAAACTATACTATTACCTCGAATAGTTTGGAAGATATGGGTACCGAAGTGTAAAAAAAACAAGTTTTTCGGGAATTCCATTTATTGTAGGCTATAACCCCAACAATATATATATATATATATATATATATATATATATATATATATATATAATACTTTTATTCGTGCAAGTTAATTTTTCACGTTAAGGATGTTTGATCGCCAAACAAATGATTTTTTCGGTTTATAAGCAATATGTTGTACCTAGATTAGTTTAATTAATAAAATGTGTTAGAATAACATCCTATGCAATTCAAAAACTAAACTGAATTTTTTTTTAAGACTGAATTTTTGTTCAAATCATTACTGATGTTAAGGGGCAGCAATAGTTCCTCCTTGATAATAAATCAAAGCAGATATTAAACCCCGTTCCAGTTTCAGTGTAAATAATTCTAATAAGACTGTTTTAGATAACAATGTTATGTCAAATTAAATGTTTGAAATTAATTATTATACTACATAACTTGTACTAAGGTATTACTTATAAATGTCCAAATAATGCGCTTCATGTGTCCATTGTTCATGCACGCCGATTCCTATAGCACATTCACAAAACTTATTAAGGTACCTTAAACTCATGTATTTTAAGATTATCTAAGGTAATTTTTAACGAAATACATACCGAACAGAATTTTTACCAGTCTATAAGTTCCACAAGAACACTAATTCTTTTTTTATTTTCATATTTTGGGTTTAATGTGCACTTAAGGGATGTGTCAACAGTTGCTTTTCTGAATTAAAAAATGCAACATTGATCTACGAGGAATCAAAACACTACTACGGTTTTAAGCTTAGTTAAATACAAACCGCGTGCAAGGTAATAATTTGGTATTCCCTTAAATTTAATTATTTTAAATTACAAAAGGTTCAAATTGTCTTTGTTATAGCAACGTCAAATTTTTTTCATTTAAAGAAACTTTCACCGATTTCTTATCAAGCAATTATTAATAAAACCCTAACGTACTATAAGGTATTCTAGTTGTTTCATTCTCAATAACAAGTAATGACCCCGAAAATATTATTAATTTGCTAAAGGATAAATTGACATTTGGGAGATTAAACAACTCCGCCCATCAAATTCGAATTCGAAAACAAGGATTCCATAGCGAATAAATGCAAATCAAAGCGAATATATACAGACACATATATAAAATTTCTGTGGATTTATAAATATATTTCTAATAGACTACTGAAGATAAATTTAATAATTAATATATTTAATTAATTTTAAAATTAAATTAAAAACTTACTCTATGGCCAATGGTAACCCACATAACCCTTCTCCACGACAAGCAAAGCCCCAGTTTAACCATGGTTGTGGGAGTTACAGTGACTTGTATCTTATCTGAGACGAGGAGATAGACCGCGTACTGTGACACACTGCCGGTGCAAGATCGAATGAGGCAAGACCGTCACTCCGGTGTCTCAGCAGTGAATCCCATCGCATGCACTATCATCGAGTATGGGTTACTTTACTGTTTTCCTCTTACTCATATGTGACTGGTGACGTAACTCTTTAAACTTCTGGGAAACCCAGGTGCTGACTCCTTACCTCCCTCAATCTTAGATAGGCCATTTCAAGGTTTATCGTGAAATTAGCTCCTAATCATGACATATTAGCTTCCACTTCCTTCTTTAGATTCACAATTCCCTCAGTATATTAAAAGGCGCAATTACATTTACCAAGAACATAAATAGCCATAGAGCCATTTAATAGCCGTAAACAATCGATTTATTTTTTGTTTGCGTTATCCAAAATCCAAAATATTGTCTCTGAAGTGATTGTGCAAATTGAATGAGTCGCTTTTTCTTTTAAAGACCATGACAACCTATAACAACCGGCAATAACTAATTTTGAGTTTTGATTGCTGTAGCTTCCTAGTACAAGCACATAACTCGCAGAACTGTAATGAGCAAAATTATTGAAAATATTATATACTTCATCGCAATTTATATTTTAGTTGTTGACGCAGTAATGATTGTTATTTTTATTCGCATTATGGTATAGTAACGTTTGTATAGGAATTTTTAACTTGTTTAAAAGAAAGTAAATGTGTTTTATTAAATTATGTTTTATTAAGTCCTGTTCGTAAGGTGTAAAGTCAAGATGACCGCCAGTACAGCTGGTTCTTAAGATATAGTCATGAGTTTGTTCATTGGTCCTGCAGACCATTGGTCAGTTACAAATTATTAGCATGGAACAACGTATATTTGTTACCTAAATACTTACGTCTTTACTAATAACTGCGAGAAAAATTGATTAGAATGTTTTAGAATTTGCGAAATGTAAATAACTTGACCATAGAATAATGATTTTACATAAGTACACATGTTAAACCATTACCCAATGAGCACAAAATGATTATCTCCACCAGAAAATCAGTCACAAATCCATAAAAAACACAAAATTTCAAGATCAAATCTCTGACAAATTTGGATAACAACACATAGATAATAACACATTTTTATGACTTAATTGAAATCGATCAATATTTTTTACATTATCGTTCTAGAGAAAAAAAACATCTTTCAAAATATTTAAAAAGGTAAGGTTTTGACAACTTATCACCACACTTACTTTGTGTTCTATTAATTGTTTTTATAGGACTATGTTGGTAAGTAAAAATGTATTACCAACAAAAAATACATGAAATGAGGATTTCTCTAGTTGGCGATACTTTTAATTCCTTATGTGGAAGTGTTTTCGTTTACCTGATATGGAATTACTTTGGCACGTTCCAAAAGTGCCACTGAGTTTAAATAATGAAATATTTTCAAACATGTTCGAAAATTTGTTTTTCTGCTTTAAATTTGAAATCAGGTTCAAATCGGCCAATCAATCTGTTGGTCTCCAATCCTCGTATTGACTTCTAGTAATTTTACTACAATTTTACTAGTATTTACTAGTACATATATCACTTTACAAAACTCTTCAAACTGTTCATTGTCACTGAACTAAGCGTGGAACCTTGGGAAAAGGTGATTAAATGACAGTCGATATGTATTTACCTTGTTAAGTAAGCAACATTATTCAGCCCAAGCAAGATCGGTTCACTGTGAGGCAAAATAGAGTTGTGTTAATAGAACATGGATAATCGGACCACAATAATAACAATATCTTTTAAATCTTAATGTTGAAGTATTCTGAGTCCTTCTTTATCGTTCTTTAAGCCAAGTTCTTAATAAATAAATCTTTCTTAGCAAGATAGCGCACCCACACACTTAAATATGAATCATGACAATCAGTGACTGGTTGTGAAGTTACATGAATAGTCTTGTGAGATCTAGTGAGTAATCTTTCAGTACAGCCAACCAAACTCCTGACGTTACGAACAATGTAGGCGGTGAATGAATAAATGAATAATGAACAGTAATATAAACCGGTATCGCGGACTTTTCAATGGAGTTATGAAGAAGCCGTTATAAAAATAAAGCCCTAACTTTTAATACCTCTCCTTAAAATCCAATCGCGAATGAAATTAGGTGAAATAAAGCGAGTATTGTTTTAGTTTTGCTTTTAAATTTACCTCTGCATCAAGCTCATCACCTTTTTGAAGTTCATAAATTTCATATGCAAAGTATATGATCTTCGTTTTTCAACATTCAGCAAAAATAAATTACTATATACTATTCAGAATGTGGAATGGTTTTGTAAAATTGACATTTCCTAGAGAAAAACGTGACAATATACAAAAACTAATCTATTCTTAAAAAAACATTAAACAATACATGCTACAAAACATCGAAATAAAGAACCATTTATTTCATATAATACTAGATATGTAACATTAATAGCAGCTACTATATATAATATTAAGTAATACATTAGCTTCTGCTATTAGGTATTTACTGAAACGTACTCCTCCCTCCACATAAGCGTAGCTTTTGCGTGGAAAGAGTCACTATTAATTTATTGCAATATAATTATTACGTGGATCTATGAGTCTGGTTCAAGATTTAAAGAGGAAGAGGAATAAAATTGTAAGACCAATGAATTAAGAAATTAATATTGAGGAGAACATATTAAAGGAGAACATATTAGCTACAAGCTGAGGATGTCCAGAAATCGGTTCATAACATATGAGGTAATTTGTTAACATTATTTATCCTACCAAGTTTGCTTGTAAAAAATTGATTTTGGGGATAATGAAGTTGTTATTTATTAATACTATTTTTTGGAAATTTTAATATAGTTAATTTTTGTGTCTGAATTTTAATTGCTTAACTAATTGTTGTACGTTGTAGATACGATTTGGCTTAATTGCCTTGGCTATATAATTTTAAATAAATGAGTAAATAGATTTTCTTTCTCTAATGTCACACATTCTCATATCATGCACTCAGGCTCACTTAAAATGTTTACAAACAAACACGCACACGCGCGCGCGCGCGAGCGCACACACACACACACACACACACACACACACACAGAGACAGACACACAGACACACACACAGTCCTGTTGCATTAGGACTGCCAGCATCAATCAGTAATGAGCAATATATAGATAGATTAAGATGTTCCCGCGCGCACCTTGCATGGTGCATTGGGAAAATACATTGTGAAATTATAGAATTTTTTGAATAAAGATGGTTGTGAACTGTGAACTGTGAACACACACACACACCCGTTTGGCTCGTACCCACAAACGCGCACACAATCCGGACACCACGCCGTGTATCAGCTACCCGTGCTATACTACGGGTTTACCAACATCTCTGTATGCTTGTACTTAACAGCCAGATATTTACCGTAATTTAGAAATTAGTCAGTGTGTACTCTTCAAATTTATGAAGTGGCTCTGGTATATTTGGTATAAGTAGTACGCAATTAAGAAGGGATTAATAGTAGAATAGATTTTATAAAATCTTTAAGAACGAATCCCCACGTTAACTGCACTCGTCGTGTGATGCCGGTATGTCTATTGATCGAAAAGTTCCTCTGGATGTTTAAAAATATAGGTCAGCAGGTTTCTAACATACAATTGCCTAATGTAAAAAACTTTAATTTATTAAACACTGCATCTGATGAGTACAATCAACTCTTTAATGATACAATGGTAACCTTAATGATAGCCTTTTTTTTCAGTCAAACGTTTGCAAAATATACGTTAATCTCCTTCAGTGTCGGATCATCTTTAGCCGTCCAATGTCAGTTTGCAATAAATTGTTCAAGTGGAAAAGCCTTTTTGCTTGCTTCTCTGCTAGTCCGTTAATTATTTCCCATCAGGATTTTGGGTTTCATTTTGATTAATTTATTTTATTTTTACGGTACTGTATTTTTACAGTTTATTATTACCCTGTTAAGTGCGTGTCTATTCTTCCATAAAAATTCTTTAATATACACAAGATACTATTTTTAGAGGTTTCTTGAGCTTATTCATCTTCTTTATCGATCGTACAAGGCCAACTATAATCCACGTCTTCATGAGAGGAGACAGCTCTGAAATTTTTTTACTTTTTTCCGCTAGAGTTGATATAGTGATAATTTCAGACCCACAGCGTTAGTGTCATTTGTCCAGTCACAGTTCATAATATAATTACTTAGAAGGATTTTGTCGATGTATGTCGAAGGAAGATTAGATTTTTTAATGGACTTATTTGGAAATCAAGTTCAACATAAACTCTGTGATGAACAGTTACATTTGTTTCAATAAACTCTGTTTTACTTTGGACAAAAATGTGATCAATACGACTGTTACTAATTTCGACTACTCTTGTAGCTCAGCAATACCGCACATAAATAGCTTCATACAAGAAATGTAAGTACAGTTCTGTTTTGCATGGTGTTACAGTTATTCGGCATTGGTGTCAGCTATAATTGTATAAGTTTTGTATTTAGTCACGTTATTGTAATGTCGTCTCAGTGCTGCTGTAAATCTGACAGTAGGATGTAATGTTTGTTCAAATAACTGAAGTCTAATTTACGTTCGTTTATCCCCCAGCTCCACATCTGTTCCACCAACACACACTCTCTCACAGACATAAGTTTTTGTTATAGCTTGTAATTTTTATATAAAATACCAGACTGATGATCTCCAAGTTAAAAACATTTAGCAGAAATTGGAAAGATATCTACTTGAAAGCTTTCTTTCCATTCTGCTCGACTTCTGTTCCATTCTTAGGCTTAATTTACGAATAACAGTTTAATTTAATAAAACGTGTTACAATAATTTAAAATAATTTTTATGAAACAGAATTACCGAATTTAGAACCAAAACCACGATCCCTCTCCTCACCGTTCCTATAACAAATTATAATTCTTTCAAGATTAGGCGTTGCCGCTGTACGAATGCTCGCTTGCCATCTCATACAAGCAATCAACGCGATAACCCCTAGTTAGAGGTTTGGCTGCGATACAAACATGATGTACTTAATACTAACATAAAAACAAACCAAGTCTGAACATTAAACAAGAACAGGATCCCAAATAGGAACAGTGAACAAAGTACAAGGTATTATTTAGGTTACTCTGAATCAAGAAACAACCTATATTTTTGATGTTATATAAACACCAATTTGAATAAGGCAAGATATGAATTATATTTAAATTATCTTAGGTTCTTAAGCATAACCAGTCGTAAATATATCAAGGCCAGATACATCGTGACAGCAATTACAAAACTCAGCCTTATATAGTTATGTTATTATGGAACTAAATCAACTAATTTCTGCATGACGTATAAAATCAATATATGCATAATAACTATTAGCATTTAAAGTAGTGAAATATTGATGTACCTATAATACAGTTTCACCATAAAACTGTGTACTATGATAGTAAAAAGTATTCATATTTGTATGCGTATACAATAAGACCACAATTTTAGTTTCTGCTAATATGGACAATCTTAACGTTTAAACATATTTATAATAATTTCAAAAGACAAACAAATATTGTTATTATGTATGGCCAATGGTTAAAAATGTATTCATGGCCAATAGTTTCCTTTTAAATTCCACAAGAGTCTCAAATAAGACACCACCAATATATCCAGATAATAAAACTATAATTTATTGCAGGTATGGCCCATTAGGTCATATGTTAAAAAAGACGTTTATAAACTCTATTTAACTAATTAACTGACTGTAAATATCACGTTTCAGAGCCTTCTCGTTAGTTTAAAATTAATCTTTAAATAAATCTTGAGTCGCAGTGTACTGAGAAAGACGTTTTACAAATTGAGTCCCTCACATAAAAAACAAAAAGTACAGTACTTAACAACCCAAAATACTAATAATAGCATATTAATACGAATTGCTACACTACAAGAGAGCTTTATGATTGTTTAATATGTGACAAAAACCTCCTATAGACTAAAACACAATATACATAGCAGATAGAGGTGTTTAGATTTTTCTACTTTAACCAACACTTAAAATTTATTTCAAATGAAAAGTAACGTAAGTGCCCTAATTGTAAGTAAGTTGATTACACACATTTATTACTATTACTCAGATGTAAATAAACATTTAATTCCTGTAGTAAGCTACTCTAAAAAGACATAGAATTAATGTCAATATGTTTTATTAAAACATACTCTTTAGAATACATTCTCAATTAAACCAAAGTTGTATTAATAATTACCAGCTTTTAGGCTTAACCATACAATACAAAATAAAACTTTCCCTGAGTTTATATAATCTAAGATGTTGTGGGTTTTAATTTTACTGTAATTGCCAAAAACATTAAATGTTATAAATTCAATAGGTTTTAGTTAGTTCATTAAAATATAAATAAACACTATTCAATTATTTTGTCTTTGAATGAAGGTTTTGTTTCTTTGCGGTAAAACGTAAATAACGTGTATTGATATGTAAATTCTCACGCCCTTTAACTCTATACACGTAGGGTTAATATAAACCTCGTTGGTCTAGTATAAACTAGGGAATTGTGCGGAGACAAATACAGTATCGATGCACCTAGAGGAAAACTGAAACTCGGTGAACTTTCCTCGTAATTATCAGATTTTATAAAACTTTCGCGGACGTACACTAATTTGGCTGACACACTATTTATTAGTTTGTTTATGCAACAAAGAGTTTTATTTAATATCCGTATGTTATAAGCCAATAGTTTACAAACCATTTGTAAAACTTTGAGAAAGGTTACATGTTTGCAAACAGTGTGTGCAAACATGTAGGGATGCGGTGTGGGATGATCATGAGGAAACTACAAACAGGAAGTTGAGGGATCTGATGACGCCATAAAGCAGGCTAATCTTAGTTTTATGAACGATGCAGCTAATGGCGTTGGATTCCCCTTGTTTGAAATATTCGGTACACTTGGCCATTAACACTATGACCTTAGAGCTGACATTTGGTGGTAATAAATACATTGCAAGGGAAATCCGTACATTTGATATACACCGTGGAAAATTTTGAATACGGAATAATAAGAGTTTGCTTACAAAGTGATGAAAACATGATAGTTTTTTTAATTCTTAATATTCGATCAAGCTAGGTTTAAGCCGTGGAGGCTATTTTGAATGATTTTTTTTTAATGGCTAATAACACGAACTGAAACATGCCAAGAATTTTGAATGCTTTAAAGTTTTGGTTTCTTACTTTCACAAAGAGAAATCGTGAATTTTTGTAATTATGTAGTCTAACTTGCAAAAATGAAATTCTGAACACCAGTGGTAACATTTAAAAATTAAACTCAATAACTTCTAGATCTATTAAGTATGCAGACTTTTCGCATCGCTTTTCCAGTTTAGTGGTAAATATATTTAAATGTTAGCTAGAATATCTTTCATCATAGTCCCAGCTTCATTTTGTTATTTTACCAAGGATTAACGTACATAATGAATGAAAATGTAAAAGAATTATTTTCTTACAGTTTAGCATAGTATTAAAAAACAATTGTTCTGTAAGGCTCGTTTGTAACTTTTAATATACATTAGAATGTTATAACTTACACAAATTTATCAGCGTTAAAATGCCTGTTGATATATTTTTTTTGTTATAACACATTATTGGGTAACTTTTATTTAAAGCCTTCTCTAGTCAACTAATATTCACGTTCATTACTACCTACCATTAAACGTTTCCTGCATTAACGTCAGCCATTCAATCCAACACAGCCAAGGATAGTACAAGCATATAATTTAAATTTCATCTCTGGTTTGAAAGCAAATGGTTGTTGTACTTTTGGAATATACCTTAGAAGTTTATGATAGTTGAATTAAAACATATAAGGCAATTTATTTCGGTTAATAAACTCTAATGGAAATTTATTTCGTAATCTCTAATGTTTAGGCGAGAACTAATCCTTGTCTATTGAAATGAAATAACATGTAAGAAAACTTTATTAAAGGGGCGGATATATTCCACTCAAACTCATATCAATACTTATAAACAACTAACATTTATATCATATTTATTTCTATTTGTTATTATATTATATTTTTTGCCTTAAATAATAAAAATGTGTCTTCTTTTCATGAGCCATGGATGCAATTGGTTCTATACCACATATTTATAAAGACATCGTTCTTTAAATTTGGAGCAGTTCATTAAGGTATCACATTCGATTTTTGGTAGGTAAAATATATTTTTATTCTTAATATATAGCCCTATACGAAAAAAACTGTTGAACACAGAAACCCCAGAATATCACTCAACGAGGAATTTCAAGCATTTAAAGTGGAAAAGTTAGTCATTTTTTCACACTGATGAAATTCAAATAATTTTTACGTATAATTATAGCTTAGGGGGTGGCAGAAGTTTTATCTATGAAAAGTAAATTGTATTTCTAATCAAATACAATTTAATAATGATTTTATTTAAAAAAATGTGTACGAATGTCACCCCTTTATTCATAATTTGCCTTTATTCTGTAAACATTTTTATTGTCTTTATCTTTAATATATTTTTTGGGCCTAATTATAAGATAACCTTAAATTTTACTTCAAATACCTACAACTCCTCGTGAAATGATCACAATATTTTTATCTATTTTCCTGTCTTTAGAAATGGAATATTTAAAGGGCTGTTGCTATAATATTCTTCTAGTCATCCTACTACAACCTATTGCACCAACTTAAAGGAAAATGATTTGTTAACCTCACTAACAGCTTATAATTGAAATTGAATAATTTTTGATAGTAATAGACTTGGATATTTTTGGAATTCATATCTGGAGATAAGCCATTACAATTTTACAACCAGTTTTAGAAACGTTAAAATGGCTTTATTGAGATGGTAAGCTTTGGTAGCTCATTCTACACGTCAAATATTGAAATTGCTTTGGACATAGTAAACAATTTAAAACTTGTTTATATACCTTCCATTATGTCGTAAAACTCTTGTTAGAATGATTGTTCATTTTAAATATTAATAAATATTGTAATAATAATAACATTCTTTATTGCATGAAACAATTACGTAACTATATAAAATACATGACTACTTCATATAAATGGTGTTCGTCAAGGCAAATACATACAATGCAATACAATTCTTGTATGTATCAGAACTAGGGGTTTCGTGGTTGTAGTTAATTACAAACAATTTCATCCCAGCGACCGATCATGAACTCATCAGTCGAGTAAAATACCTTTTGACATAAGAAAATGTTTTGTGAAATAATTTGATACATCCCGAAAATTTAAATTCCTTGTGTTAATCATTAATACTTTGGACTTTTTAAAGTTTATTGTTGAGATCTTTCAATGAGTAAGTAACGTACCATTAAGTAAGTGGAACCATTAAAACAAGTTTAGTACATTTTATTGAATTTTCATTCCGGGAGGCTTAAAAATGCAGAACCTCGTTTCCCAACAGTTTAGCCAGTTGACAAATGCCATGGAAATAAACTGGCTTTACAATTATAAAATTTGGATTTTGAATTTCTAGTTTGTCACGTGAAGCCGGCGCAAAGTGGACAGAGATAACGGTATACGAGTATACTCGTAGTGTCCTAAGTGTTCGTAGTCATCCTGTATATGGCAGTAATCGTCGTAGTGGTCACTCGTGTAAGTGGTAAGATAAAACCTCCAAGTAAGCGGATAATAAACAAGAGGTCTGACAGTAAATTAAATTCATTCTTCATGACAGATGCCAGTGTACCGTCATATCCGGAGCACACCCTCAAAGCAATTTATAAACGTGTCATAAAACATCATGTCTCGTTTCCCGTAACATTATGTCTCGTGAAGTTATAGTCCAGTGTAAAAGTAGAATTATCAATGAGAGATGTCACAATACAGTCGGTGGCAAATTTATATTCCTTGGGTCCCTAGGTCCGAAAAAAAAATTCGGCTCGCTCCTAAAAAACTTATTTCTGAGTTAGCGAAAATTCTTCTACAAAAAAGGAGACAAAAATAGTAAATTCGTAATTATAAATAAATGCATTTTCATCACCTTGGAACCATTAAAATGTATTAATTTTTAGACAACCAAACTACGAGAAAATTATTACGTCAACAGTATAAATCACCACACATGAACTTTTCTTACTTACTTCGATGACGATTTTCCAACAGTCAAAGTTCATGTCCGAGAAAATTTCTACAAGTATCTTGAAACTAGTTAAACATTTAAACATTATAATTTACCTTAATTTCATAGTTTGCCCCCTCTGGGCCTGCGGCACGTAGGCCAGGCTTCATTTTTTTGTCATTGGTTCAAACGAGTCGTTACATTCCTGTATTCTGCAACTGAGTCCACTGTTGTGGGTCCGAACAGGAAACCTTTGTTTTGGCTTTCCCTGCTAAATCATACTCTAGCGTTTAAAATAACACGGGATTTACCCTGTAATCATTGAAATTAATTAGTAGAATTATCTTTGAACATTCTTTGTGAAATTTGTCTTTATGTCAAATATTTATTTCATGCCGGTTTAACTTAGTAAATTTGAATTTGATTTGTGTCTCCGCTCAAGCGAATTAAATTGCTGTTGACCATGGATTAATTATTTACATATCATACTGTGTTTGTAGATATTTATTTAGTGATTTTAATGAGAGTAGTTCTGTATATTTCCTATCTGTTATATTTGGCTTTGGGAAGTTTTTTATACTACAACATTATGATACTAGTATTATTTATTGCTATGTGAATTTGAGTCTTATTTAGAATTGAAACAGGCCATGCGTTATATTTATTATCAAGGTGTTTATGACCACACAGTTTATTTGAACAAAATATGTAACTGTATAATTTGAAACTGGTTCCTTGTCAGGAAATGCAAATTAGTCTGGCAGTACGTTGGCAATACTAATGTAGTATGTAGCACTGTGTGAGTAGTGAGTTGACTAGTAATAGTAAGGCCGGTACTGTACCCAGCAGGGATCACTTCTGGCTGGTTTATACCTTCTAGTTGAACCCACCACTGGGCACAGCAAAAACCGATTTGTCATTTAAATCTGGGCAACCTTATGGATGTCCAGGAGCGGCACATCACTAAAAGCAAATGTCGAGATTCTGGGGTCCATGGGCAATTCGATAGGTCTAGTCTACTGTGGGAGATGACTGTTGGAGTTATTAGGGTTTGTTCCCTAACCTCAGAGGTTCTTGCTAGCCTTAACAAGGGTGTGCCACCCCCTGCCTACTTTGACTGGAGATGCTGGTTCAGAGCTGGCCTCCGCTTCTTCCCGGTAGACATGACTTTGAAATGTAGTGCCCTAATTCTTCCTCATAGATCTCGATAGGAGGCGACCCCTACTCTCTAACCTTATAGTACGGGAGCTAGCAACGTTTCTAAAACAAGAATTTCAGGTCAGCTGAAATTTTGATATGCTCTTTCGGTTGGAGTCCGGGCTATCTGGCTGGCGGTAGTGGTTGCGTTTATTAATGCGCATCTTACCTGCACAGGTAAAAATCCTGGAGTTTAAAAGAATTTTTTTATGCGTGATTAAAAATTTTTTCCCTTTAGATAGATCTACCAGACATTAATTTTTTATTACCAGACATTTTTACTGTTGTTACTTATGTGCCATACGCGAAATTTTATTTTTATTAAATAAGAAATTCAAAGTATTTTTGAATGTCTGTAATGTTTATATTATGTTATTTAGGCTAAACATAAAATAATCTAAAATTAATTTGCCAGACGTTAATTCGATTGTTAAATATTAAATATAAATAAAAAATTAATGAACAGTATTGCGGTATAATACTTGTGGTTGGAGAGAGATAGTTTGGAGTGCAAGAGAGACAGAAAGCGACGGCAGCGCTTCGGCAAATGGACAACATGGCGTCAGTCTAAAGTCACATGTTTGTGTTGTGTTTGTGTTATTTGTGATGTTTATTTATTAATTTCGCTACAATCGCCAGTGGTAAAACGAAATGTGTTTCTGTAAAGGACATAAACATAAAATCATTCTTTTCGTGATTGATAAACTGAAGAAGTGCCAGGAAGTTTTGAATATACGTTTAAAATGTAAATTAAAGTACAGTAACAGTGACATTGAACTGCCTACTGAAATAAATGAGACAGGTGGTTGGAGAGAGACAGTTTGAAGTGCAAGAGAGACAGAAAGCGACGGCAGCGCTTCGGCTAGTGTACAACACAATATTTTTAGAATGAGACAGAAAATAATTGCAAACATACATTACTTACGCTTGTTTTTGTAAATACAACTTAGGATGAAAAAAGTTTAACATAAAAATTAAAATAATATTAGAATAAGTATAAATTGAAAAGAAAGTAATTAAAAACATATCATAACTGGTTCAAAAATTACATTTATTATTCAAAAGCGTTTATCACACGTAAATTACAAATATTTAATGTAAAGTTTTTGTTTGTAAATTTCAAATATTTAAAATATTCTGTTATACACTAGCCGAAGCGCTGCCGTCGCTTTCTGTCTCTCTTGCACTTCAAACTGTCTCTCTCCAACCACCTGTCTCATTTATTTCAGTAGGCAGTTCAATGTCACTGTACTTTAATTTATATTTTAAACGTACATACAAAACTTCCTGGCACTTCTTCAGTTTATCAATCAGGTTCTTACAGGACTAAGTACAATTTATAACCTTCTTGTCCTAAGAGAACAAAAAAAGGTCGGTACTGTATAATGTCTTTGTTTGCGTTGTTAACAATTTTTGGTAATCTTATATAGTTTGTATACAGAGCAAACAGTAGTGGACCAAGTACAGAACCTTGCGGCACACCACCCGATACAAATTCTTAAAATTCTCATTAGTACTCTAGGGAAGTTATAGCATGACCGGTGGGATGCGCGTGAGGAGTGGAGGAGTTGAGCGCGTGGGGGCACAATCTAAAGTAGGGGAGGGAATACGGTGCTACTAACCCTACTGAGAGTTTTCGGCTCCCGGCTCATAGTGGTGGCGGGAGCCGAATATTGTAGTGTTTACCAACATTTCTAGACTCTTATGTTCTTACCACGGTGGTCTTTTATGATGAGCAATTTAGTATAGGAAACCTTGAGAATATTTGAACATTTCTAGACTCTTTTGAAGTTACGGTGACGGACTTTTATGATGGGGAATTCAATACAGGAAATCTTGGAAATATTGGGACCGGATGTACGTGATCTTAACAATGACTATGTTCTGCCGAAATTGTGTTCATAGCTCACCCTTCTTAATGAGCTCGCAGTAGAGATACCTGGTGGTAAGAAAGGGTTCTCATAAATTGGGAAAGGGTAGGAATTTATATTATTCTTGATCTCCAACGACGACAACAGTTCAGAATTGTAATTGTTACGCTTTGTTAGCCATTAAAATTCAATTTATCATATACTAACCGTGTAAGCTTCAGGATTTACGATAGTAGATACAATTATACACTACAAAATTTTCAACTGACATAGCCTAGCTGCTAAATTAAAAAATAATATAAACCTGGTTAAACTAATTTGTCAATATACACAGTAGAATAAGAAAGAAAAACAGTTTTATCTACCAACTTTTATCAAGTTAATTTAATGATGTATACTTTGAATAACAATAACGCCAACGATACACACGCAATAGTTAACATAATAAAACCCCGTTGTCAATGAAAATTATTTATTGTTCTTCGAACTATACCCAAATCAAAATTTTCCAGATTACTTTTAGTATGTTTGCGTTTTCTTACTTTGTTGGGCGTACTAAAAGAATTGCCAATTGGACTTATTTTTTTCCTCCTTCAAAATTCGTCTCAGCGTACTTTCAGAAATTCCAGTTGCCTCTACGACACGCTGTTGAACTTTCTTCAAATTTATAAGTGTGTTGGTTTCTGCTTCCCGTTTCATAAAATGGGAAGCACTTCTCTTGCTTGGCCGTGTATAACCTTTCTACCTCCAATTTTACTTTTTACATTATGATCCATCTCAAACTCTTTACAACGTAATGAGCACAACGCAATTAATTCACAAATTGTATTACAACTCGTGAATTGGCACAAGCGAATGTTCTTTGGGCGGCACGTATAGAAGACTGGAGACCGAAGTTCACAAGGCTAAATACGGCAACACACTGAGCCGCTCCACCCCCCACCACTTTAGTTCCGTCTTTGCCTACGGCGCATCTCGAAGTCACCGGTCATGCTATAAATTCTCTACTATACGAACACACTAAAGTCGCACACTTATATATGATCCCACCCAAGCTATTACATCTCAGTAAACCCTACTATATTAAATTTCGCACTGAGCAGATTATGAGCGAAATGGTCAAATGTCTTAGAAAAATCAAACAGAACCAATATAGTGTACTGAAATCAAATTTAGAGTTTTGTACCCGAATACTCCAGGATGCGATAGCACAGTAAGCTAGGGTACACACAATAATTATTTGGGAGATCTAACAGATAAACAACCTTCTAGTTGTTTAAAAACATGCACAAGACCAAAGTTATACTTTAAGTCAATGTTTCATTGTAACGCAATACTATTCTATTGTTTCATGTGGAAAAGTTGAAAATATTTTTCTTTAGACAACCACTAAATAGCTTTTTCTCTCATGAATATGCTATTAATTATCTGTCGCTAGGCGGATTTTAAAATCATCTGGCAGACATAAGTTTTCTTAATAAACCGTCTGGAGGAAGGTGGACTGAAGTTAAAATCAACATTCATATTAAATCAACCCTTCCCACCTTGGCCACGTTGTGAGTAGACGCAAGGTGTTATTTTTCCTTGCGTCGTGCGAGATTATTCATATAAAAGCAATATTTTCACTTTTAGCCAACTACGGCGGACAGGGAATAAATCATATATTAATCAAGTCAAATTATGTAATCGTAACACGGGTGACTACGATGGAATACTGCCAAGTTGTGTTGTTATAGAAGGCATCATACCTCAATTTTTATGACTAATGGGATGGTTGAAGAGATTCTAGTTGTATTGAAAAATAACGATTCTTACCATACAGAGTAGATAGCTCTTAAAATTGACGGAGGAAGGGGAAATGTACGAGTATTATGGATGGGAAGTAACCCTAGTTGCTATAGGTATTGTCGCTTTCGTTGAGCCTTTAAGATACAAGCAACTATCGAGTTTTGCTTTGTTGTAAAGGAAGAACAATAGTTTATATTATTTTAGTTTTTAAAACAATTGTAAAATTATCTCAACATTATAAAAATTATTTACCGACATTACAGTAAATGCCATTAATGGAATAAACGTATTGTAAAGGTATAGTCGACCAATGCATGCGGGGAGAGGTAATATGCATTAATAAAAATATGGCCTTCATTTGTAAAAACTTCCGACTCTCCTCATAATCCCAAAATATTTTTATTTGATGATAACACTACTCTACTCTTTAAATTTCGTGACCAATGTTTATCTAAGCACAATTTGATAACTATTCTTGTAGTTTCTATCAAATAAATTATTGGTGAACACGTCTAAATCTGAAACCATAGCCATGTCGTCTAACCGTCTTCTTGACCTTTGCATTTTAAATAGAATAATGAGTCCAAGCTCTTCTTTTGTAGTGACATTTTTGTGAATTAAGATATTAATAACATGAAATAGAATATTTTCATGGAAAAACTTAACTCATCCATTTACTTCATATAATGTCTAATTTTCTGTATGTTCTCGAGAAACTCTATTGCTTGTATACTTCGGAGACATCCAGTTCGCCCTGAACAAGGAGATAATTTTTCGGTGATTTTCATCTCAGGATGATTTCTAGAATCCTTGTTATCAAAAAATAAACCGTTAAAAACTATCTGGGGGCTGGAAAAGTCGTAGAGAGCATTTTCGTACGGATGGCATTTTAAGATAACTTTCCCTTTTGATTTATCATATTGTATTTACGAGTATATTCATAAAAGAAACAATTAATTTTAAAACGTTTACCCATGAATTTTATACGATATTTATATCTCTCTCTGATTTCAAACTTCAAATTTTTTTATCAAGAACTCAAGTTGTACAACAATATTCCATCCGAAGTAAAACAGGTTGTTAATAATTCAATTTTTAAGAAAAGGTGAGGAACTAATTGTCTGAAGGAGCTTTCTACAGCTTCAAGGAATTACATTAACTTGATATTTTTTGACAAGTTATGGCTGTAGTTAGCTAAGGTTATATTATTTTTTTGTCGTTACATCAAAGTCTATATCATATACAAATCTCTGTTGTAGTGTTAAAAATATCGTCTTATTTGACTAGATTAAAAAACTATGTAATGTTCTATAGTGAAATAAATGTTTTTAATTTGGCTTTGAGTAATTTCATATAATCAATTATAGAATAAAAGATCCAATTCCCTTGCAATATTATGGACGATCTTCACGAATTTCATGTCATTATTCATTTTAAGGAAATCTTTTAGATATTTTGAAACGTATACTAAGAATTATTTTATTGATATTAACACACACTAAAATAAATGCGGCAAGCCAAATAAAAGTTTAAATTGGCTATTTAGAGTAGCGCCACGATCAAATGTTTGAGGAGACAGACTTCCAACTAACATCGAGAGCTGCACTTACCTTTTTAGGAAACAACACTGAATTTCAAAATAAATGCCAGAGCGCTATTTTATAATTAGCTTTGCTTCTAAAGTACTTGAACACTAATCCTACACCCGACTGTGAACTCTATTCAGCACAGATGTGACAGAAATGTGTCACACACCGCAATATGTATGCACTTATCACACGAAATCGTTTCAGATTGTGTTTTCTGGATAACTATTAAAACAGTAGTCTTACTGAATGTAAAATATACGCATAATCACAGATATTATAAGAGTACCACAATTTCCCGACAATCATTACAGTAAGGATGTGGGGTGTGGCAAAGATATCCCGACCATAATAGCCTGTCACTCAGTCATAATAAATAAAAACATTAAACGAAATAAAATACAGATATAATAATTGTGGTCGTGATGTTATTCACGGATCCGCAATGTGGTTTCCTGCCGTAACACTGCCCCAATTTTGTTTCTCTCAGAACTTAATCTCTGATATGTGTACACATATTGTCTAGTAATTCCAAAACTTGATTTCATTAGTGATCACATGTTAATATTTTTTTAAATATAAATTTAGTTACTACACTCCATAACATGCCCCGGCCTTACCACACCCGGATATCCTCGACAAACAGAAACCTCCCCACATTGATTTGGATCAGATGCGTCGAAGCATCAAACCGACAAAACAACTTTACAAACACGAATTTGTTTAGTAGCGGTAGTACCTAAATGTATTTCAATATTATTCTTTGTATAGAACACTGTGCGGATAGCTTATCAATGTCCACTCTAATACATGCATTTATTTTATCAATCGTCATGGCTATGAAAATTAGGCTATAAAAAGACCAATCCAGAAGAAGAAATCTAATACCCATACTTTACCAGATCTCGTAGTCCATCAAAAATGTATCTTAGTTCATCCTTTATTGTATAGTAAAAAATGGCGAAATTAACTTGAATTTCAAACCCAAAACAAACTATTATTTCTTGATACAATATGCAAATATAAAAAATTATTGATTCAGTATGCTCTATTCAGTTTACACTTTTATATGTTTTTCCAAAGCTGCTAAATAACAAATGATTAGATGTTTTGGCTGAATTAATATTTTTCCTAGCCATATATAGAGGAAGTAAACATAAGTAAAGCCAAAATAAATACTTATTAAATTTCTAATGCTGTTAAATAGTGGCCATTACATGTAGATAGCCTAGTTAGTACAAGTTTTGTTTAAATATCTTGATTGAGAGCATAAAATATGAGTTTTCTTATGAAGAACAAAATGTAATACGTATTTGGTTAATTTTTTATTGCAAGGCTGTTAAAGGGAAGGGGTCAGCAAACCCCCATTGGTTGTGACTATAATAGATTGTATATTGAGTTATATTTTCCTACCAGATAATGCAACGATAATTTACACATGTTTTTGGGTTTGGGGTGCACAAGTTAGAAAAAAGTGGAATTCAGCTGTCTGCAAATTCCACTTTCACAACTTAAACTTATGAACAGTTACAATTTGTTGGTTTAGGTCAATGTTAACAGTTTTTTTCACAAGCGATGTTCATACAGTTGCAGAGTGACTAGATCCGCACGTAAGAATGACACTGCAGTTGCTAGTGCTCACAACGAGCATGCTAAGAGGTGTTGGCAGTTAATTCTATAACAAATGATCACAATAAATGATACATAATATTCAGGCTGATTAATATCCTGTTAACGAAAAGCTTTAAGTGACCTCCACTGGCTAATGGCACCGGACAGTAGAACTCGACACCTAAAGCCCTAAGCATGCAAAACTGTAGGTAATAAGGCTTTACTAAAAACGAGGTGAATGCGAGAATATGCTATACATTCACAACTCACTAATCATTTTCACGCACCGTAAAAACTCACTAGCTGTTAAAAATATTGAAAGTAGATAAAAAAATATAAACTGATAAAAGTCTTTGCGTTACCAAACATCCCAAGATATATACAGGGTGATTCATGAAGTTCTCCCCCCACTTCTACAGCACATTGTACTAGTAAAAATAATGAAAAAATGTTTATATAAACATAGGTCCGAAAACGCTTCGTTAGCGAGTTACAGATAGCGAAAGATTACGCCTGAATTCCTGGGTAAAGAGTAAAATAAAGCTATACTGAACTTTTGGAAAGGTTAATTAAGTAAGAAAATATCGTGGATTCTTATGTATTTTTACCTGATAAAGCTAATAAATTATGTTTCAGAACTGTACCTGTAGTATTTTTTGAGGGATTCAGGGTTTTAAATTCAAAAGATTTGGGGCACGAAACAATGTTTTTTTTTTTTAAGTTTGAAGTACAATAACTTTGTTAAATTGGTAATAAATACATAAAATCAACAAACATTAATTGTAGAGAATTTTATTCTGAGAAAATTGATATAATCAAAGTCTAAAAATAAAACAGAAATAAGTACCAAAAAAATCGATTTTATTCAGTATAATACATTACTAGTTTAAGCAAAATTAATCAGGTTGGGCCAACCGTACGCACCTTTTTATAATAGATGTTCGAAAATGAGGCCATCATTATCAATACATTTTGCAGCACGTTTGTGTATTGCTTTTGTTGCGTTTCTTAATTTTTCAGGACTTCCCTGTATCTGCACAGCCGAATCCATAATACGGGCAATTAATTCATCACGAGAATTCACTTTTGTCTTGTATACAATGTCTTTCATCCATCCCCAGATGCAATAATCCAATGGAGGTAGATCTGGTGATCTTGGTGGCCAAGGGTGAGGCCCTCCACGACCAATCCAGTGTCCAGGAAATTGATGATTAAGTAAGCAGAAACGGCACGTGAAAAGTGGGGAGGTGCTCCGTCATGCTGGAAGTACAAATTTTGTCCTGAGATGTAAAGGAACATTCTCTAACAGCTGCGGCAACTCTTCTTAAAGGAAATGCAAATAGAACTCAGCATTTAGGCGTCCAGGTAATATGAAAGGTCCAATCAGCCGATTGTGCAAAGGCCACACCAGACATTGACGCTAAATCGGTGTTGAAAGTTCTGTTCCACTACCTCATGTGGATTTTCTTCTGCCCATGAGTGTTCATTGTGCAAGTTATTGACACCATCCCGAGTGAATTGTGCCTCATCCGTAAACAAAATACGCTTGTAGAGTTGATTATTAATATTCAAAAAGTTGCAAAACTCCAAGCGAAGCGGACCATCCCTTAGCTGTAGATGTTGAACCTTTTGTTTATGAAACGGATACAATTTGTTTCGATTAAGTGACCTCCACACCGTTGACTGCGAAACTCCTATCCGCCTAGAAATACGTTGTGTACTTACACCTGGACTGCGATGAACAGCATTAATAACAATATCATCATCAAGTTGGACAGCTCGTTCATAATTGGTTCTAGTACTTGGTAGTGATCCTGTTACCCGAAGAGTACGAAAAGTTCCTGAAATTGTTTTGGTATCTGGGAATCCTCCTATTAGGGTAACGTAGTTCATATTCTTCTACAGCAGCTCTAGCATTACCATTACAGTAACCCAAAATAAAAACCATATCAGCGTATTCCTCTGATGTAAATAAGTAAGGCATTTTTTCGTTGAATAAACAATCGAATTATAACTCACAGAAAATTGCATTTAATAACACGATTCACAGAAACCGATCTCCTGCTGTAGCTTGCAAAACACCACTAATACACAGTTCTAACGTAAAAGTACAGAATACCATTGTTGATCAGCTGTTTATTCGTGCGTTACCAACTTAGAAATTAATAAAACAAAAAACTGCATTTCGATGATTAGTAAACAATAATGGGAAAATTGTTTGCTTTAATTTATTTTCGAACATTTGATGTAAATTTTTATTTAAAAAAAATACAAACGTAATAAAACATGATATTTTTATTTACAAACAAATTTATTTAACAGTTAATCTTGTTTTCTCAATTTATCTCATCATTAAGGAACAATCATTTTGTTTTTGTTTTATTTTAACTAAATTACCGTACGGTATTTCTTTACAGCTAGTAATGTATTATACTGAATAAAATCGATTTTTTGGTACTTATTTCTGTTTTATTTTAGACTTTGATTATATCAATTTTCTCAGAATTAAATTCTCTACAATTAATGTTTGTTGATTTTATGTATTTATTACCAATTTAACAAAGTTATTGTACATCAAACTTAAAAAAAAACATTGTTTCGTGCCCCAATTTTTTGAATTTAACCCTGAATCCCTCAAAAAATACTACAGGTACAGTTCCCTAAAAACTATTTTATTAGCTTTATCAGGTAAAAATACATAAGAATCCACGATATTTCTTATTTAATTAACCTTTCCAAAAGTTCAGTATAGCTTTATTTTACTCTTTACCCAGGAATTCAGGCGAAATCTTTCGCTAGCTGTAACTCGCTAACGAAGCGTTTTCGGACCTATGTTTATATAACATTTTTTCATTATTTTTACTAGTACAATGTGCTGTAGAAGTGGGGGGAGAACTTCATGAATCACCCTGTAGAATGTTATATCGGATGATATATCACTTTAACGGATCACATACCCAACAAAGATGGTATATATTATCAGATACTACCTAATACATTTTAGTATAGTACTGGATTAAAGTCAATATTAACTTTCCAAAGCCATAAATTAGGTATTCAGGTAATAGATTGCATCTAAAAGTGACAATCATACTGCATCAGCAATGTTCAAGTAGTAGTAGGGCAAATGCCGACCTCATCCACGGGTTGGCGGCCCACATCAGCAAGTAGCATAGCGCAATAGGCCAATTAGTTGGTCGTATTAAGTTTAACAAAATGCAATCAGAGATAATTCGGAGTTCAAAGATACGCAGAATATTTTATAAAGGGAATTAAATATATGAAAAAAACTAAAACCATAAATGTTGATAGAAATGAGAAAGTACATTTCACATAAAGTAAATCCAAGCTAAGATTATGAGTATACTTCTTTTACTTGTAAGTAAAATGTAATTGATTCCTATATCTTCCACTTGCACCAACGATACAATACAGTAGCCCGGGAACATTGGGTGAACGTGCACTGCAACTGAAACTGAGCATGCTTGACGTAATTGTATTCTCGTTTATAGTTTAGGACACTATAGTGTTTATGAAACGTGATGTCCAACCACCAGTGAGGTCAACAACATGGGAGGAATATATTAAATTTGGTTAGGGACGCGATCTCTTAAGCCAACTATAAGTCGAGAACTGTTTGAGATAAAACATTACACAAACACAGTTTACAGGAAAACATATTTCATATAACAATCTTGATGCCATAAAAAGTAGCGCATTTTATAGTTTACCATAAAACCCCGTATTTCTTTTATTAGTATACACCTTCTCCCGATCATTTTTACTTTATTGGAGGTTTTATTTCTAGATTAGATTATATAAACTCTTAGATAACAAAAGCATATGTAATAAATATCTATAAGAATAATTTCGGTATTGTTAATAGTATATTATGTGATTTGTTGGTTTGTGAGAATGTTACCGTTAATGTACAACCCAGAAAACGCAGGAGCTGACAGATTTAACAAAGCTGATTATTTTTCCTTATATTTAATTTATTTTAATCAGTGTTTAAATTTTTAATTTGTTTAAATTTTGTCGTAAAACAAGGAATTTACAAAACTCCTAAAAAAATAAGATTTGTCAGTAAACATACAATTTGAAATGCCATTCAAAAAACCGTTAACTATATAAGTTCAAACTATAGTTACATTTTTACCTTTAATTTTATCTTCCTTTCGCTCTAATTTTATGTTCAAAGTTGAAATAATTCATTGAAACAAAAATAAAACCGGTGTAAAACTCAATGGAAATTAAGTTTCATACAATTGAGATCTATAACACAATTTGTTCTCGGGATCTTGCGGACAGACCAACAGACAGAGTAGAAATTTGCCAACCCACCGATCGAGTAACAAGACTTTACTAGCCAACTAAACTGAATTTTGCTCCTGTAAATTAGTCCTAAAAGTGTCATAGTGTTTTATTGTTTCCTACTTAATTATCAGCTGCTATAACTCGGCTCTACTGATCAACTTACACCATAATTAAAATAATCCTTTTTGTATTAAAATAACGTCTTTTCGTTAAAATTAATCTATAACATCTACCTACTCAAGATGAAATGAGTTATTCAACTTTAATATTACTCTACCTTTATAGGTTTTTTAATACTTTTGACGTCTACTACATTAGGCTGGATAATCGGGGATCTACTGCAATTCTTTATTTGTTAATTCTTTAAGAAATAAAATAGTATAAATAACAAAACAAATAAATATATCTATGTCTATTAGTTTGAAGTAAACCCTTATCACAACACGGTTTTGTAAATCTGTTCTACATAGGTCGTAATTTCATCATCTTACTGCTACGAAACCTTAAGAATATGAGAGGAAATGTATTTAAGAGACGCTTCCACAATTGGTTAGTGCAACTATGAATCTGTTCTATCAATAAGTTCTTAAATCTATTCTAAACCAACATAAATAGATAATGTTTTGTTATTGATGCCACTTTATTTCTTACGGAACTAACAAAGAGAGAGAGGATTGCAGTAGACCTCCGATTATTCCTAATATGGCGGACAGCAAGCCAGATGAGAATAAGGTTGGATAATCTGAAATTTAAATAACCCTCATTCCATCTTGAGTCGGTAGATGCTAAAGTCATTGTAATGGAAAAGCGTCGCCGCTCCCGTTTACAGAACCCAAGGCAGTAAGTAACGCCAAACAAAACTATTAGTGAGTTGCCACCCACACGCTGTATATCTGTAGGACATTGGTTGGCGATGCGCATTTGCATACTATAAACTGACGTAAATTATGTATACTGATTTTAAATCCTTGTTCAATTACTTTTGATAGATTAAACAACTCATAAAGGCATAGTTTTATTAAAACATACAATACAGTTGTGTGGTTCACGCTTATTCGCCACGTCTAATACTTCGCAATAATCCCGACCAATATCATTAATGGTGTGCTTACTATGCTATTTTAACTATGCTCTTCGTATCAGCAGACAGTTCTGTAATTGAACCTGGGGTATTCAGCCTAACATGCTTGTTTGGTTTTACAAGAGCATTGTTAGGCGAATAATCGCCTACGGCTGTCTTGTATTGAGACCAGAGTTGAAGCAAAGAGCAGCAATGGTTGGACTCGATGGTTTTCAGTGCCTGGGCTTGTCTCTGCATTGGAGCCAAGCACTGCTGTCTAATATTACAGGATATCCATAACAGTCTGACTCTGATGTGAGTACCTGTGTATTAGGGGATTGCAGGGAATGTGCTGGCAGACAGATTGG
The DNA here is from genome assembly GCF_021130785.1 of Homalodisca vitripennis. NCBI lineage: Eukaryota > Metazoa > Arthropoda > Insecta > Hemiptera > Cicadellidae > Homalodisca > Homalodisca vitripennis. Next base: position 89,512,353 of record NC_060215.1, read on the forward strand.
TAAGAGGTGGAGCTCCCATAGACCCAGAAACCTTTTGTGGCTTAGCTAAGTGTCAGGCCATTCTAGGCAAAAATGCTGTCATGAAATGGGTAAGACTGTATGGATAGCCAGGCTTTTCCCATACAATAATATCAGACAGTCATATACCAACTTGGGCACAATAGTGCAGCTGATGAGAGATCCTAGTGCAGATTGAGTGTCTGATAGGAAAGATCTTAACCCCCTTCCGTTTTATTGATAAGTTGATCCACACCTACACATTTACTGCAAAAAGTTCTGCTTGGAAGAAAGTCAGGAAGGAATGCAAGATTTTTGAGGACACGAAATTAGGTTCTTTCAGATTCAGACTCATCCATTAATCTTTCCTTACCCATCTGTGTATCAGACCTGTTCTTCCTCCTCAAAAGAGGAGCGACCCTGCTGCTGCAGTTGGTATACTGGTATGATCACCTGAAAAAAATATTGAAGCAGAATCGTTTTAGTATAAAATCCCAGCAAGATATGAGCATATGTGAGTTGTTCAAATTATTGATTATACTCATATGACCGACGAAGTAGTTTGTTTTCCTTGGTTTTTGTTTGTCATTGAAACAGTCCTCAGTTCTAAGTGCTACCTCGCCCCTTACGTAAAGGTGAAGGGGAGGCAACCCATACAATGCTTTTAGAGTTGCTGTAGGGCAGGAGTGTATATCTCCACTGGTGAGGCAAGCCAGACGTTGAACATCATGGAGTCAGGCCACTGCTGCTTTTTGCTTCAACTTTGGCATCAATACAAGACAGCTGTAGGCAATTATTGGCTTAACGATAGTCTTTTAAAGCCAAACAAACATCTTAGGCTGCATACCCCAGGTTCAATTACAGAACTGTCTGCTCGTTTGAAGAGCGACCACTGAATGAAACAGAAGCGACTTCAAACGCGTGTTCTAGGTCAACTTTATTTCAAGCACCATGCTATCTATATATTTAACTTCAGCGAAGAAGAATAACCTAGTACTCTTTAAAGACTGTAAATTAAACTTTCTCCATTGAGTGGAAGGAACTATAGTGATTTGGAAGGGGTTAAAGGTTCGTTCCTCCTTCACACACCACTTTCATACTAGATTCAAGGCTATCTGCAGGAGATTGATTAATCCAAATTCATCTGCCTCTTACTATAATTAAAAGTACCTTCGTCTGCGTAACCGTGTACTTCAAAACCATGAAGAAAAATCGGTAAATTTTTTTGCAACCATTGCAAAAGTAATGTGCACAGCAACATCTTTACAAAGCAATATTTTAGAGTAGGGCATATTTCGCTAATTAAACTGGGAAATACTATATGCATAGATTAAAGAAATCCTTTTTAAAACTATAATCTTACCTTACTGTGTGTGTGTGTGTGTGTGTGTGTGTGTGTGTGTGTGTGTGTGTGTAGTGTTCAGCAACCCAAGCATTTTTAATACATAGACTAGATTTAAATACTTTAAAAAATCAAGACAAATATGAACTGAAAGAAAAATATTACTGACAAAGAAATTACAGTTTGTTAATTTATCTACGCTGTTTTATACACAAAGTAAAACTACATGTTTTTAGCGATCGGTAAAAGCCTACTGCCGATCAGCTGACCGCGCATTTATGCAGCAGACTCGCGGCGATGCGTATCATATATGTACAGAACTGCAAGCAAAATATTTACAAAGCTACGAGAATAATTGTTTTAATTAGGATATATATCCACGGATTTACACAAAGTACAACAATAAACACGTTATAACGATTGGTAACTCTGGTACTTTCAATCAACTGTCCTCCGCGAATATACGCAGCAAACTCGTGACACTGCAATAATTAATGGTCTCCCCAGATTCTACTGTCAAATCCCGTCGAATGATTTTCGAACCTGAATCCTTTGTTGAAGATTGTGTAGATTCAAGTTTTGCCTTCGACACATCACTGGTTGTTATAAAATTTCATAAAACAAATATTTTAAACAGAAACAGTCTATGATAACGTCTTAATCCGCGATCTTTTGGCGATTTCCGTGAACTCTCAATAAAATCCGTGACTTCTGTCACCGGTAGACACCTTGCGAGAATAACTGGACAATTTTACCGGTATATCGTGAAATTACTTGACTTTTCCCATATTGTTAAAATTCCCTGACTATTCTTGGTCGCTAAACATCCTGTAGGCAGTGAATATTTACCAAGTTTGTAAATTTATAGTCGTCTAATTGATGTGAAGAAAATACTAATTAACTATAACCATTCGGTTACTATTGAGTTAGAAAAAAACTACATCAATATTACAATTTATTATCTATTGCATAAATATCAGTAAGAATATAAAACATAGGAGCAGCAATCATTGGCTCAGTTAAAATACATAGTATGTACCCCTGAATAAATTTAAAGCAGTCTAGGGAATTGATTGAAAGATAATGTTTTATATTCTGTGAAGAGTTCATGACCTGTTATTACAATATTTGACTCTGATTAGCTCACATTTGAGCTATCTCAAATTGTAATGTTAATCTTTTGAATTTATGTTACTTTTAAATATATGTGTATTTTAGACAAATATATGGTACTTTACCTTGTCAACAGTTCCAAAATTCTCTTTTGTAGAATTGTCATTACATATTTCGGGACAAAAGTCCCATCACCAGGTGTGAAAAACATGGAAGTCAACTGAATTAAAAACACATAATAAAATACACAATTCAATAAATAATATATATACACAATAAATAATTTACAAAACACAGATGGTAAGCTCATACCCTTGAGACAGTAGATGAAGAAGCCAACTGTACTAAGCTTTTTATGTAACTGCCATATAGTTTTGAGTAGAAAGTTTTGATGCCGATATAAGAAGGCTCATACCCTTGGGACAGTAGATGAAGAAGGCAACTCCACTAAGCTTTGATGTAACTGCCATATAGTTTTGAGTAGAAAGTTTTGATGTTGATATAAGAATTTCTATGTCTGAGGGTATGGTAAATCAATGCTCATTTGACAAATCACACACTATCACCAAAGAAAGTACAGATAAATGGCATACGAAGGAGACTTACCCTAGAAGAGGTCTTCTAAAGTTAATAATATCCAATAATCAGGCTGCTTTACAGGTGCTAGACACATGCATACATACATATGAGTCAAGGGTAGAAGGGCATGGAAGGAAGCTCTAATTAAACTGCTTGAGAGGAACAAATTGGCTGGTTGCCAATTCCTGAAGGCATTCCTATTTCATCAAATAGTAGATGCCCTGACGAAGAAAGTCCCTGAAAGCATATTGGAAGGTCGCATGAGCCAGGAGCTGGGTATTACTTTGTTGTACAGAAGGGTTCTAGTAAATGTCTGTAAAAAGAGGATCAGATTCAAGACATGTACAAGGCTTCAGAACTCGGACAATCAAAAATGTTTCTCTCTCTTATTTCCAAAGAATGGGCTAGGCTTCTAAACCTACGGAGGTGGTTGTATGACTGGTACTCGGAATGCTACTAGGATATGGCCCTCTTTGGAAACATCTGATGAAGTTGGGTTTAAATCAAACTGATGAATGTAAATTCTGTGGAGAAGCACAATATGTATGGATGGAATGTCCTCCTACTTGTATAACAGGTAAAGGTACTTAGAGTTTTAGTTCCTATGCCCAAAGAAAACCAGGGAACAGGAACCTACAAATGTAATAAGCTTTTTAGAGTTACGGAAGTAAAGGAAGCACTAAGGTCCTTTTAATATAAGTTATAGACTCATCCCTAAGATAAAAATAGTCAGAAAATAACTTAAAAATTTAGTTAAACAAATTCTTATACCTACAACGTTAAGTCAAAAAGTTCCTAGAATTATATATTTAAGCAGAGATTCACTAAAAGAGAAATTTACCCTTCCATGTTGGCAGCAATGCTAAGATAAAATGCAAACCGAATTTGGCATTCTGTGATCTGTTTATTCACTGGATATTGAAATATCATCAATAGAACAATGAGCAAATATCAAATTTCGTTTCAAAAGTCTTCATGTAAGACTCTTCTGCTTGCTGAAGAAAGAAGATAAGATTCAATCTAAAAAACGGCAATATAAAAGTGGCATAAGCATTTTGTAAAGATTACAGAAATATCTAAGATGATGTTCGGAATGGGCATTATCTTGCCTACAGGTAAGAAAATTGAACACGGTTGGGAAATTGTACTTAGTCATAGCAAAAAAATGAAAATTAATGCCATTAATTATGAACTTGGAATTCCACGTGAGAGTGTTCAGAATTCCACATTCTTCATGGGGATTTCAATATTCATTGCATTCAAAATGTTATTACATAATACAGAAATGAGAGTTCAACATGCCCAGAGACTTAATTGACATGTTTGATAAAGATGAACGTTTCTCAAAAACAGGCCATGAGCTTGGAGTTTTTTTGGATGACATTCAGACAAAACATAGTTATCTGAATGAGAGGAAAACTTACCAGGGAAGAAGTTCTGCCTGAACAAAGCCAGGGAAAAGTAAGATTGAAGGTATTTTTTTAATTATAATGGACTGGTTCACTAAAGGTCAAAATTCTATTAAAGAACTCTATTTGGAAATTCTAAAAAGGCTACAAGATAACATCAGAGGAAACGACCAGAAAAATGGACAAAATAACAGGCTTTTGTAGTATGACATCACCCCACCACATCATGCTTTTGAGATAATACCTTGTCAAGCACAATATGGTGACTCTGGAATACCCTCCTTATTCTCTTAACCTGGCACCAGCATTTTAAAGTTAAAAATTGTATCGAAAAGACACTGTTGTGCTGACAAAGATGAGTTGATAAAAAATGTAATGTTCTAACCGAAAAGGCTTTTAAAAAATGAGAGTGTTGAGACTGTGAACAGTTGTATGAATGGCAAAGCAACAGTGTAAATGCAAAATTTACTTTGACAAAAAATAGGTAAATTTATGGTACATATTTTAATGAATGATAATCAATCAGTTCCAGAAACTGTTTGATTCTAAATTGCAAAAAGAATACATTGTTATGTAACAAAAGTTACACTAATCTGATTTGTTGTGCTATTGTGTTTCTGTAATTCTAACATCAGATGATACTTTAAAGACCAAAAATATGGAATTATAGAGTAAAACCCATTATTATAAATATTTCTTTAACAGAATAACTTACTTACATAACGGTTAGGACGAGGAAAAATAATTATTTGTGACATTATATTAAAATCAAGGCATGTACATGAAATTAAACTTGTAGCTTAAAATTTACCATTAGACATGGTTGTCAAGGGAACATAACATTTTGATTGCCACATAGTGATATTTACCATAGAGGATTAAGTTTAGAGCAAATTTATTGGGTACCACGAAAATGAACATATAAAGAACAGTATTATATATATTTATTTACAAAAGTTACAAAACAGACTTTCTAAATAAATTATTAAATACTTGTTATGCAAAAATAGTATTCCAGTACTATAACAATACATCTTAGAAAAATACAGGATAAATCACATAATATTGTAATGAATATATTTTTATTTACATATACAGAGTGTTTTTTTCATTATGTGCATAATCACAGTTAGATGTATAACATTATTATTCACAAAATAGACAAATAATTTACAAAACATATTTGCTATGGAACAGTAAAAAATATAAATAGCTCACAATTATTCATTTTCTATGATCAAATAAAAAATAAAATAGTACTATAACTTCTGGTATTAGATATAAGATTCTGATATTAAAGATGGCTACTTAATAAAAAATCACAAATAATAGACATTTTTTATTGATCACTTTAGTGCATTCTGCAGCTTTAATTTGGTACCTCATTTATATACATATATACACTAGAAGTGATCAAAATAATATTTATAGTACCATGTATAGCAAATTGGAGCACATAAATACAATATTTCCCCTGGAACTGGCAATAAAGAAAGGAAATTATGGAAAAAAATTAATTTCCATTCTTTTTAGTGAACTTTGTGAAACCCATCTTTAGGGATCCAGCTACACTATAGTTGCTAGAAAATGTTAGATAATGTAAGAAAAAGTTAGGATAAATGTTCCGAACAAAATTTTTCGTGAGACTTTCTACCCTAAAAAGGATATGAAAGAATACATTTATTATAAGAAGTTTTAATGAAGGTCACATAGGAAAGTGCAAGTTATTACAAAGTATTGGGCTTCGTCACAACCATGAAGATTTAGATGCCAAGCATATAGTCTGACAAAGGGGGTACTTATAATTCATTGTGGATAGCCCAGTTCTGTTGATAATGACTAAAATTGAAGTTTGTATCATACCGTCACACACTGAATAAAACTTAAAACGGAAATAAATAAAGGACACTTAAAAACAATTGTAACGATGAAGAAGACCAAGGCCCAGGGTTGTATTGAAAATAATGTATAAGAATGCATAAGAACTACCTGTACTAAGAAGTGAAGGTTTTACTTAGATATTAGTTTCCTTCTATTTTCCAAAATTAAATTCTGTTTGTATGATCAGCTAATTATCTCAAAAACCATTAGGGATATCAATCTGATTTTCATCCATAATCTACTTACTACTAATTATATTTGTAGCCTACAAAATCAACTATACAAGCTTCCTTCCAAAATTTTGTAAAAGAGTTAAAATTTAAAATATTTATAACTTTTTTGGAACAAAAATGATTTTTTTTACAAAATTCTATAAAAGTGAAACAACGGTATTTAAGCCTTTGACTAATGGATTTTTTCTCTGTAAGAGTACCCAAAAAGTGAGATTTTTAACTTTTAGATTTTGTTTTTTGTAGTTGATTTGGATTTACTCATGGAGAGGTGTTATGAAAAACGCTCAATTTAACATGTTTGTGGTATTTTGACGTATTTTTATATAAATATTCTAATTATGCATAAAAGTTATTATATTTATAAAATATGAATATAAAATAGGATATTGCTACATAATAAATATATAACCCATAACGTAAAAGTGAGGTTACAACATGTATCCAGAATTGTACACAAACAGAAAAAGAATCAGCTGATTACTTAGAACAACTTATTGAATACCGTCATATGGCAGTAAATTGGGTCAGACAGAACAGCAAAAGAAATAAACAAGAAAGTAACTGTGATCTAGTGGGAACAATGAAAACTACTAGAAAGTGTCTCTTATCTAAGATAGATTGCAAATATAGTCAGGTGAGAGATTGTCAGAGTCAGAATCAGAACACTCTTTATGTCATAAACATCAAGTTTAGAAAATGTGTCAGTGCATAGTATAGAATGATACTAGTGAGTGTATCAAACTATGATGTGCTATGTTGTGGCTCTTTCGTATAAGCCCTCCATCTCATAAACTCTTCCATGCTGTAGAATGTGTTGTCTTTTAGCCACCTGGTTATTGCCTTTCTCTTGTTCTTGAGATCGTGGATAGTCTTGAGTTCCTCTGATAGGTTGTTTGTAAATTTTGCTCCACTGTAAGAGGGCTTCTTTTCAAAGAGTGTGCGGTGGTGAATTGGTAACATGTAATTGGTTATGCCTCTGGTGAAGTACGCGTGGGTATTAGCTCCTCAAGGCACATAGACTCCCGATACACAAAGAATTGTTTCTCAGATATATAGCGAAAGTACTGTCAAAATTTTAAATTCTTTAAATGCCTCACAACAGGAGTCTAAAGACCCCAAGTTTGTCATGGTTCTGATGGCCCTCTTTTGCTTGACAAACACTCTTTGAATGTTGTGTTTAGTGGAGTCGCCACAGATTATGAGACCTTAACAAATATGTGTTTCAATTAGAAAAAAATAGGCATTTTTTAGTGTTTCAAGGTGGTCAGATAGGCATTTTAGCCTTTTTAATAATATAAACCTCGGAACTGGTTTTCCCACATACTGCGTCTACTTGTAGGTTCCATGACAAATCTGTATCGATAGTTACACCCAGGTACTTGGCCGAAACTGCTCTTTGAACACCTGATACTGCAACTACGTCATCCTTCTTTTCCCAAAAATCAGCTGGGTACTTTTTTCTGCCAAGGTCATTCTTATGAAAATAATCAAGTGTTCACATATTTATATATATACATACCATAAATCTATCCATATATATATGGTGGCTCTTATGGTTGTTTCTCTCTCTCTCTCTCTCTCTCTCTCTCTCTCTCTATATATATATATATATATATATATATATATATATATATATATATATATATATATATATATATATAGAGAGAGAGAGAGAGAGAGAGATGGGTCCCAAAATTGAGCCTTGTGGAACTCCCTTCGTCATCTACTATGAGTCTGTTCTATATATTTTTGTATTACTCCTTTGTTGGATTGAGTTAGTTCAACTACTTTGTGTCCTGCAATCTAAGTAACTTTTAAACCATTGGGAGGCCATATCATCAGCTCCTATCATTTTTAGTTTGTTAATTAGCATATTAACGTATAGGCAGTCAAATGCTTTAGAGTTGTCCAAAAATATGCTTAAATTGTGTTTCCATCTTCTATTTGGTGTATTCAGTTTTGTACTAGTGTGATCAAGGCAGTTGTTGTTGAGTGGCCTGCCGTGAACCCATGTTGGTCTTTGGTCAGGTCTGTATGTTGCCAAATGTTAGTTGCAGTATCAGAAACTGCCAGTCAACACTCCCAGTCTATGGGACACACTTGCACTCTGGCAGCAGGTGTTGAGTTACTGAGCACTGATACGCCTTAAATTTTGCGTCACTACTAGCTATGAGTTCGAAGTTGCAGAGTGATGTCACAAAAGTGATTGTTTATCCTTCTAGTGCATTTTATTGGTTACTGGAATACTTGAATTCTTCTGTTTTTATTAATGCAAAAGGTGCACTGTTGCAGTGCCTTACTATTAAAAAATTAGGTATATATGAATAAGTAGTTGCAGTCCGTCAAAGTAGGTCAGTACTGTGATGTCATGTTTAGTTGTTTAAATTCTTGATTGAGCACTTAAAGTCTTGCCTATTTTTATAGTTAAGTTACACTTACAGTAGTTTGGTGCAATCATGGTAGGTAGTTAGTGAGTATTTTGTTTGTTTACACACTAAAAACTTCACAATATGTAGAAGCACTTTCACTGTTGATATTGAGTATCCACCATCTTCATTTTTATGGTTGTTATATTGGTTTATACGGTTATTCATTATGAAACTTTATTGTGAAAACTATTTAGCGGTATAGTGCTTTCCAAACGGCTATCGGGATTACTGTGGGCGGCATGTAGGGGACTACCGAATTTGTTTTGGGATTACTAGTGAAAGGGTTTCGGTTCTACATGTATAAAGAAGTATGACCATTTCAGTAAAAATGTTAGGTGATGTCTGTTATAGAACCTGAGAAATAAAGAGTATTGTAGATAATAAGATAAGACAAGTGGTTCCCTTGAATGCAATTACTGAAAAATGATTACAAAAAAAAAAATTGATTGCACAACAAATGTTTTTAAACAAAATAACACCACCAGTTAGAATGCTAGAAGATGATGACACAACATTTTACAGCACTATTCTTTTTGATTAAAATATTGAATCAAGTTATGTTCTCTTCACAACAATAAAACTTAATTGAGTATTAAAACTCACAAACGGTAGTTATATTTCAACAAATGGAAAGAGCAAATGAATTTATAGAATAGTTAACAACAATTAAACCTTTTACAAAACTGGTACTATCAACACAATACAAACCGCATACTTAAAAGTATTAAACTGATTACAAAAGGCCATTGAGATTGATGGCTGGAAGAAACTGAGCCACTGATGCAGGGGAGAGACTGACACTGCGAAGGCAACAGAGGGTTAGTGTTTCCTTCACTGCTCATTCCCATGATACACAGACGAGCTCCTTCCTATAAAATCATTATAATACATTAAATCTAACCAAGACCATCATTTAATTAGATCGACCCTTAGGAGCTGGCATTTCAAAACTGCTCATCCCATGATACACAGATGAGCTTCCTTTGACAAAACCATCGTAATACATTTAAACTGGCCAAGATTTACCACTACTGACATCAACTCACAATTATCTGGTGATTCAAGAAATTTTCAAAATTTGGATAGCTCTAAAGAAGTTAAGATAATTCAGATAGCTTCCAGGCTGAGATTTATTGTGTCTTTATTAAAAAAAAAGAAAAGAACAAACATAATTATATATATATATATATATATATATAATATATATATATATATATATATATATATATATGGGTTCTATATCAAGTTAACACTAAGGCATTTTTAATAATAAAAAAACATATGGGCTAAATAATTTGAATTGATGAATTGGACTGGAAGCTGACTCACATGTATTGCATGGTATCATACCGAAATTAGTAATTCTGTTCAAAAATTATTTTAATTAGGACCCCAATCTTTAACTTTTTCAAGAATATAACAACTACCACTGAGTGAACATATTACATGTGTGGTTTATTGGTACCACACATTTTACAAAATCTTCTGAGATATCAATCTAAATGTCTTCACATTTCAGTATTTAGTTTACGTGTATTTACAAATTTTAGTCAAACTACCCCTTTTGGGTAGAGAGTTAGTATTTTTAAATGCCTATCCATCAAAAATTAAAGAACCTGGTATAATTGAGTAACAATGGGATCTCACCTGATGTTTGGGGAGAGTGTAAAATGTATCACTTCTTGTATTGTACGGTTCTATCTTTTCCCATATACTTTCTTTCCATCCATCCTGTGTGTGACTGCCATTTCCCAACACCACCAGTCTGAAGTCTGCTACGTCTGTCTTCATATTAACAAACCATGTTGACCTCACTCCTCCATCCTTGAGACTGCAACATTTCAATATTCATAAGTTCCTGACACCTCCTTACGTCATCTGAGAATAATCAGTTATTCTCACATTTTTAATGATATAATGAGGTTTCAATAGTTAAAAAAATAAAAAAAAGTTCAAACATATCATAGGTAAAATTAATTGCATTTAAAATAAAACTAAAAGTTGTATTTCATTAAACTTGATGGCTTAAGATCGTTGATGACTTCCTTATATACTCCAGTTTAAAGCATGTACTCTGAAACTGTGTTTTTTACGGTTTTAGTCCTTTTTAGCATAGTAAAAATACAATTAGCATGGGAGACACTTGTAAATTGGACAAATGTAAACTTGAAGAACCACAATGTTTCTGACTACAAGAATTATACTGTGTATTCCAAAACCTATCCATCCCTACATTTATATTAGTTAGTGTTAGTACATATTGTTGATTTTAAATCAATGTTAATATTATTATTTGTATGAATCAATAATTCACATGTATCACTTAACATTGCTAAAATTGTATAAATATATCAAACTAACTGAATGTTAAAATATATTGCTTCAAAATATTATAACTTAAAATATGGATAAGCCTACAACTTAACCACTCTAGAGATTTGACTGAGGAAGTAATCAATACTTATTTGAGTTTTAACACGTCAACTGCGGCAGAAGCCTTAAGTTGCAGAGGGAGAATAAGAGTGGCTGGTCTCACTCTGTGTATACTAGCAGTGAAGGTGTTAACTACTACATGTATTATAGCTATAGCTAGACAGTTATTGTGCAATAGTTTAACATGTTGATTGTGGCAGAGGCCTTAAGGCGCAGAGTGAGGATTAAGTACCCAGTCTTACTTAGTGTACACTAGCAGTGAAGGTGTTAAAGCTAAAAATTACAATTTGATTTAATATAAAGTTATTAGTATTAGTAGCCATACCTTTTGTCAGAAGACATTGTCATTTTCTTAGAGTTTGGGGATGGACAATTCCCCTGAATAAGCTATTCTCTTGAAGCTATTTACTACAATGAACATCTCAAACAATAACCAGATATCTGTTTCTTCATTTATTATAATGGTTTGCAACCTTTCTCACCAGTTCTGTTGCGGCATCAGGATTACTGGCAGTTTGGATTTTTGCACTTTGAGAAATATCTATCTTCGATTGTAACATTTTAGTACAACATCCAATTTAACATATTTCTTAAAACCATTATTATATATGGCACAATATTCTAAATTTACATTTATATCTCATTACTTCAAGAATAAAGAACACCTCTCATACTAATAGTTTCTATAGCACTTAAGTTGCAAAACTAAATTTTAATCTTTTAAATTTTTAAAACATACTGTTTTGTGAGATTCAATTTATGATTCAATATCCTACATCAAAACAATAGAAAAGCTGTTATGAAGCAAACTTTTTTAATTATATATTTTTTAGGTTAAACTATTTATAAATAAAAAATTTACCTGATAAACATGAACAAGCGTGTAAAAATATTCTCTAATTAGTCCAACATACTAAATTTTATAAAAATCATGCCACTAATTTTGTTTTAACATGGCTTGATTGTATTTTTAACAAAAGTGAAAATGTTTTGTTTTTCAGCTTTTTAACAAGAATGTTAGAAAGGATGTTTTGTTTATTTTTAAAAGTATACAATAGCTATAAAATGAAAAAAAAAACACTATCAAAATCTTTACAGCTATAAAAATTACATTTTTAAATAAAACATATTTTTGGATAAAAAGCTTAAAACTTATAACTTTAAAAAACCAAAATATGTATCCAGTATCCACTAACATATAGCAAATTTGGTCAAACTTTTCTATATGCGATACATTTTTTCGCAATGCTAATACATACGCTCCAAAAATTCACATTCCAAAACACACATTTCCACTGAATCAAAAACTCATGTTCTTGGCCATAATAATACATTATTTTACTCTATATATAGCAGAAAGTAAAAATGGACTCTAAACTTAGGATCCATTTAATTTCAAATGGTATGAACTTAAAGAAAAGAACAGTACGGAACTAAAAGAATTACAAAATAGTATGCAAAAGATAGCTCAGATAAGTTAATATGTAATACAGAGAATTTTGACTCACAAATGAACATGCCGGAACTTAACATCTGGTGTGAGTTGCAGGTCTTCATTTTCGTCTTCCTCAGTATTATTGCAGGCCAGAAACTTCTCTGGAATATCGATGATGGAGGTGTTGGTGAACTCAGAATCTTGACACTGAAACTCTGCCCAGGCAGGGTCAGGAGTCAGGAGGCTCAGTGCCCAGCGCCTGACTGGACGCAGAGTGCAATCACAGCTTGTAGGATTACCTGACCACATAAAATATAACCAATGTCACTTAATTTTGACTACCACAACAGTTTGATTACACCAAACGAAATAGGTATGCGGATAGATATTCTGGATCCACTGGACTACTGCATATTTATTGCAACATGCTTATTGCATCTTGTCATCTAAAAAGCACACTTTGATTCACATTTAATTGTCCCACTTCATACACATAACAGGTAATAGTAAACCAACTTTAGTATCCTCAGCAAATCCAACACAAGTTTTGGCGGAGTTTCTCCTACTACTTAATTATCTAATCATATTTAAAAGTATACAGAGTTTCATTAAGATTTATATGTTTTAAAGTTGATTTAGGCAAAATTGCTGCAATACTGAATTTCTAACAGAATAGTTTTATAAAACCTACACAATAATTCTAAATTTACTTAAAAAGATATTAATACGTATTATTGTAAACTGTTCCGTAATTTGCAAAATTTTATTGTTTCAATTGGCTTAATTTATTGCTGTTAGATCTAATTACCAGTTTATTATTGTTGTTCTTTTTTCTTTTGAATTGTGGGTGAAAGACACAGCTAGTGTGTCTTCCCGGTTACTGAACTGGAGATTGAAAAATGTATGTGCTATAAAAAGTACGCTAGAATTTTGTTTATGTTTTCAGCAATATTAGTATTTTGTTGCATAATTAGTTATTCTACAAAATTTGGTAGATTGAGCTCAGATAGATACTTCTATTCTGACAAGTTTGTAAATGTTGGTTTGTTAAGTGTTTAATTTTATGATTCAAATAATGTATGTTCATTAGAAATTATCAAAATATTATTGGAAAGTAATAGTGATTTAAATGATGCTGATAATGGATGATAATGACTCTTTTTTTGAATGGCAATGACCTAGTTTTTGTCTGTACCTGAAAACTTGTGTATAATACAGAGGACAATACATAAAGCACAAATTGTCTGAACAGTAAACTAATTACAATATGACTAGTGCTGCAAATACCTTTACCTGCTGGGTGCTACACACTTAGGGATATTTTGCACGAGTTGAACCTTAAAATATTGTCCAATACAGTTATTAAAATTTATGGACAACAATTTAAACTTTACTGTTATGAACTTATAAATATTGCTTGTTAAACTAACCAGTGTGTTCCAAAAATACAGTGCTGTACTAGTTTTAGTATACATAACATTGATTAGTGATGTTTGCCTGTGCGCAGCAAGATGAATATGGGAATAAAGAAATTAATTTGATATGATCAACCAGTAGAGCTACATAAACACTAAAACGTTAACTTCTGACTTGCAAATTTGATAAAATCCTAAATGAGTGAGTATTTCTCAATCATGAATTTTATTGAAATTGTATTACGCTTATAAAATTTAATGTATTGTATATTTCGTGCTATTGTCACGATTCAGGATAAATACCTGAATGAGTGAGTATTTCTCAATCACGAATTTTATTGAAATTGTATTACGCTTATAAAATTTAATACATGTGTATATTTCGTGCCATTGTCATAAAATAAATCTATTTCAAATTAATTAAACAATTATATCTTAAAAAATAAACTATAAGAAAAATGTGTGAGGGGTACTTAACCCTTTCCCCTTGGATGGCCAGAACTGCTCTTTTTGCCAGCTCGGAGTTGTTTAGTTTTAATTGCCTTCCCATGTCGGGTGGGCTCTATTGAGTCAGAATACCCATGTTACCTATGTCCCTCAATTACAGTTGTAAAAAAGAACAGCGCTACTGGCCATTGTGGTTTTTGTGTCAGCTCTGACATATTTTGTAATTGGATTTTTCACTGTGGTTGAATGTCCCACAAATCTGTTCACTCTATCTCTAATCTGTTCCACGATCTAAGCCATTGAAACTCCACTAGTATGCTTGGGTATATTGTCTGGATGTAAGGGGACATTTTTTCTTCTTTACATGAGAACTTTTTTTCTTGATTTATTTGCTCGCCCAGCGTAGTAACAACATATAATACTCTCCAGTTATTGTTTTTCCTCCATCCAAGTAATTAATATAAACTATTTCACAAACATCCCAACATACTGTTGCCATCATTTTGACAGCCGATTTCAACGCTTTCGCATTCTTCAGAGCCTGTTTGTCTACAAAAACCCACTGTTTTGATAATTCCTTTGTCTGTGTAGATGGAGAATGTAGTATCGATGATTTGTCCACAGTTATAAACCAACGCAGGAATTCATCAGGACTCTGATGAGAAAAACGTCAAAACAGTCTTAGAGTCGTAATTACGTTTATTCTTCTTTGAGAGATATGCGCAGCTCCCGTCTTGCAGAAATTCATTTCATAGCCTCAAAACTGAACACACTTTCAACTGAACATAATTTTATTTTTATGCTTCAATACAGTTACAAACCAATTACATTGAAGCAGTTAACACCGATGAAAGTTTATTTTGGGAAATCTTCGCTTCCCCAATAACCCACTATAAACACCAAATTTTTATAAAAACACCATTTTTTTTATTACATATCATAACAATACAATTATATTACCATGCCATGACTAACAATAATAAAAAAGTATTAACTAAGGTGAAGGCTGCATTATTTTTTAAAATGGAAAGTGGCTCATTCAAAATGTCAACAGCGCATCTCTCACTATTTAGTAAACTGTAACACCTCATCACTGCGGCGATTGGGTGTGTGCTACAGTGCTTGAGTAGGGTAAAGAGAATAACCATTTATCTCTACTGTTAAACTTAGGGACACGATAGGTCAGGGCCACTACACTGGAGGGATCACCTACCTGACCATGCACCAGTACAAGAACACTAGAGATGTTGTTCATATTTTGTGTTGTAGGACGATGTTTAAACTCATTTACCCAATTGTACATGGTTGCAAAAACAAAAGCAGATGTATTGTGAACTTCATCCATTTCAGCTTTGATCTCCATCAGTGTTAAGCCTTTTAAATTAAAATGTTAAATCACCAATCAAAACTCACCCTTCCTATTTTCCTGCTTTAATTGGCTATTAAAATAAAACCACAAGATAGGTATAGCTGAAACTCTAATCAGAGTTTAGTAAGATATAACACTAACTGATAACAAGCCTACTTCAATGCTACAAGCTTTATCTTGGTTGTTACAAAGATATATTGAACAACCCTTGTAAATAATATTCAAAACTCTTCTTAAATTACACTATCAATCAAAATGCTATTAATATGAATCATTACAAATAGTTATTTTGTTTTTAAACTTCGCTTATCTGTTTGCATGTTCTTTGAATGTAAACCAAAAAAAAAACATATTTTTAAATAATTTAAACACCAGATTTTAGAATATTTTCAGTACTTTTAAATTAAAAAATGTGTATGAAAAAAAGAAAGCATATTAAATGTTTTGTTGAATAGTGATGAAATTTTGTATAAGGAAACAAAATTAGCTAGTTCACTGCAGTCTTATTTTAGAAAAGAAATAAGAATTACATAAACCACTAATTTGTAATCTATTTGCCATCTGATCAATCAGCTGATTCTGAGTTTCAGATGGTCTTGAGAAGTACTTAATATTGACTCACCATTATAATATATGTGAGTTCCATTCCGAATCATAGGGAGAAGTTCATTATAGAACTGTTCCAATTGATTATATCTAAGGTCCAAGTGCTTGAGTGTATGTGTCTTAAGGATAGAATTCAGAGGAAATGCATGTAGACTGTTGTACGCCAGTGAGAGATAGGTCAACTGTGAGGGGAGAACGAAAACATTCTGAGCTGTTAAATCATCAATAAGGTTGTTAGACAGATCCAGCACTTCTAACGATGTCAGGTTTCCAAGAACAGCTGGAACATATATAAAAAGTAGATTGAACCATGTGATTAGTTTTCCTTTCCTTTTTAAAATTTTTATTTACAATCAAAAGAAGTAAAATTTGGTTGACGACAATCTTTACTATGAACATCTGTTAATTTGCTAACTTAATTGTGGGAAAATGTTAAAGTAAGTACCTGTAAACTTTTGTGTCTTGATCCAGTGGATTCTATCGGAAAAGACAGGGATTGTAAAAAGTTTCTGTACAATTTTTCATTCAAGTTTTCATTATGACAATGCATTGCTCAACCTATTATCTTCCATAGGCTTTGGGAAAAACTACAAGTCTTACTTACTCATGTCTCTTACTAATATGAATTAATTCCAAGCATTTGTGCATTTTTTTGCTTAGATGAATAAATATGTATGTGGAAATACTAATATTGTACAACTTTGTAAATCTACAATGAAAAAAGACAAGGAGCGAACAATCAAACTGCTTTCTAAAAAAAAATTATTTTGACTAGAAAACTCCTCATGTGATATGACTAACAACTAATTTTACAAGGAGTTAAATTTCACAAGTAATGAATATAATGCATGCTCTGTCTAGTGCAGATCACTTCCAAGATATTTTGAGTACACCTTTGTATTCCCAGTAACAAAAATATCACCAAGGAGGCTGTAAGCAAAGCAAGTGTACTGTATATGGCACACTGTAGCACTTAGGATACAAAGTTACTGAAATCATAGTGTCAATTATCAAGAATCTGGCCTGCTGGAAAAGCCTCATTATTTCAGTGAAAAATAACAAGAATCTTTATCAAACTATATCACTGGAGTTTTTATACTGGATATATTAAAAGTCCCTCCCACTTATTAATTTTATTATGAATAGAGATTAAGTGATTTACTTTGGGGCATGTTTATATGACCAACTGAGGCGTATTTTTTACGTATTTTTACACCGCCTCCTCCAGAAATGGGGTAGTTTAGGGGTTAAGTCAAAATTTTAAAATAGGAACCCTTAGCTAGTGACACCTCATTTTAAAGGTATTATAAAAAGAAGACTTGGGATTAAGACTTAGATCCTTTGCATTATTCCTTCACATTTTACTTGATACCCTGTGTTTTTCAGTTTACCATTAAGGTTATAAACCAGGAGTGGAAAGGAGGTAGTACAGTGGTCTAAACTCTGATCTGGTTTATCAGGTGCATATCCCTTGTTTCACAGTTTGTACTCTTTCTCATGCTTAATACAATATGATTTTTGAGGAAACTTAGTTTAAACAAGTTTAAAAATCCACACAAGTACAACACATTAATTAGTGTTTTTAATGTTGGTTAAGAAACAAGTTTCCTTGTTTACAATTGATAGAATTTTTACTTTATAATAGGCTTCATCAGTACATTGCACCATACATTGTTTTAATTGGAGTTCAATAATACAATCGTCACATAATGTTGATACAGCTTGTTGATACACTTAACACTTAACCATTTTATACTTACACTTCCTAATCTCTGTTATCATGTTGTGACTGATGTTGAGGCTAATCAACTTCCTGGTACCAAACGTAAGCTCATATGTCAGCACTGGCATGACATTGAAACTCAGATCCAAGTGTTTCAGACGATAAGGAACCCACTGGCTGCTTGGAAATGATTTTCGAGTCAGGAATGATATTTTATTATCACTTAAGTTGAGCTGAAAAATGTATAATTACTTTAAAATACACAAAGACTTCAAGCACATTGTAAATACAACTACGTAAACAAAACTCTCATAAATTGTTTAACTTATTTACTAATTTTAATTTTAGAAATTTTCTGACTAAAAAGAAATAGAATAAAAGTCACAGACCTTATAAGAAATGCCCCAAAACTGTAACCAATATACTCAAAATCAATTTTGTAAAATCAAACAATTTTTCCAATTATTTTGTTTTCCATACATCACTCAGCTTTCACGAAAACTATTATTTCAATGATAAAGAGAATCTAAGTCAATCCTTTTACTACTAACATGTTAATCAGTATTATTTATAAGAAAGTATGCATCCATGATTTTCACTAAAACTAATTAATTCTTATAAACTATTTTGTGTGACCTTTTGACAGCAAATTTGTGTTCATCATGTTTGAGATAATCCTAAAAATGACATGCCCTGAAAATAGATCCATTTTACTAAAATGAAAAAACAGTAAAATCATTAATTAAAAATCAGCAAAACCCATGAACTAATTCAGTAAACATGTAGTCATAAAAATGAAATTGTCAAAATGTGGACTGTATATAGTTATTAATTTATTTTATATGGAGGTGTTACATTGATCAAGATTGTTGAGACTCTAGAGTATTTCAAAATGGTTTCCACACCGCAAACAGTTTTCTTGAATTTCCACTAAAACTTTACAATGTTATGAATGGTTGCAGTCGCTTTCTTTACTAAGATTTTACAATAAATACAAGGTGTGTCCAAAAAGTATCCGACCTTGACGTCTGGCATGAATTGACGTTACTCGGCGGCAACGGCAATCTGGTCCCCTTCAAAGTACTCCCCTCCACAAGCCACTACCTTATTCCAACGCTCCTCCCACTTCCGGAAACCCTCCTTAAATTCATTTTGCGGAATGGCTAACAGGTCCTTCGTCACATTTTGTTTTTATTTGTTCAACATCGTCAAATCTTTTTCCTTTCAAAGGAATTTTTAATTTCGGAAATAGCCAGAAGTCACAAGGAGCTATGTCAGGACTGTAGGGAGGCTGTCGTTGTTGGTTGATATTGTGTTTGACAAAAAAACGCTGAATAAGATTTGAGGAATGAGCTGGCGCGTTGTCGTGGTGCAGGATCCAGTCACGGCAAATTTTGCCGAAACACGGTTCATTTTTAAATCTTCGTGTAAAATGTTACAAACTGATGATTTTGGTATTCCTTAATCTTCTTCCAGCTCTCGGACAGTCAATTGACGGTTTTCATTAATTGCTACACGAACACGTTCAACATTTTCAGCGTTTCTGGCCGTTGAAGGCCTGCCAGATCGGTTATCACTTTCTACTGATATGCGGCCATAATTAAACCACTCTTTTATTTGTGTATCGCCCATAGACACGTCACCATAAACTTTCCGTATCATAGTAATCGTCTCTGATATGAAAAATTTGTCTACGCTTTCTAAAGAATCTCCTTTTAAACTTCCTTTCTATTTTATGTTCATCCATCTTTATATCTACTCAAAGCTTGTACTAACTATTGATGGGTGAGTTTAGATTTGCTAATTGATGAAGTTTAAAATTTATAATTAATTAAGACTCATGTACTCAGGTCATACAAATTGTGTTATATAGCATAAGGAACTTGGTTTACAATGTTGGAGTTATACTTAGAATAGACTAGTACAGCTAAGTATAAATGAGCTATTATCTATTGTTAATGTACTACTTACATTTTCAAGTGACAGAAGATCCTCGAAAATGCTGTTGGTTTTGTTGTCAAGAGATTCAATCTGATTGTGGGACAGATCCAGAGTTCTTAGAGCAACAAGATCTGGAATGCCAAATAATACTGATCATTTTTGAAGAAAATTTAATCTAAAGATTTCAAAATTATATACTCATGAACTAATTGCTAATAACTTCAGACAGTTATGCCTGTACGGTACCTTGTATAATTATAATTTATACTTTGTACATCTACAATTTCAGGTTTTTAGCAATTAAGTTTTTTAACTTTATGAGATTAATTTGTAATTCCTACCTATCTTAATCCTTAACTTGTGTCAAGCAAAGAACTTACATACTCCATAAATAACATAGAGTAAACATTTATCTTACTTTCAGTGTAACAGATTTTTTAACCAATGCTATGATATATACATTTTTGAGAAGAAAAATATGAAATTAAACCTGGATGACTTTAAAATTCTATAAACATCATTGAGAAATATACAAGTATACAGAGTATATAAGCAAAAACACTGACCTTGAACTGAATTAAAAAGAAGGTAGGAGTATGATACACCATGTATCATGCACAGTAACAGGCTTAGCTGAGGTTCAATACAAAACTTCGTCTGTAGCTGATTTAAATATTTATAGATAGGACAACAGGCATGCGTACAGAAAAGACATTTTTACATCCCTAAATTGTGTCAGTCTTATAAGTGATAGGCTTCAATAATGTTAAGGCAAATTCCATGGTTGGTCATGCATCATCATAGATCTCATTGTTGTCTATATAGAAATGAAGTTTTATGCATAATTTTAAGTCTACATATGAAATCTTTCTCGAAATATCTTGCCACATGATACACTCACATTTTTGTTAATTAAATAGGGTTTCATACCAGTTTTCAAATAATAAAAGTCTACACACTAAGTAACCATAAAACGAAACGATATTGTATGTGTGTTGGGATAGTTAGGCTACATGTATAGCTCATTCCGCTAGGCTACATGTGTTACTATGTCTTTTATAGTAACATTGAAAAAGTGAACTGAGTTTGTTTACAAATTTATGTATTCTGCTATCATCTTGTTGCAATTATTGTAGTGGTTGCCAATAAGACAAATGTAAAAATATTTGCTACCACTCAACCCAATCCAATGGAGTGACATGCACCATTATCGAACTCAGTGTTTCTCATATAAAAATGTAGCTTCTTGAAAAGTCTATAGGTTAGTTCTTTTTTGAGATACCATGCGGACATACAGACAGAAAGAAATAAAATTTGCCTAGCCCCTTGAATGATAGGCTTTGCTAAGGCTTAGCGATTAAAAGATTTCAATGTACAGTAAAACCTGTCACGTAAAGCCTAATATAGCCGGTTATCATTAAAGGCCGGATATGGAATTGCGATATGAAGAACGTGAGTTACTTATAGCAAATACTACCAATGTATCGGTTTCACTTTTTGAACTCACAACGTGATTATGAAAATGTTTAAACTGAGAATTTTACAAATATATGACACAGTTTTGAAACTTGAACTAAAAAAAATAAATGGTTAAGTGTCTAAAATAAAATAAAAATAAAAATAGTGTAAATACAAATTTATGTTAAAAAATTAAACATTCAATAATGCAAAATATTAAAAAAATAATCAGATCTTAACTTATTGAAGACACAAACTAAAATTGACAGAAAAACGATTTTTTAAACTATGGGCAGTTATTATAAAAGTTATTTTTTGTATTAAATATAAATAAGATAACATGTTTAAAAATGAAGAATGTATAAAAAAGTAAACACATTTTTAACAGTTCTATTTTATGAACGAAAGTATATAAGCACAAGATAATCATGCTCTTTTAAAGTGTAGACTTATTAATATTCATAATGACCATAATTGTAAATCATTTGTATTAATAGTAGTATTGTATAATAATGACCCATACAGGTGAAAATTTGTTTGATATCTCTTGAAAATGATGTTAGGTCTGAAAAGTTTATGGATTGCTATTCAGTTGCATGTGGATAGTATAAATCCGGTAAATACAGTTATGCATATTATTGTTGTATTGATTAAAAATGTTACTTAATTTGACAAGATAAATAAATTACTAAATAATTATTTTATTAGACACTTGTCCCGAAAATACTTATGTGAATTATATTTAATGGGGTGTGATAGTAATAATTTGTACCTTCTACGAAGATTTATAAACATCACAGTGAACAATAATTGTAGATTTATTCAAAGATTTTAAATTTTGGTATTTATTTAATTTATATAAAAAAATATATATAGGTGCAATTCCAAATATGTATATGGAGTTTGGAAATATGAAGATGTCACTATTTTAAATTTGCTTTTAAAATGAACAATTTTTAATTATACATTAATTTAATTAAAAACAGTAAACATTTTACCTCTAAATGCAGAGTTTGAGATGACAGATACATTATTCCCTGAAAGATTGAGGATGATAAGCTGTTTCAGGCCCAAAAATGCATCATCTTTCAGTGTTAGAATCTGATTTCTTGCGAGATTCAGTTCAGACATGATAGGCAGAGTACCAAAACTTTGCTTCTCCAATATCTCTATTTCATTGTCCTAGAATGTAGTTTAGAACAAAAATTAAAAATGTATAAACAGAAAGATTATATTTTGAGTATTATTTTAATCATAATGTTTGTTTGTATAAGAATACTGATCTTACTTTCTATATTAAAGTATGAAATTTGAAAGGTTTTGAATACTTATAAAGATAATTGCAGTTAAAAAAACTTGTACTTACAAAAAAACAGAGTTGGGAAATTGAACACAATTTAAATTGTTAAACTAAACAGTACTAAACTAACCTCCATGTTAAGATGTTGAAGAGAGGGTAGAGACGATAGAGCATCCTTTGGAGGTAAGGAAATTCCGTTGTAACTGAGGTCCAAACTCTGTAGAGTCAAGAGAGGTGAAAGGCTTTCAGTCACTAGATTGTCACCAATCAGGTTGTGGCTGAGATTGATAGACAGCAAGGAATTCATAGAAGGCCATTTTGTGGGCGTTTCAAACGTTATGAAGTTGTGGCTGACATCTATATGTGAAAGAGACTGAGGAATGTCGAACAGCATCTCAAGAGTGTTGTGCCGAAGTGTCATAGTACGCAATGAAGGCAACCGGTTAAAGGCTTGGCGGTTGACTTTATTTAGCCGATTGTGACTAAGGTCTAGATGTAGCAGTGTGGGGAGAGTACCGAACGTTCCGGACTTGATCTCTTCTAGAGAGTTATGGTCCAGTAGTAGAGTCCTCAAACTGAACAATGTCTGAAACACTGTTACTGCAATGTTGGAAAGATTATTATAGCTGACATCAATTGTGTGCAATTCATAAAGCTTTGGAAACGTATTGCGAGGAATCACCGCAATTTCATTATGACTCACATTCAGTACCTTTATGCCTGTCATGTTGGCCAGCGGTACCTAGAAAGTGTACAGATCAGAATTATTAAACTTCCATTTGACAAAAATCACATTCTCAGATCAGAAGAGAAATAAATGTAAATGGTTAGTATATAGTTTTAAAAGTAATGACACCAGTATTAAGTTTTACTTCTTTAATACAATTTTGTATTAAATTTATTTGAATTATAAACATAAAATTAAACCACCTTTTTAATTTAATAAGTTGCACATGTAATGAGACAAATTGAAATTTATGATTATCGAAGGACATAGAAAACACTCAAAAGAGTGAGATTTATAATCAGTAAATTAGAAATAAAACACTCCCCTATACTCAGCTGTACATGCTTCAGAAAAGACTGAATAAATATAAAATTTTCTAAATAGTCAATGTAAGTGACAGATGTCTACTATCAGATGTGTTCTGAATTAAACAGGCAAAATTTTCAGGTAAATTATTTTAAAATTGAATCAAACCAAGTCAGTCCCTACAACATGTTTGTAATGTTTTCTAAGGCTTGCTCATACTAAACAGTTCTAATAAAAAGAGACTAAAATCTTACCTGTGAGAGATCGGTGAGAAAATTGTAGGATAACTGGAACTCAGTTGCATACGTTATTTCATCAAAAGCATTCTTAGGGAAGTTGGCAATTTTGTTATGGGACATGTCAAGGACAGTGATATTTGCACAATTTTCAAATGCATATGGTTCTATTTTTGCTATAGCATTATAGGAAAGATTAATATGAACTAAGTACAGTTCTTTAAAAGCATGTTTTTTTATTTCTGTTACAAGATTCGAAGAGACATCAATAAGCTGAAAAATAAAAAAATATTTTTAACATAATTATGTAAGAAAATAATATACATTTACTCTTGGTATTAAATAGATTGCAATGGTTTATACCACCTAGAAAAATGTAAGCACAAAATAAAGAATACGGCATAATGAGAAAACAATATTCAAGAAAAACTAATCATGACAAAGGAACGAACAAAGTACTGGCCTTAGCATGTTATCTCTGAGAGAGTACGCAGTCTTAACTAATGGTTGATTATAAATGGTAATATGAACCTTTACAACAAACAAAATATTGAATAAAAATGTGAAATAAAAAGACAAGACCAAAATTAATTAGATAACTCTTTGCAAAACTATAGTTTTAGTATGATTTTATACTTTAATTTACTGCATTTGAACAGTTCTGAAAGCAAAACTCTAAATCTTTGACTAAAAATATCTAATTAGTTATAATTACTTAACAGGTATTTTTATAGTTGTTATGTATTAAAATCGAATTTAGAAAATAAGGTAGTAAAAATATGAAAAGGAGGAAGATGTATCAAACTGTGAATATAGGCAGGGCCAGCCCTATTTGGAAACACGTGCAATCAGGGCAAACGAAAAGCATACAAGAAACGCACTCACTGAACTGTGGAGAAATCAGCTATATTGTTTTATTATAATGTAAAGTTCTACAGTGCATGACATAATGTACAAATTTTAGTGTATATCAACAAATACTGTTTCATTGGGAAACCGCCACCACGCTGTGCCGCCTCCTGCTCTAATACTCTCACATCAAAAAGTACTGATACAACCCCGAGTTTGAACATACTAGCAGTTTGAAGCATGGACTAACTAATAAAGCTACAATAATGGAAATTAAATTACATTTTAGCTCTGCGTTTAGATATACAAAACAAATAATTTACCAACAATAACTTCTACTCATTATTTAAATAACAATGAAAAAGGTACCAGTTTATGGAGCTTTTCAACCAAACTTAAACTTTGAAAATTCGTATCTTGGAAACTTGTCAACCAATTGAGACCAAATGGTTATAAGAGATAGGTCCACTGTAATGTTTTTGAGTGTGTTTAGTTTTTGAATTATACGAATAAAAGTTATCTTATTACAATCTTAACTTTATTCTTGACCGGGTGGTTAAAAAAATTCAGTATTGGTTACGTTATGAAGCGCTTAAGAATTACAATCTTGAGCATGTATTTTGTAAACCAACAATCAAATCTTTAATTTTGTACTTCACTTTCATTGAACAGATTTTATTAATTTACCGCAGGCGGTGCCTACTCTTTGAAATGCGCAAACCATCAGACTGCTGAGGGTGGTGTTGCAAGAAGAACCCGCAATAACTGTTATTTTAATATATTTAATTATTTCTCATGAGGGTTTTTGGAACAGCAATCATAGGTTTAAAAATAACTGTTTTAGAAGCCGTTTTCATCTACATTTGTTCTGATTGCGTAGCAATGCATTGAATCAGACATAACAGACAGTCTAACCTTTGATGAAGTAATTAACTATTTGCCCATAGGCAAGCTAGAAGAAAACCTTACAACAAAATTAATTTTTAATTTAAAAATCAAATATGTTGTTCTACTTTTCACTATAATTATTGTAACGACTGATGGCACAGGAACACAGAATTAATAAATACAGGCATGGGATTAAGGGTCATCATCAAATTAATTGATATGGTGATGATTTGCAAATAAAATATTTAATGATAAATAATTTGATTTTATACCTGCTTGAACATACACTCAATGTACTACTAATTGTGTTGTATATAGAAAAATAACATTTACAGAATTATAAGTCAATAGTAGCATTAACTGTAGTTCATGCTATTAATAGCACAAAAATTGATTGATTTCATAACAAATCCTCTTTTGGAATGACATTAAACTTAGGCTGTCAACAAAATAGTTCTATTACTTATCCTAAATGATTGGTTTTATAGCAGTGCTAGTGCCAATTTCGTACGCATTTCATTACATGGTCCTGGAACAACCATGGCTTTGTATTCTCCTTTATTATCACCTCCTTAATTAATCTTGATAATTGCAAGTTCATTACATGTCATAGATACACTACTTCAAAATCAGTTGTGGCTGACATTTAATTATTAACCCTCCTAAGTATTTGCTACTATGACAACACAAGTAGGTGTTGTATTGATATTTAAGAATTTTATTCTCTAAGTTTTAACTCGTAGGGTACTGGCCTTCTGTTACAATCCAGAATGTTAGATTTATGACTTATGGTGACATGTGTTACAAAGGATTTATTCCTTTATCCAGTGGTGTAGTGCTGAATTTAGCTGTGCCGGAGCGACCATGGTATAAGTATAATAGGTGTGCTACCACGCAGATTCCCCCGCCCCCCTCGCAAATGTCGGGCACGTGTCATCAGCTTGGCATTCCGACGGCGGCGTTACATTTGCAGACTTCCACTTAAACCGTCGTTTTACCCACTTAAAACTAGAGCGATTGTAATAAATGTTATATATTCTGGTTCATTATTAAATATACTTTATACCAGTAGTTATTTCATGGTGAAAGCTGTAATATAAATATATTATACTTACACCATGGGAGCGGCGAGTTGCTGGGTATAGCAATACAAATCTTTTTGATTATTAATAAAGGACATTTTATTTCGTAAACTAGGCTAACACAATTTGTAATGACAAACAGATAAGCTATGATTTTAGACATACTTTGGAAAATTACTGTGCTGTTGTGCTAATACATTATTGTAGCCTGAAAAAGGATACCGTAAAAATGCATTGTAAAAACTATTAAATATTGTAAAAGTAGTATTTTTACATATTTTCAACGGTAACACGAACATGAATATTGTGCAATAACCTCTAAAGTATACCCAGCAGGGATCACTTCTGGCTGGTTTATACCTACCAGTTGAACCCACCACTGGGCACAGCAAAAACCGATGTGCCACTTTAATCTGGGCAACCTTATGGATGTCCAGTAGCGGCACATCACTAACCGCAAATGTTGAGATTCTGGGGTTCATGGGCAATTCGATAGGTTTAGTCTACTGTGGAAGATGACTGCTGGAGTTGGTGGGGTTTGTTCCCTTACCTCAGAGGTTCTTGTTAACCTCAACAAGGGTGTGCCACCCCCTGCCTACTTTGACTGGAGAGGCTGGTTCAGAGCTGACCTCCCCTTCTTCCGGGATGACTTTGAGATGTAGTGCCCTAATTCTTCCTCATGGATCTCGATAGGAGGCGGCCCCTACTCCCTAACCTTACCCATCCTGAATATCCTGTCACTCCGGAAGCAGCGCAAAGGTTCTTACAGGACTAAGTGCAATTTATAAGCTTCTTGTCCTAGGAGAAAAAAAAAACCTGTAAAGTATGTCCCAAAATTCCTCTCCTTTTCCATTCCCATTTCCTTTCTTTGGAGGTTCTGCTATTCTTGTTTGGGTGTTGGCTGCTGAACGATATCTTCTTAGCCATGTCATGACATAGGGGTCAGGCTTTCGTCTGCGGAGCGGGAGACCTTGGAGTTTTAAAAACAGTAGGGCTGAGACATAACTTACTGTCAATGAGTTCCTTAATGGTGTGTATGTTATTCATACTGCTGAACCCTCTTTCACAGTCAGCGGAACTACAGGGTATTATTTTAGTGCAGTTTATAAGCTCTTGCAGTCCATCAGGTACCCGCCTGCTGTTGTCCAAGTAATCCCTGTAAGCAGTCACAGCTCTGTTGATGTTCAACTTGAAGCGTTTGCATAGCTGCTCCACTTGAGTTTGGCCAAACCCAGGATGAATATCAGTAGGCCAGTATTCGGGTTCCAAAACTTTTAGTTGCTCTACAAACTCCTTGTTCTTGACAATTTCCTCGCCTAAGCTAGGGGTAAACATTTTCTTCTTTAAGTTGCTGATTACACTAGAAATCAACTGTTCACCATTAATTATACGATTTTTGGGTTTTCATTTAACTTTACAGAAGCAAACAGCCTTCCCTCATGGCGACTTGTACCTCCAGAACTCTTGTCTAAGGTTTTTCTTTCAAAGATTCCAGATATCTGATTGGTCTATGAATCAGTTTGTCTGCAAATACAGGGGACGTGCTTCTGTTTTCCAGACTTTCAGACAACAAAGCCAATTTAGCAAGAATGTCATACATAAATGCTAAGTTTAACAAAAACTTATGGGAAGTCAGCTTCTTCAATAAACCATTATATTTGCATCTATCAGTGGATGTTCTCTCAGGATCATCCATTGCTTTAGAGAAATGGCTGGCTAAGGCTTGATAACCAAACCACACGGCTGAAACAGTATAAAAACTGCTTGATACCCACTTCGTGCTTAAAATTCTGCCGATTTTATTCATTTCAATATCGAGCTCCTGTGCACATTCTTTTAACTCTCGCTTATTCTTTGGAGATGTGCTGTACAATGAATAAAGTTTATCCATGAATGACTGGAAATGGTTAACCCCGGCTACTTCACTTATGGCATCCCCAATAGCCAGTTACAGTCTGTGATTCATACAGTGCCATATGATAATATTAGGGTAAACAGATAAAAATCTCCTTACTACACCTGAGTGCTTTCCCAACATGGCGTTCGCCCCGTCGCTTGTAAAGAAAACCAAGTTTTGTTTTAAGTACTCACCATTAAAACCATATCCTTCAAGGCACTGGTGAACACTGTTAAAAACTGTCTCAGCTTTTTGATCAGAAAGCTCGATTAAGTCCAAAAATAAAGTACTTGGTGATTTATCCTTGCTAAATTCATATTTTAAATATACAATGAGGATGGATTTAGAACTAATGCTTGTGGATTCATCAATGATTATTGACAGTTTTCCAGAAATTTCCTTTACTTGATTCAAAATGCGCATTTTCATTTCCTTTGAAATATGATCTATTATTTCGATCGCACTATACCTTGAATGAAGGCCTACGCCGACATCTACCCCATTTAGTTTTTGTAGCTCAAGCAATCCGAAATGGTCGCTGTACGGATGGTCGTTTTGAGCAATAAAATATGCCGATCTAAACACAGTCTTAGTTGAATTGAGCTGAGCTTGATTCATTTGATCAATTACTTGTGGCATCGAATGTTTGTTTGATTTGTCAATAATTAAACTCGTGTAATAATGTTTGAGCGATTTGGTGAGCTTTCGACTGTTTGTGTTCAATAATCTTTTTCCTCAAAGATATGAGTTGATTTGTTCTATTTGAGCCATAAAAACAAACTTTGTACGAACGCCATGTTCTTTTTTGTAGGCTCCCAAATTACCGACTTCAAAACAAATTTTACAGCCTAATTTACCTTCCTTTGAGTCTATCCAAGGAAAAGCCGCCTTCTTTCGCTCCCACAACATATCTTCTGTCCAAATTTCAGGCCACTGTGTTCTGTGCGGGGGGGGGGGGGGGGGGGGGGTCATCCGCTCGAACTTCCTTCTCATTAGGCTCAGATGAGGTTACTTATTTTAATTTTAGCTTTTGGATTTGATGTTCCAGGAACTGGATTTGAGTCAGTCATATTAGGGGCACTAAAAAATGACGTTATATATTTTTGTTTAGGTTTTGGTTCCATCACTTCACAAAATTCACAAACTAATAATTAAAGAATTTTGAACTCAACCACTACGACTAAGACTTTCAACGATAACAGCTTAATACAAGCACTCACAACAACATAGAGACCGGGAACGTGAATAACAAGTCTCGACCGTCTGTGTAAGTATACACTTTCTGCAGTTAGTAGGAGATGGACATAGGGAGATAGGGTGTTGTGGCTCACCTGTCATGGGAGGGGGAGAGGGAGAGTTAGAGAGCATCCTGATTTTTATGAAGGCGCTAGTTGCGAGTAACAAGAGTTGTCTATTGCACAGCGCCTACAATTACCTTGATACCACTCAACAGACATATAAGTGATGTGGGTTTGTTCTGGCCTTTTTATTATCTAGTGACTCGTCACCCGCCTACCACTTGTTACAGGCGGGTGGCGCTCCGGTTCACAGCTCCGGCTCTAGATGCTACGCCGGAGCGACGCTCCGCTTCTTAAAGCTGTACCGGAGCGCCGCTCCGGCCCCACTACACCACTACCTTTATCAGACTATGTGAAGAGATGGCCCTATCTAGACATTCAGCCACTGCAGCCATATATGTTCATTCACAAGTGATAGTGTTCTTAGGCCTTTAATTATTTGTTATTTATTTATGACTATCATCTTCCATGTGTCTTTATGCTTTGATTTTGATTTTAATTAATTATTTATATTTTAACACCACTGAAGCCATCCATCTCTTCAAATGGTCTGATGATGAAGGAATAAATCCTTCGAAATGTATGTCACCCTAAGACATTAAACTGACATTTTGGATTGTCGACAGAGGGCAAGTACCCAACTATAAATCACGTAACAGTCCTGGAGCCAGAAAACAATAATGAATTATTATCGTTTCATTTTCATAAAAATAGTATTGACAAACATTCTGGAACGTTACTTATAATATTTACATAAACACATTTTTTATAATTCTCTTGTAATTAAATTTAATATGTAATTATTGTAAGGACATTAATAGAAAGAAACAGAGCTGTATGCTTTTGCATTTATCAATCAGGGACACAAAATATAGCAGTGACTTTCTGTTAACGCTTGTACTATATGGAAGGAAGAAATAAGCAGCTTTTTATAACCTATGTTGACTACGTACAATTTCTTGAATAATAACTATCAGCTGTTTCTAACTTTCAACTGAGGACACCATAAACCTCTTTTCTGTATGAATCATTGTCAGAGAAACTAGCAAAATTCCGGGATCCACAGTCACATAGTTTACTACACTGGAAGCACGTATTTCATATATAAGTCAATTATTAATTGTTAACTGAATTCACATAAAATATTTAGATAATTTTCAAGAAAATAATTTGGAAATTATTGTTTGACTCCTATACCCTTATTCACATGAACAAAATTAATGATGTTCCAAAACATCAATACGCCACAAAAGGTTGCTTTCATTTTCCAACGCCTTTTGTTTAATATTCTTTGCCTAAAATAATCACAGGCTAGTAAACAATGGTTTGTCAGCCATGGCTCATAGATTTATCAAACAGTATATAGCTCTCACATCAGCTTTTTTACTCCAATTTACTCCAAGCCTCTATGGTGTACACAATGTCTATGCTAATTACGAAGTATTTATGTCTTTATAAGACTAATAAAATCTATATTAAAGATTAAAGGTTGAAAACTGTCTTATCCAATAAAATATGACCGACTCTCTACAACACCAATATTTTCAAATTTAAGGAGTAATTTAAAAATGTATTTATTGTACATAAGCATACTGGTGTAGTTTTTCTTGTGCATTATGTTAACATAATGATTAAATAAAACTTACCTCAACATACTGCAACCTGTTAAACATCTGGAAGTCAATTTTCTTTATCTGATTCCTGGCAAGATCAATGGTTCCTATTCGTGCCAAGTTGTCAAACGTTCCTCTTCCTACTTCTTTTATATTGTTGTCACTCAAGTACAAGCGCCGAATGAGTCGCATCCCACGAAATGAGCTAGAGTCAATCTTACGCAGCTTGTTGTAGCTAAGACTCAATGAACGTAACACTGCATTACGAGCAAAAGCTCGGCTGTTAAACAAAAAACATTATTGTAACACTATTTAATATATTAAATGTATCACATAATATAAACTCTTTGAGTGCCATGGCCATTTTTTAAAGTCATTTGCATATAATGTTAGTCTATTATTTGTACATTTGCACACCTGTAGAAGAATAATGTCTGTGAAACATCTATCCAGCCAATTTTCATCTCTTTCTTTTAATTAAGCTAGCAACATCATATATAGCCTAGTATGTTGATTTAAAAAATTTAAAAAAACGTAAAAAATGTGTTACTTTTTGTAATTTCAAGTCTGGCGCACATTTTGTCATGCTAAAAATTGTTGTTAACTTTTTTGATCTATACCATATGAAAAGCTATGGATATCTCAGCAAGTTACCATATAATACTGATATTTACATAGAAAGTATACATGACAATGTTGTGTAAAGCATATTTTTTCTTGGCATTGCAGGTGTTCCGAAAAAATGAAACTAAATTAAAAAACGGAAACATTTTTTATTCTTATACACTTTTTTGATTCTTTAACCATCTAGTTAGGAGTTGATTCATCTCAACTGTCAGGCTATTTTTGAGTCTTTTGTATACGTAAATTCAAACTTGTTTAGATATATACATATATATCATCTTCTTTCAGAAGAATCTGTTACTAACTATGATGCATTGAAATATAATAAAATAATTCCACATAAAGACAAGAATTTTCTCCTGGACACAGTTGCAAATATAGTACAACTTCATTTATCTGGACCACATTTATCTGGATCTCTGGGTTGTCTGTGTCAGTGTTACAGAGTGGAGGAAGTCTACCCTACTGTTTTAGTTGAATTCTTGCATAGTTAACTTGTTGTTAACACATGATTGATGTTCAGAATGATGCATACAATGTAACAAAAAATTTAAAATGTTGAAATAGGCCTACAAGAGTTTGATAATTGTAAATTTGTAAGATGTAAATAATAGGCTTCAGAATGACAACAGCATCAATGTGATTACCGCCTTAAAAATTGTATTAGCAGTTTGTTATTCATAAGTAACAGAGGACAGTGAAAACCAATCTGATAATTAAGAAACCGGAAAATGTCATTAGGTACTCATTTTGATGCCATGGTGCAGCTAGACAATTGATGGTTTATTTTAAGCAAAAGTCTGACACTTTGTCAACAGATATGATGGCTTTGAAACATCTGTGTGGTGAACTTCCTGGAAGCAGTGTATATACGCAAATGAGCATGACTTGAGTTTTTTGTAATAAACAGCATTATTATTATTATTTTATATTTTATTTGTTTTTGTTGAAATAATTAATCTCTGTAAAACAAAATAATACTCTTTTACTGTTATATTTGTAAAAATAAATTCCTTGCTATCTGTAATCTATTGTATTGTATTCTATTTGTATTGTATTTGTCTATGCGAAGATTTTACAGTATTTATTCTGTTAATTAGTATATATTCATGCTGCTGATTGCGTCTCGATCTCCATACGCAGGCTGCGCCCATGTGGAAATCATTTCCTGTTTTTGTATATACGTTGTGATCTGTGTTTTTATAAGGAAATAAATATTAATTAATTCATTGTTTTTATTGTATTCCGGTTTATCTAGATATTAATTTATCCAGATTTCCAGTCCCAATTAATCTGGATAAACAAGGTTATACTGTAATACAAAAAGGCTAAATGTTAATACAGGCACAACATTTAATCTCTGTAAAATAAAATAATAAGCTGACTATATTTGTAACAAATAAATGTCTTACTATTTGTAATCTATTGTGTTTTTACTGTATTCTCAGTTTATCTGGATTTTTATTTATCCGGATTACTTCCGGTCCCAATCATCTGGATAAATGAGGTTGTACTGTAATACAAAAAGGCTAAATTTATTACAATAGACACAATTGTTATCAAAAGTTCACAAAAAAAGTTTTGTCCATATTTTTTACATTAATTTTACAAAAAATTAGAACAAAAAATTCACTATAAAAGATAAGTACGTTTATAATTATTGCCCAAACATTAACTAAACAAATCACAACACATCTCAATAACGACAGGCCTATCAATTACAAAATTTCATAATTTATTTTAAAATCAAGAATTCAGTAATAAAACACTAGGTATGAAGTAATATAAATTTAAAATACAGTGACTTATGAGCATGATAGAAAATCATTACTTGATCAAATTATTGTTTACAGTTGAAGCAAAAAACATCAAAATGTGATCTTGACAAACAAGTTGCTAAGGGATCATTTGACTTTTAAGTAATATTCTTATTTTAAAATAGTTGTAAATATAGCAAGATAAAGTACATCAATAAAATTATCAACTCCTAATTAGAGTGATAGATAGTATTGACAGACTATAAAAATGATCTATTTATATTACTGAGATGAGTGCTGGTTTCAGGGTTAAACAAGTGTCATATGACATTTATGTCTCCCCAATGTGAAGTAAGGCTCAAACATGTATTAAAGCATTGAAAATGTCTATATGTTTAATCATAAAAATGCATTTTAATAAAACAACTTCACAATTAACAATCAGTTAAAATTTGTTTGTGAAAGCAGATTTTTTAAATGAAATCTATTTAGATATTTTTTACCTTCAGTATCCTATTTTTAACGTATTTTCTAGTTCTACTCTAGACATTTCATTTTAGTGAGATAAGAGTATACTTTTAAGTATACTCTTTAGATTTATCTAAGTTTAAATCACCTGCTGGACACAACCTGTTACCATGTCTTGCTGAAGACTTATTGTTCATCATTCCTGAAGACACATTTACTAAATTTAGATCCTTAAATTTTTAACTAAATTATTTTTTATATTTTGAAAATTCTTTCATAAGAAAATTTACAAATAAGTTCAGTCAAATTAGGATGAAATTAGTTTAGTTTATGAATGCGTTTATTCATCCAAATACATAAAGAATGAGTATACACCTAGTTAACTCTAGTTTTTATGAGCCTTCTTCTAAAAGCCCCAACAGATGAAAATGAAAGTTAATTGTTAGAATTAGTTTGGAAAGTTTACCTTGGGTGATGTTGATTTCTCATACAACAGTTTCTATGTAACTCTCTTATTATAATATAAATATCAAGTAAGTCCAGCACCAGTTGTACAAGCAAAGTACCTCGTGATATCTGGAATGGTGTTGTGGGAAAAATTGCACCAACCCATCTTGGTGAGGTCTGCCATGTGGTCTATCTTAGAAATGTTATTGAAGGATAAATCCAAGAACTCTACATCCCGGAGACCCTTGAACTGCCCCCTCTGTAGAACAGAGAGGGAGTTGTTGTGCAGGTCCAACCGCTTGAGCCTCTTGCATGGAGCCAAGGTGTCGCCGGGCAGATCTTTCAGGGGACCATTGACAATTGACAGTCGCTGGAGCTGATTAGGTATCATGGTCGCACTGAAAGAATCCTTTGTCAGGCCCGATATTCTATGGCCATCTATGTTCAGTACAGTAAGGTTTCCTAGATTCTGGAATATAAACAGAAAATACATATTAAGCATATGCTTAATGGTATTCTTTATACAAAAACATTTTATTCGGAATCACTCCTTGCAAATAATATGTCAGGTGCAAGAGTAAGGCTCTCTCTTAATGAAGTGAACTATCTTCTTCATCCAGAGGCCAACTACAAAGGTAGAAATATTTGAAATAAAATACTATATACGAGGTCTGTCCAAAAAGTATCCGACCGCCGACCAGTAGCGGCCGCGTGGCGTAACCGACCGGCTCAAACCGGTTATTGGAGGGGAGGGGCGAGCCTACTCCTTGCCATATTAGGCATTGACTACGATCCGGTTACTCAGTGAGTCACAGCGCTCTATTCCGTACAGTACTGCCGTGTGTGTGCGTTGCATTTCAATATGACTGAACGTGTTGAGCAGTGCATTTGCATTAAATTTGGCCAAAATCTTGGCCATTCTGCATCAGAGACGATTACTATGATACGGAAAGTTTATGGTGACGTGTCTATGTACCACGAACATCTAAAAGATACACAAATAAAAGAGAGGTTTAAAAATGGCCACATATCAGTAGAAAGTGATGACCGATCTGGCAGGCCTTCAACGTCCAGAAATGCTGAAAATGTTAAACGTGTTCGTGCAGCAATTAATGAAAACCGTCGATTGACTGTCCGAGAGCTGGAAGAAGATTTAGGAATACCAAAATTGTCAGTTTGTAACATTTTACACGAAGATTTAAAAATAAACCGTGTTTCGGCAAAATTTGTTCCTCGGCTGCTGACAGAAGACCAAAAGAACTGTCGACTTGAAATCGCACAGGACAATCTGGATTTGATAAAAAGTGACCCAGGGCTATTTAAAAAAGTTATTACTGGTGATGGGTTTATGGCTACGACCCTGAAACAAATGCTCAATCTTCACAGTGGAAAACTCGCGAAGAGCAACGGCCGAAAAAAGCAAGACAAGTCGAAGCAATGTCAAGACAATGCTGACAGTTTTTTTTGACCAGGACGGCGTTTTTCATCACGAATATGCTCCAAGAGGCCAGACAGTGAATAAGGAGTATTATCTTGAGGTCCTAAGGCGGCTACAAGATGCAGTGCGAAGGAAACGACCTGAACTGTGGACAAGCCGTGACTGGATCCTGCACCACGACAACGCGCCAGCTCATTCCTCAAATCTTATTCAGCGTTTTTTTGTCAAACACAATATCAACCAACTACGACAGCCTCCCTACAGTCCTGACATAGCTCCTTGTGACTTCTGGCTATTTCCTAAATTAAAAATTCCTTTGAAAGGAAAAAGATTTGACGATGTTGAACAAATAAAACAAAATGTGACGAAGGACCTGTTAGCCATTCCGCAAAATGAATTTAAGGAGGGTTTCCAGAAGTGGGAGGAGCGTTGGAATAAGGTAGAGGCTTGTGGAGGGGAGTACTTTGAAGGGGACCAGATTGCCGTTGCCGCTGAGTAACGTCAGTTCATGCCAGACGTCAAGGTCGGGTACTTTTTGGACACACCTCATAGTATGCATTGTAGACATTAATAAAAATTTGACTGAACAAATGTACATATCAACAAACACAAACAGTAACCTAGTTAACTTTTGATACAATACCTAATACTTTTGAAAGGAAAATTCAAATTAAACTTAACAAATAAAATAGAAAACATTCATTTAATAGATGAAAAATACATTGGTTTTTGTTAATTTTACTAAAAGTTAACGTGAAAGTTAGTGGCTAGTAATAATTAACATCATTAATTGCTGATAAATGTTATTTAATTAAAATTTCAAATAATGATAGTAGCTGTTTATCAAGAATATATAAAACAGATCATCACAAGCTTATATTCCATACAATAACTATTCAATAAATTAATCAACATATATCAATATATATATATATATATATATATGTATACAGGACCAAAAAGACATCTCTGCTACCCTAAAAGTAGGTGTGCATGCTCCACTTGAAGTATATTTTTCACAGTGATAAAAACAGTACTATATGGTATGTTGAGTTTCTATGATTCTTTATAAACAATAGAACAAGAAAAAATCCAAAAAGATTTTCTACTTTTTTAAATTGGTAATTTTTCTGCGGGAATCGCCATAAGTAAAGAAAAATAGCATTTTGTGATTACAATAATGCCAGTACAACCAAATGTTTGATCACCAGATCTTGGTACCTCCTACCATAGGCTGTGAACCAGTAACTGAGAATTGGAATTAACTCATTCCTATAGTTTTCTTCATTAAAACTGATATGTCAATATGAAATAATTAATATACTTCCTAGCTGATTAGTCAGTAACGACCATCTTATGTCATATCAGTTTTGGGTTTATATTTTGGAATTAAGTTTCAAACTCTCTTGGAAAGTATAATATACAAATGATACCCTAATTTTAAAAATAAACACTTTTTTACAAAAGATAGTTATTGTGCAGCACTCATGTTTTTCTTTAACATAATGCAAGACTAAAATACTAGACTCACACTGAAAGCATCCTTTGGAAATTCTTGTAAGGAAGAGTTGATGATGTGGAGCTCTTGCAGCGTTCTGTTTACCCCAAGAAATGTTAGGGGCTTGATGGTTCTGATTGGTGTGTCAATAAAGCGCAGCATTCGAACCTTTAAAGAGTAAAGGAGGTCTCCATATAGATGGGCTGAAACAGATATATTCATAACTGATACATGGACAAAGATGATTAATGATGTTTAAAACATTAGTCTCACAAGCACAATTTGACAAAATACACGAAGGTTAGTAAATATTAACAACACAAAAAATTAAAGCAGTGCATTTTATATTTTTTTAACTTTTTAGCAGATCAGGCTTTGTAGAGTACTTATTTCTGATCAACAGCTTTGTTCATATAGCTTACTTTGTTTGTATTAACATGTAGTTCATAGTGCTTGGTTCTTATAAAAATAAAGTTAGGATTGTTGAAGTTGCCAAAATAGCCGCTAGCCCACAACATCAGTGAAAAGTTTAGTTTTTAATTGTTAAAAGTGACAAGAATGAAGATCATTGACTAATACCGGCTTTAACAAACTACTGCAAGTCTCTTTAGTAAAAAAACCCAACACTAAACACCTAAAGATTGGAATTATCTAAATTAGAAGAGAGGGACACATTGTAACCTTATTTACCAAATATAAATACACACAGACTTTAAATCACGTTAATAAGCACTTCACCAACACAAAGCTTTATATATATACTTTTAACAACAAGAAATTAAGAAACCCATGAATAATTACTTAATATTTAACTGAAGAATAACATCAACATATTTGATCGGCTGACAATTAGACTGACACTAGAGCAACTGCTACGGTATTTGTCTAGGAGAGTTGCCGACAGCACAGTTAGCTTTCTGACTTCAGACACTTCCACTCCAAATAGCAAGCCTACAGTGCCATTGCAATCCTGACCTTCAGCAATACAGCCAGCTGCTGTACTGCCTGTCCTATTGACATGGCACTTGATTACCATTCAATCACCCAGCACAATTCTACTTAATTTGACAAATACACATATTCACCATCTTGATAAAGAAACTTAAGAATCTCACAGCCAAGCAGCCAAAGTCAAAGCTGATTCTTATTTTACCCTAAAACCCAGAAATTAGGAATTTTACAGACAAGCAGTTAAAGTCATCAAAACTAATTTTTTATTCTACCTTGACAATTAGATTCCAAGAATTTGATTGACAACCAGTCAAGGTCACAAAAACTGATTTCACTTTTATTTTTAACTATTAAACCACAAAAATTAAATAGAAAGATAGTACCCATTACAATATTATTTTATTTTACTTGACCAAAAAATGCTAAAATACCCATGTGGACAGTGTGCAATTGGTGTAAAATATTCAGGAATCCACTGCACGTGACAATGCAAAAAAAGTTCCTGCGCAAACACTATAAGCAAATCCATGGAGATCACACAGCTAAAAAATAAGAATATCAAACATTCTTATATGTCTGTCATATAAATACCAGGTTTGGTATTTATATAACAAGAGTATAAATACCAAACCTCAAGGCAAAACTAAAAACTCTATCAAAACAAATGTTCTGGAATTCCATGACCCTGACATGAATGAAATCCAATCTAAAATTAAAGATCTGGAAACATAGGAAATATTCAAACAATCTTACTTATACAAAAGAAGACAATCAGAATTCTCGTTGGACTTCAGAGACTAAACAACTGTAGAGAGGCTTTTAAGTCACTTGGAATCTTAACTATCATCGGTTTCTATACAAAAGAAGTTGTGACACATGCTGATGGACAAAAATGGTGAGAGGCTGTGATCTACACATGCATAACACACATAGTGCTCAACTGTTAACAATATGAGAAAAAAGCCATTATATAAAAGTATTAAATTCTTCAACAACCTTCCAAGACATCTAAGAACAACAAATCAGAACATACCAAAGGCAGGACTCCATACCTAGTTGGTTGAACGGCCTTCTATTCAATAAACGAGGGTTCCTTCAACATCAACATCAATAGACTGAACAACATTTTAACTAACATTTGTACAATACCAATAGCTCTGTATACACAATCAATAATGCTATTGCAAAATTGCCACAATTTCTGTTCTTGGTGAACATGTAATAAAGTTTATTTTGATTGATTGATTGAACAGCTTATCATTCATGAGTTTTTATTTAATGCACACATTTTTGCAATTTATATCGAATATTAATTCCATAGAAGCATTAATAAGCCTAAAACTACAGGGTAACCATAAACAAATTGTCATCAACTGTGTGAATGATGAAAATCAAATCAAATATTCAGTAGACTCCTTGACATGTATAAGTATTTCTTTGTTTTGCCCATGTTTCCAAAATGAGGTGGTAGGGAGCAACTCAACATTTTCAAATTGCAAATCCCATGTTTTTACCCTTCAATAACATAAATAACTAGGTCAGTCATCAATTATAGTAATTTTTAATTTTACTACACATAAAATGGTGACCATTTAAAGTCTATTTCATATTTTGGTTTGTATATAAAAAGACCTCTTTGAAATAATATAGAAATTTGAATCATATACTTTTATAAGTTATTATTATACCATTAAACCATTTAAACCAACTCGCCAACTCGTATAACAGCGACAATAATGTCATAACAAATGTACTCAGTACCTCTGTGTCAGTGCTGAACACTCCTATATCTGATTATTATGCACAGGAGGTTGTGATCAATGGATGCTCATTAAGCTAAAAATCTCACAACATTGTTTTAAACACAACTGTCTACCCCCACAGTAAAAGTCTTTTAAATAAAAAATTTTTGGCAAATAAATATTGAACTTTTTTGGGACTCTTACTTCTGCAGACACAATATTTAACTCCTTCAACAGCTATTTCATGTTTGTTATAAATGTTTGATGTCCCTTTAAGAAAATAATAAAAAAGATAAAGTTTAGAAGAATACTTGAATTACACGTAAAATTCAGATTTTTAGAAATAAACTAAAATTCTATATTGAAATATTCAGGAACAGTAATGAATATAAATTGAAAACCTTTTACAGAAATTACAAAAGAATTTATGAAGAAAGTAATAACTGCTACAAAGGCATATGGATAAACAATAAACTAAACCAGTCATAAGTTTTCTAAAACAGCTTGGAACATTATTAAAAATTCAACAAATAAAGTATTTTCAAAATCAATTCATCTTGATCCCGGTGTAACTAATCCAAATACAATAGATTTACAATATAACAACATTTTCTCCTCAGTAGCTAGTTCTCTTAATGCTAGTCCACTAACAAAAATCATAAAATGTTTCTTTCAAAACAGCCACCTTCCCATCTGCACTCCAATTGGCAAAAGTCTTGCCCATTTTTAACAGAGAAGATCTAAAAATAGCTGGTAGTTGTTGACAAATCTCAGTTTTACCTCTCCTATAGAATTTCTTTATGGGGTAGCTGTGCAATATCAAATTTGCAAAAAGTATCCAGACTGCAAAAAATCTGTTCTAATTATTGCAAAATTTACAAATAGACAATCGTGTTGAAGTGCCTTCAGGGCGCTCAGCATGCTAATTCCACCCAGATTTTAAATTTTAGAGACTCCATTTTACTGTCAATTTAAGTGTATATTGACATAGAGTAGTGATATATATATATATATATATATATATATATATATATATATATAGATATGAGACAAGAATTTAAGAATGCTTTAAAGCTCAATAACATAGAATAGCAGAATTTGAACACCTCCCTTCTCAGACTGGGATCAAGAAACAGTCTTCTTGAAACACTAAATTTATAAACCAAACAAACAAACAAAATTAAAAAGCCAATTAAAAACACCACCTAGTATCTTATGCTTTCTTATCAGTTGGTGAATTCTTTAAGCACACTTGGGATTGATATTTGTGGCAGTGTTGCAATCCTGAGGGGTTAATCCACAAATGTTACGTATATGAATGTGTGCCTGTGTGCAATAGTATGGAAAGCCGAGATCACGGATTTAATTTGTAAGATAAATACCACAAAAAATTGGTATTAATATGTATTATTGCGACATAATGTTCATACAATAAATATATTCTATTATATTCCATGCATTTTTTATTTTAAACAAAATAGTAGCGAAACACATTTTTAATCATCTACTTTTATTTATCAGGATAAGATAAAACATTTTGGCTTTGAATTATGTTTATGATGCTTTTTTATATGAATAGCCATGAAGTGGGGGTTAGTGTTTCAACAAGTTAAGATGTTCTCAAATGGGTAAAATGAAAATTACTACAAAATACATTTCAGTTTATCTCATAAAGATATACCACAAGATTTTTATTTTGTGTTAATTGATCAAACATTTAAGACAAAGAAGTAAGATGTTTATTACACTAATGAAATTGATATTTATTTTTCAATTTTTTCAATAGTTTTTTCAGTTAGAGATTTAAACAGATTTTAACATCATTGGATTTTTTTTTTTATTTCATAGATATATATCCTTGAAATTTGAGCAAAAATGTCATACAATATATAGAAATTAATATTTGCTTTGTTTAATAAGTAAAATATTATAAATATATTCTGAAGAACTGAGTAAAATTTCATGAAATATACACTATAGAAATTAATATTTGCTTTCTTTTTAATAAGTAAAACATATACACAACTTACGTCAAACATAAATTTAATAGTTTCACTCTTCAATTCACTATGTGCTCTAGGAGCTGTACAAAAATACTGAGATTTTCAAGAGATTTTTCTAGTCCCTTAACCCCCAAAGACAAAAACGGTAATAACTTACCAAAGTAACAAGAGCTGATGGTGAGTTGTTCCACAGGATAACCGACAGAGGCAAGGTTAGCCAAACCAACAGAAAGAGAAGCCAAGTTAGTCTTCTCACAGGTGACATAGAGCCCTGCATCTGTACCGGCAGTGCAGTTACAGGGATAGAGGAACTGAGCGTGTACCGGGTCAGTGGGGCAAGGATAGCGGGGACCAGGAGGGATGTACCCACTGTAGCTGCATGGCAAGGATGCTAATACACAGGCTGCTGCCAGGAACACACCAGACCTATGACACAACAGTTTTAGAGAGAGGGAGAGAGATTCACAGTTATGAGCATACTTTTTGATTCACAATGTCAAGCTAATCTGTGCTTACGTAGATGATGTTTTTATTTACTTTTTAAAAAGCCTCTGCGCATGTGGAGATCCCAATATTGATGATGATCCCAAATTCTTTCTTTTCTACAATTTGGTGAAACAGCTGTTTTGAGATGAAGATGGTCAGTTATCAAGTTTAAAAAATCTTACGCCCACCAGTTGGAAGAAATTTGATGATCAGTTATTAATCAGGAAAATCTATAATTATCTGCATATTGGTGTCATTATGTGATAAAGATCAATATATACATTTTAAAGATCTTTAGTTCCCCAAGTTGAGCTACCATATAATGAAGTTAAGTAATTAAATCTGTATATTTTGAAATTTTTATTTAACTTTCAAAAGTTACAGCAATCATTTTATGAAATCAAAATAACAATAATATAATATAATAGATGAAGCAATGTGAAAATGTCTACATTTATACTACATTAGTTTACAATTAATGATCACACGAATAAGAGATTTATGGCACTTAAATCCAACCCAGTTAAGTTAAAATTAATTAGTGGTTACTTGTCTAACTCTAGGCTAAAGTTAATTTGGAAATTACTTCAAATTTTAAAGGTTGACACACTGTGTAATAAATCTGTATTTCTTTACAGAAAGTTAAAAGGTTTAAATTGATATTGAATATGAAGTTACTATTTTTCATCTGTTATAACCCTCTCAAAGTTAGTAGAAGGTTAAAATGAGACAATTTTCACTTTGAAATTTGACATTTTATTTCATAGTTTTATGAAGGTTTAAGTGATTTTTATCAACACAAGTTTTGAAAGCAGCACATCTGTTCTGTTACTACTTTATCTTGAAGTTAGGTTCTCTTCTTACTTAAAGTGTTGTATTTTAAACAAAACATTCTTTTCCTTGTTTGTTCCAATTCCTTTCTTTGTTTGTTTAATCATGCCTGTCCTGAACACTGAAAAAACTTAAAGGCCATGGGAAAAAGCCTTGGATAATGACAGGAATAAGAACGTCATGTGGACACAAGCAGGAACTGTATGTTTTAAGTAAGACCAATTATTCACCAGTTTTCACGTCTTATTTTAGAAAGTACAAATCAATTCTTCATTAGGTAATTTTCATGTGAAAAAGAATTTCAACTTTGATTATATAAAAATAACTGTCATCTGAATAGCACAACTTGGAAAGTGGTAAATAATGAGCTTGCTGATAACTCAAATTCTTCACACAACCCTATTGTCCTTACTTGATAGTAATGAAAGCATTCGAACCCCAACTGATGTAAGAAAAAATTTTAATAAATATTTTATTTCAGTTGAAAAACAACTATCTCAACTGGTTTCTTTTGATACAGCTCTCGAGTATGTTGCAAATATCCCAGCTCTCCAACAACAAAATAAACCTTTTCTTTATTGGTTTCAGTCAACTACAATAATTAATGTTCTAAGCTTGATTTCAAAATGCAAAAACTTAAAGTCAAGTGGATGGGATCATGTTACATAGGAAGTTCTTAAGAAATGTGTAAATTTCA
The DNA here is from genome assembly GCF_021130785.1 of Homalodisca vitripennis. Lineage (NCBI taxonomy): Eukaryota > Metazoa > Arthropoda > Insecta > Hemiptera > Cicadellidae > Homalodisca > Homalodisca vitripennis. The sequence goes on from NC_060215.1 coordinate 89,557,301, forward strand.
TATATTTTTCTCTGGCTTTCTTAGTCAACCAAAACATTTTTGAGAGTATTTTCCTGGAACATTTCCAATCTATAAATCAGACAATTTTCCCTTCGAAATTGATGTTCTTGTCTTACATTCAATCCATAAAAAGGCTAAAAAACTGAGATTTCAAACTACAGACCAATTAGCCTGCTTTCTTCTTTAGCAAGTGTTTGAAATGATTATTCTGGAAAGACTTCAACTATACTTTGACTCTAATGCACTCTTGACTGTATCTCAGTTTGGATTTAGAAAGGAACATTCAACTTCTAGTCAATAATGTCATGGAGACCGTTTTGGGAGCTTTGGATGAGCCGCAGTGTGTGCTATATACTTTAATTTATCCAAGGCTTTTGATTGTGTCAAATATTTCATTCTTTTGGGTAAACTGAAAAGATATGAATATTCTTGGAGCATTGGGAATATTTTCATTTAATACTATTAGTAAATAACTACATATATTCCAATGTTAATTTTATTTTTGTGAGGTCTTTCAGAATTAAAGATTCTGTTGTCAGGCAACTTTATAAAGAGTGAAGTAAAATTAATGTTAAAAATATGTAGTAATTTACTAGTAATATTAAATGGAAAGATATGGCTTAAACGGTGCGGCTCTCTTATGTATTTCCTCATACCTCTCTGAAAGAAATCAGACAATTTCACTAAGAAATAAAGGACAATTTCAAGAGAGTTGGATGAGAGTCCGTTCAGGAGGATCCCAAGGCTCCAAACTTAACCCTTCTTATTTTCCAAATACATAAATGACCTTCTTTCCAATATAAATTCAAACATTGTTTACTGTGTAGTTGACACAACTGTTCTCTCTTCTTGTTGTGATGTTCACAAACTAGAAATTGTCATGAATCAGTCATATTATGACTTGAATAGATGGTTTAAGTCAAATGGTTCACTTAAATTCATTGACTTAAATGAAGAAAAAACCAACATAATGATTTTCACTATATTTCACTATGATTTAGCGAGTTTCCTTCCAATATACTATCCTTATGTGTATAGTAGGTTAAAATATGCTACTGAATCGGGGATCGTCTAGTGAAATTTTAAGAGTATTTAAACTCCAAAGGAGGATTGTTTGCATTATGTCAGGATCTGGTCATCGTGCTCACTGTAAGTCTTTTTTCAGCAACTGAATCTTCTCACTCTTCCAAGTAAGTATCTACTTGAAGTTTTAACTTTCTTTACAAATAACCCCCATTTTTTGCATAAAATGCCTTTAACCATCAGTACAATACCCGCCACAAAGGGTAATATGGTCTATCGGATTCATAGATTGACACTTGTTAAAAAGAGTATGCCTATTTAACTCTGCAGCTATATAATGGGTATTAAGGTATAAGGTATTTTTCTAAAAAAAAGTTTAAATCATTTTGCTGGAGAGATGTACTGCACATATACTGCACAAGAATTCTTGTCAGATTTTATGAATATGTAAATTATATTAAGTGACCTTATTTGATTGTTATTATTTTAGTATACGACTTATTTTATATAAAATTTTGTTATTACTGAAATAAATGACTTCTGATTCTGAACAAGAACGACTAATTTGTAAAGCTATAAATTACTTCTTTTATTGATAACTATGTATTTCAAAAATTTTTACAATAAAGTATAAATATCTGTTTTATGTTGATCGGATCGAACAAAGTTTGTCTGATTCCATGTGCAGCTAAAGCTAAATTGAAAATGAGAAAAGAAAAATCATGAACTAATTCCGTTGTATAACTGTAACAAAAACTCATGAAGATAGAAGATTTATTTCTTATAAAATCATATTAATATATAATTTTTGGTATATTTTTAATTATTATTTTAACGTTTTCCAGCTATGTATTTGCATTATTTTGTAGAATGAATAGGGATCAAATTCAATTTATTTATATCAATATTTAAAAATTCGGACATTTAAGTAGGTAGCTCAGTTAACTCACAACTATTCCCTTTGCTAGATGTTAGTCAATAGTTATATCACATAATATACGTATACAACTCATCAGATTAGTTTTTATTAATCTCTTTGTAATAATTGCCGATAGTCTCATCAAGTAGTTACATACTATTTATTATAATGTTCAGATTCCCAAAATTAATAATGAAGATTTTTTACAATTAATATGAGTTTTCCTTGTTTTACACATTTTATTCTCAACTAAACTAAAGTTCTTATATTTATTTATATATTTAATTTATAGTTATTTATATATTTAATTTTCTGGCATATATATATATATATATATATATATATATATATATACACACAGGATATAGTAACAAAAAAGGAAATGTTTTTGGAAATAATGGAATTATAATTTTAATTGTCTAATGTGCCACACAGACCGATCAAACTACCATGAATAAAAATTATTATAATAAATTTTAAAAGTTAAATTTTAACTTTTTATCCTTCCATGAAAAATTTTAATTATTGTTCTTATCAGGATCAACATACCATATTTCATTACAAACAGACCATCTGTGCAACTTCTAGCAGTGGTCCACGGACATATTATGAACAGACACATGCACACAGATTTTGTTATGAAATCTGAATCTCCCAATCCATGGTACCAATAAATATTTTCACCAAGATTTGAAATAAATTGCCTACAGAATAGTTAAAAATATTATTCTATGAATGTTGAGTTTCATTGTAATTCATCGACCGCCACCAAGTAATTCATTTCCTCTGAACATAAAATGTTGAATATTAAATGTTACCTAAAGAAATCTAACTAATATAATACCTAAAGACGATCAGCAAGAACAGGAGTTAACTATAAATCGTTGCAAGTTATATTCTGGTGGAGAATGCAAGACAACAAATGCCGTGAAGGTATAAACAAATCAGTGTTTATCAACATGCTGCTATTACATTTAGCAACTTGTATAACCTATTGCAATCAAAATATTTATAAAGGTGATAAACTCTTGGATACTTCTGCCAGAGCATTCTGCAGCCAATTTAAATGGAACACATTTGTAAAATTTTTATAACACATTAAGCTCACCAAATATAAAAAGATAATGTTGTTATAATGATAACTTTTCCAGGCTCATCTTGTTTTACTAAACATTATCTATAATCTTATTTAATTGTATTGTATTGGAAGACTTTTCATCCCCATGATAATACAATTTATTCATATCATACTATAAAATGTCTGGATTGTTATCTCGACTTTTTCACATATTCATTACAAATTAATATTTAAATTGCATAATATTAATAATGACATTAATATTATTTTATATATTATACATAATCATATTCATATTTATTGTAAATAATTATTACTCGGTCTTTGTCATTGGGAATTAAATAAAAATAAATAATGATCATCTTTGCAACAAATTTTTATAGAAAAATTAAGTGCTTGATTTAAGGTAGAACGTACTAAAATGTCTGGAAGCACTGTTTTGAGACCTCATATATTCCGCAAGAGGGCACCTGGCCCCAGTTTTTCTAATGAGTATGCTATACTTCCAGAACCCAGGAAGTTATAGTTCCACAACTTCTAGTTCTAGAAGTCAAAAACTGGCTAGTTTATACCAGTTGTTTAGAAGAATAACAACGGTCACAATTTCTGCATAAAGGTCATTAGAGAAGAAGTGATTCTATGTTATCAATACAGGTCTTAAAATGAATTTGGTTATAATGTAACCAAAGATTTTTTAAATACGATTAACATAAAAAATTATATTCTAAGTCCTATTATTGTTTTCTTTTTTTAAGTAAATTTGTATTGTTTACAATTTTCCTATTTATACCTCAAAATCTAATTTCATATTGAATTTTTTGAAAATTAAATAGCTTGAGATATATAATCTTCCCATGCAATTGTGATAGATTGTAATAAACACATATTAGGTCAATAATCTAGTGGACCTTGGGGACAGACATATACTATTACTACCATGGTAAGCCTCACCAATGTATCTACAGGTGGCATACTTAAAATTTGTTGTTAAAGTAAAATCATTTGTGAGATGGTTAATTATTTACGACATAAGTTTAAATGTTTTTTTGCACAATAGATTTATGTATTGATGTGCCTTGGCTTGATAGATAAGCCCAAGTGCAAGAATACTGATAATAGGTCCTGTTTTCAAATAATTATCATTGATCATCACAATTAATTAAATAATTAAAATAGACTAAATTGTTTAGTGTTGGTCTGGATTTAGTACGTAACACATTCAAGATAAAATATTTGGTTTCCAGAGAATTTCAGAATATCTAAAAATACATTTAAACAAATCTTTATTTGCCTAAAAATGATGATATTATTAATTGAAAGTTTCAAAATCTATCCGTAAAAAGACTCAAATAGTCTTAAAAATGCCAAATCAAGGCTCACAAAACCTACATAACTCATATGTTAAAAAATATGATCTAGCATACAAATGTTTATATAATAAAAAAATATTAGGCTACAAGTTTTTAAAATAAGGAACTATGGCACAGCAATAGAATAAAGTATAAAGGTTGTGTTGTGTAGTGAACATTATTTTTTTTAAATATATAATCATTCAAGTATCACTTATATCTTACAATATATGTAACTGCTGGTTCCCGATAATTTCATATAACAACACTACTAAGAAATTATTGCGACCTAAATGTGAAACAAAAAAGTTAAGGTCTGTCTAAATGAATGAATGTCCTTCACATAACATATTTTACACTAAAAGTAAATAATTTCCATTCAGAATTAATTGAGTTTACACAGGTGACATGTTATAACTTAAAAATATTAGTTATCTTACCAAATGTTCGACTTCATTATTTACATGCGTTGAAGTCACCACAGATTTTTGTTTTGCATCATCACTTAACACAACCTCAAAACAACAAAAGCTCGATCACACTGACTGTCTGACTGACACAACACCAGGAAAGAAAGGTTACCAAGAAACAGACATGATTTCTACGCACATGCTAGCAGACGACTGAACAGCTGGTTTTATGTGACCTTGTGTTGTGTCTGGATCCAGTGTATTGGCCAAGTAATTTCACGTGTGAAGCATTTGATCCAGCTGTATTTCTTTCTCTTCATAATATCTTAATCATATAACACAATCTGGTATACAATCATATGGCTGTGGAAAGAGAGTCTGCATTTAATAATCATAAACGCAACTCTAGAACAAAAACTTATTTTCAGTACTAAATTAATTGTAAATTAATTAAAAATACGTGATGATCTAAGAAATAAACTTTTACATGTATTACCGAACAATACACACAACATCAACAAGCCGCATATTAACCTTTTTTCATTTAGCCTATCAATGTTTTGACAGTGGAGGAATGTTTTGATTATGCTATTTAAATATCAACTTCGTAGTTTTCATAAAACGGTAAATTTGAAACTCTGATTTGTATCCTGAAGATGGAATACGTTGTGAGAAAGGATACCATTAAATGAAGTAGGCTAAGGAAATTCACATCCTTTCATATATCACCAATTACAAGTTATACGTCTATTCTTCCCGTATTTGGATGGCTGATGATCTAAATGAATAGCCTATACGAGACGCCATGCTTACTTAGTACTCGAGTCTACCACACACAGCGCTAATATTCTACAGTTCATAGTTGGAGGTTATGTTGTATGTGATCAAACGTGTTTAGCTATAACTATGTAAAGTTTTATTACAGAGATACATTTTAATATATGTAAAGTAATAATAGTGTTTACGTGGGGTTTAAATCATGCAAGATTGTGTAGTGTTAAATGCCAAGTTTAGTATGAAAATTCTCATCTGACTCTGAATATAACACAGAAATGCTTAGAAGAAAAGGGGCAAGGCAACACACAGAAAACAAGGCAAGGGTAAGACACAACGTTGTCTAAAATAATATATGAAAAAATTAAGTAGGGCAAGTGGAGAGGAGTTGGTTGTTTGGTATGGTTTTTCTGATGAGTAGAAGAAACACTATATATAACGGGCGCCCTAAAACGAAAAAGATACTTAACTTCTAACCCTCATTGAAAGACATGAAGGAAGTAGACATATACCTCATTTTAACAAATTAATGATTCGTAACAAAACTCATCATCCTTTATGAATAACGCAATGAAATGTACGTGCCGGACTGAGATATGTCGTAAAGCTTTCATGGGCCTTAATTCTCTATAGTTCTCAGTCGTCAAGGAATTGAATAAAATAACCCTAAAAAATAATCAACCCCCTCTATACATGAGGGCTGAAGAAAGAGGGGAAACGCATTTGACGATGTAATAATAATCGATAAAAACACATTACACGGCTCTTCTCTTACAAGAAAAATAAATAAATAAACATGAGGCTTTATTGATAAATTCATGAGTTGAAAGATGTAGTGATATGAAGAATTATCTCAACCAATTTAAAACTAACTATGGATACAGGTTTGGATGCTCAAAAGTAAAAGTTCTATAAATAAAGACTAAAAGTCCAAACCATAATGATGTAGCAAAATTAGTAGCTCTGGCAGAATTATGTGTTCACAACTGGCCTAGAAAGTTAACAACAAATTGAAAAAGACTCAGAAATATGTTTTTAAAACAGAAATTATGAACAGAACTTTCTCTTCCACCACTGTGTATGATTATTCTACATTTGGACAGTTTCCTATCTTAGGTCTTAGGTCTTCTTGACAGAGGAAAGTCTGTTTCTATACAAATACTGTGGGAATTACCAAAAAGACCCAAATGAGGTCTGCAGCTTAGTTCTGCATCATATCAGCGTCATTCCTGACGGATTGTGGGACTATAAGTCCACGCCTGGTTTTGACGAGGGGGGCTGATGTCACTTTTCTGCAGGATAGGACAGTTATTCCACGCCGACACCCGTGGACTATCAAGCTATCACATATGAAGTGGATTACATAATTAATTAAAACAACTACTTAGTTAAAATCAAATCAAATTATGTTAAATAGATAACTATACGAAGGAGAAATATATTACTACTTTAAATATTGGCTATAATTGGCCTATAAACCAAAAAATAAAACGAAACTTATCTGCCTACAGAGACATACAACTAAAAAGTGATCGATGCCGCTGACGATAGGGTGTAAATATTACTCAAACAGCAATTCGACGAAGACCGGATAAAGAAATTGTCGAGCTTTATTCAAACTTCCAATTGCTATTTATCTCCCACTGTGAAAAATTAATTCAAATAGTGATCTAGGAACGACAGGAGATATTACGTTTAGTTACTAGCAATTACCAGTTAGCCTACTTCGAACGCAACACATTCTTAATATAGTCTTAAACCCTATTAGTTTTATTCCCCTTTAAAATAAATCGTTAACCGTTAAATGTTTTAAAATTTGGAGATTAGTCAATAAAAAACACAAACGCTGTAAGGTTTTTGAAAGGTACACGATTCCAATTCATGTTAAAACTAGTAGTTCCCTGCGGTTTTGCACGCAATTTCGAAGGCTTTCGTATGAGCACTTCTGGTTCGAGTAAATTATATATCCGACGCTAATGTTGCGATTCCTTATTCCTACGATCAAGGAAATATGTCTTAAAGTGTATACTTTTGGCAAGTATTCCAGGCTTAATATATTTTGTGCCTTATTTGATGTTTCCTCGATCAAGGAAATATATATACATACAAAGGTTTGAGAACCCTACTCCTGTCCAAAGTCAATTTAACTATGCGTTTTATAACAGTCTTTAAATTTTTAGTAAAAGTTATATAGTACATTTTTCTTTGCTATCTGCATTGAATACCCACCAAGCACTGCATACTCAATATTTGCTAAAGTGTACAGTTAATAGTAGATTTTTAATCAAACCTTTCTCTTATCTGAATATTATTTTTACACTGTGCTCAACAGTGGTTGCACTAAAGATTGAAATAAGAAGTTTTTGTATGCCCCGGCCCAAATTTACACTAGTCGACATCGATAGTTTATCGACACGACCGTTTTAGACACGTTTTGACAAGCGGCTAATCCAGTCCCAGCGTGTTACCCAGAGGCGGATCTTGGCGAGAGAACAGCCAGCCGTTTTTGACGCACTATATTAATTATAGACACTTAAATCCTACACCAAAAGATATCAAATTATCCCCCCAAACCCTAGCATTGGCAAACACTACATCTTTTTACAAAACTAACCCCGCTAGCGCAGCTCGTTAAACACCCTCCCGTGACCTATCCGAACAACCTACCCACTCATCATCATTATCCTATTCAATCCACAAAATAATTACAACTAACACTAAACACCAAACCAACAACATATAAATATAACATACGCATCCGTGTCAAACCCCACAGATAGCCGACACGGTCACCTATCACCAAGAACGCCCTGCACTGATCTCCTCCTGATGTGATTCCGCCGACTGTCCCTGCACGACAACGACTCCGCGTTACCCGTGCCGACCTTTCAGCTACTCTTTGCCCGACTCCCCTCACCCCCTCTCACACTCTCTCTCTCTCTCTCTCTCTCTCTCTGTCTTATGCAACAACTAATCAGCTGCCCCCTGTTCACTGGGTTACCCCGCAATAGAAATAAACTGTGGTGAAAACCACCACAGCCTCCCCCCTGGCGGGGCAAGAGACCAGGGTTAATGAAACAAACCTTCTATGTTCCGGACCATTCACTACTTCCATGCAGATTGAAGACTGCAGGAGAATTTTTGGGTTGTTCCCCCCAAGCAGGAACTAGTAACCTCATAGGAGATGTTGAAAGTTTCCCCGTCTCGCGTTCTCTACCCATCGCGTCACGGTGAGAGTCCAACGTTCGCGCGGGAACTTGAAGGCAGCCCAGTCCGACCGTACCCGTCCTTGTCATATCCCGTGGTTACCATCGAACTTATCCGGGCCAAATGGTGTGCCACATGTTACCGTAACGCTGTAAATTTTTATGATGTGTGTGTGTGTGTGTGTGTGTGTGTGTGAGTGGTTTGCATAAGCATCAGTGCAACTGCGATACACCTCCCTCTCTTCCTTCCCACTTGAACAATGTGGTGGAAGGTCATACCATATTTGCTATGGCCACTCCAACAACAGTATTATCTACTTTAGATTCTGGAAAGGTATAGGAATGGGATATGTATCTATTTGTTTGATTTTTTTTAACATAATGTTGCCTTAGTATTTTTAAGGGCCCACTGAGGATGCTGTCGCCGATTAGGGTATAAGGTTACGTTGCACTCGCAATAGACTGCGGCTTAGTTCTTGATATTGTGCATGCACCATACTAATTAACGATTTACACCCCACCTTTATCTCGATGACTCAGCACTCTTCTTTTATACCTGTAAAGCTTAGTCTTAGAAGACAGTGCAGAAGTTATTATTATTATTGCGGTCAGACTAAGGACCAATTATTAGTGGGGAGGGTTGAGGGTTGATAATAAGGAGGCATTCCGTTCTCACGTTTGTTTCCGCTAACATAACTTATTTCAAGGTAAGACGAGAGTCGCATCACAGTGCACCTGCTCACTTGAATTGTACTGGTCTGTGTAAGTACCTTAGCGCATGTGGATCTTGAGAAGCACTTGACAGAAGTGTTCTCTTATGGTTAATTGAGACGCTAGCGGCCGGACAAATATATTTACACTAAACTAATCTTGGACAACTAGACTACAAACCTATCAGACAATAATGAGAACCAGTGAGAGAGATAAGAGACTGTGAGGAGATGGCTTTATATTGAATACGCTTATATTCCCTTTTCCTATGACTATCAGGTTCTAAAAAAGAAACTTCCAGTTCTTATGAACAATTTTCATTTCCCCTGTTTCCTTGATTTGAAGACAATGTCACAAAAACTCGGAATAAATGACACTACAAACATGAATATTTACATAACCAACCACTAACTGAAAATATCACCTAATATATATCTTTTACGGGTATAAAGGGACCTTAAAAGCTAAATCACTTTTAACACAAATTAATTCTAGAGATAGAGAAAGAATAGCTTGTTGTACGCCGGATTTAGAATTTTTTATGTCTCATCTGTTATGTGTGTGTTTTATGTATATGTATGTTGCCTCTTGCGCTCTGACAGTGCAACTGATCGGAAAAAATAATAAATAAAGGTATTTCCTGAACAAAACTATATTACAGATATTCATGATTAAAAAAAAAATAAAAAAAAACTTAAAGGCCAAGTCGTTAATTCAAAGAGTTGTCAAACTGAGCAGGAGATTGTGTAAGTTGAGGAAGATTCTCATGGATCACCCTGTAGAGAGGCCCTAAAAACTCTTAGACTCAAGGCTAGCCAAGAGTTCACCTCATGATGTTATGTATAAATGTTTACTTTCCGGACACTATGAGGAAGAAAAAGAAGAAGAAGAAAAGCTCGACTTAAACTAATATCACTACGGCAGTTTCCTACACCATCTAATATCACACCTCTAGTTACCACCTCAGACTGACGGAACAAAACATCTTTTCAGCTGTGACTCGTGTGCTTTTCTAACTAGCCTCCCCGTACTTGGATTCACCAAATTAACTGAAACCGGGAATGTAAACCGTTCAATCACACAAGGTTTCGACCGTAATTGCAATAACTTGGCATTAACATTATCAGTTGCTTTGCTCAGTTGATTTAAACGAAACATTACCCAGTCTCCCACTTGAAATGGTTGTACTTGTCTTCCCGAATTGTATGATTTCTCTCGAGTTCTCCAGGCCTTTCTAAGATTGGTTAAGGCTTCATCCCATTTTGCTTGAGTATCTATACATTCAGGAAAAGGAATTAATTCATCCAAATTTCATGTTAATTCGAGAGAGTGTTCTATACTGTGCCCTAAAAATAAGTTTGCAGGTGAGGTTTTGGTGCTCTCATGTTTAGCAGAGTTATATGCAATTTGAAAATAATGTATATTTGGTCCCAGGCCTTATGATCATTTGAGTGAAATATTCTAATCGCTGTCTTTAGCCCCCGGTTCACCCTTTCAGCATGTGAGGGATTAGGATAGTATGTGCCGTCTTTACGTGCTGTATTCCTAGCGACAAACACATTTCCAAAAATACGCGAGATCTAAAATAAGGTGCATTATCAGTGACAATGTATTTGAGAAAGCCAAAATCGAAAAGAGTCCTTTAGTCAATAACGAAACTGTAGTTTTTGAAGAGGTGTTCTTTACAGGAAGAAAAACTGCATATTTTGAGAAAGCATCAACTATTGTTAGTAAGTAATTATTTCCTTTATTAGAGCGCGGTAATCTGCCTATGTAATCTATATATACTTTTTGAAACGGTCTGGTGGCTATTTCGGAGGAGAGTTGACCAAATCTGGTATTGTTTACCTGCTTTGAGCGCTGACTTTTACAACATGTCTTTATCGTGTTTGTTATTCGAGCTTTAAGATCTGTAAGTAATACATTCCAGGTGAACATGATCACTTTGACAAAAAGGTACTTGACTGTCTATATATCTAGTACAATGAATAAAATGTTGCATACATAATTAAAGATAAGACGAAATCTGTTGCTGTACAAATAGCGCCATGAAAAAAGACCCATGGCAAAATGTTCCATAAAGAAACCAAAAAAGGGGATTTATTCGAAGAAATACCACACATCATATGTATACATGGTGTATACAATACCTGAATTAGTCAGGCCAATTAAATTAGAATGTTTGTTCTAACAGTAATTCCACGTCATTTACCCCAAAGAAGCAATCGAAATTATTTTAAACTCTGTTAAAAGTCTCAAATTGACACTTCTACCGGTATGGTGATAAACTTTGAAATATTTTAAAATCTTGTTACCACTAATGTTTTGTAGGTCTTGTTACCACTAATTTTAAAGATCCAAACTCTCATTTTTAGGATATATTTTATAAATTTCTGTCAACCGTTATACATTTCTGTCTACATAATATACTTGATTGTTAAAAAACATTTTACTCTTTATTTGTTGTTTAATCCCTTCGTACATTGAAGACCCCATAGTTGGTCGGTACACAAAGAATGTTTCCTCTAGAACATCAATAACTTTAAAAAAAATCAATACTCAAGTAATGATTCGCGTGCGTTTAAAACAGGGAAAACCTGAGGAAATGCTAAGTGTACTGATTACCTTCCATTAAAACCATTTACTTTAATGAGGAAATTGTTCAGCTGTAACAATATTATCCAGCGTTCAACCGTTAAATAGCCTTCTATCAAAGTCAGTTAGAATAATTTTGTTTGCGGTACGCTAAGGCCCTGACATTATTTACAATATTCTTTACATTACGTGCGAAAAACAATACGTAATATTCATACTTTGTTCGATCTTTCTGCCAATATCAACACACAGCGCACCAACTAGATTGTAAGCGATTTGATTAAGAGTAATTTGAAATTAGTTTACTAAACTTGGAAAATAATAAAATAGGTAGTTTAAGATACAAAACGAGATACTTTTAGTAAAGCTGTGAGAGGTTTGCACTAATAATAACACTTGAATAACTTGAAGTAAATTATTGAATTAATTCTTTAAATAAAATACGAACTACAATTTAACTGTCTCTTATATTATTTTGGAAAAAATATTGAATTTGTTATAACAATCTGTTAATGGAAATCATTTGTAAATATAACCCTCTACTTTCTTTATTTTTTTACAAAACTACGAATTATAATGGTAGTATTGAATTAATCTGTCGTTGATTTGACAAATGAATTGCAGTTTCTTTCATTACACAACCAACTAGATCTTGTCAAGTAAACGCAATACTAAAAAATTATGAAGCTAATACGTATAAGATCTTAAAACTTTTTTAATTATTTGTATCGTTGGATTAATGCTAATAAGAAACTTATCTTAACATTTAGAGACATAAAATCACTATTTAATTTGAAAATATAAAAATGTATAGTTTAGTTTGGAAATTTCGTTAAAGAAACAAGATTTGTAGTAATTATTTTAACAAAGTTAAGAAGTAAAGAATTATCAATGTAATGTAATATTACATTAAATAAATTAAATCATCAATTCACTGCTACCTAAAATTTCATAATTTGTGAATATATTAATGATACGTATTAAGTTCTAAAGCGTTTAGTTTAATTTCTAGAGAAACGAATTAAATGTGTTAAGGTACTTACCAATGACTTAATATAAAAGAAGACAATGTCAAATTTTTAACTGATGATTAATTACTTAAAGATTACTAACTAGAGCAGACATCATTTCTAAGATAATTATAAATATTCAAATGTTGTATCCTGAATCACACCGCACTGTACCGCTGTACCGATGTGACGAAGCCATTCGCACTCGACTTGCATTTATTGAAGAGTTTCCAGTAGATTGATTCATATTCTATCATCCAACATCCTCTGGTTGACTCTTTGACCACTCTTTCGCCATCCGAACTCTCATTGTTGGTTGATATAACTGATCAATATTATTAAAGGGAGGTGAGTAACAAGATACGAGTATGTCTGGAAGCTGCTATAGAAGGTTGGAGAATTCTAATAATTCTATAATGCTTTGTAAGGATCGTGCAAGTGGAATTTAATTTACGTGGGAATAAGGAGTCTGTAAACCTTTATAGTTTAGGGTCAAAGATATTTAATGACTGTGGGAAGCGTATCATCAGAGGATTAGGTTGTTCCGAAGAGTTCTAGGAAGGGTAAGGATGAGAAAGCGCGTGTTTGTCTGCAGTCGGTAAGAACGGAAGGTTTCGCTCAGGAAAATGTCGTGATGTTAATTAAGGGAGTGTCTCTCACTCCCCGGGGTCATGAATTATAATTTTTAATGGTTAGAAGACGTCTGATAAAGCAATGTAATTTAGTTGGTTAGGAAGAGGTGTTGGTTGACGATGAGTTAACTTGCGAGTTCTGGGTCTCATGTAAAGGAGATGAAGAATGATGTAAGAGGAATGTACTGGATGTGTTGGCTTCTTTGCAATCTAGGTGACATGCGATGGGTGGGTGGTAAGTGAAGAATTAGCTTTAATCTAATAGGTTAATGTAATGTATAGTTGTAATATTACATAATTTTACCCCACGATCTTAAATATCTCAACTGTTCAATATTTTACAGTCTTGAATGTTTTAAAACGTGCATTAAGAATTATTTTAGTAGTAATCTTGGATTTGAGCTTTCATAGTCAATAAAGTTATTAATTGAGTAAGCTAATTATTCTCAAGATGAGTTTCCATACTATTGCTTACTTGCTCACTTAATTTAAATTAAGGCTTCGTTGACTTTTAGTGTTCAATAATATTATACCACACATGCTTAGTCCGGAGAGGAGAGGAAATGAGCAGGGAAGTAATTATCTGTCAAGAACGTGTTGACACCAGGAAAACGCATTCGCTTGTCCAGCGCCTTATACGCGAGGCAAATCACTCCACTGCTATAGGGAAGAATGTTGTGAAGACATTATGATTTAAGACAAGTACAAATAGAGTATTGTATGTATATACATGCCAACATTTTTTGGAATTAAAACAACAGTGGGATTCTTTGTTTGAAGTTGATTTTTGACGATGGAAGGATTGTGAAGGAAACAAAGTCGTACCTACGTCCACCTGGATGGTAGACGGATTCAGACAAATTGTGACCTGTATTCTGTAGTTCAGTTTTAATGATTAGTGTTGTGTATAGTTTTGTATTAAATGCATGTTTTAGAGTTAGTGAAGTTGACACACAACATGGTGGTTGTGATTCCTGACTTCGGCGTGCCACAACGCTTTGGTATTATTTGTTTATTTTAACCTAGTTTGTAATTATGTATTAGGTTAGTTATTTACCAGAAGAAGAGATCAGATTGCAGGTCTCGAAACGTAGTGTTACTAATTGTTTGTTTCACTGGACGATGGCAAATGTCCGGAAAAATCCTGTTTCCTTAATAGTGGGATAGGAAGTTACTTATGTGCTACGTATTGCTAACAATTATTTTAAAATAACTGTCTTATGCTAAATAATTATTTACTTACCTGTTAGGACTTTAAATTAGTATACGTTTGTATATTTGTACAGTATCTCAGAGAGTATCATTTAATTTAAATTAAATCTTCATATTACTATGTAAGTTCTGCACACTTCTACAGTTATGTTCACCGTTTGATATATAATGTCTGGGACGATTGGCACAGCATAATTATATTATATCGCTATAAGATTTATATTAGTGTTATCATTGTAGTAATCATAAATTGTCCGTGTACAATTTTTATTTATAGTTACATTTTAAGTTGAGATCATTATGATTATTTTAATTATACGATTTGTAATTTGTATATAATCCTAGATCCTTAGGTTTAAATACCGTAACCGTTTTTATATGAAGGATTATATACAGGGTGATTCAAAACTAAACGGCAATCTCTCGAGAGCTTATTCTATAGCTAAAAACAAGTAAAAAAGTTCATATAACCATATGCCCGGAAACGCTTCGTTAGCGAGTTACGCCTAGCGAAAGATTTCGCCCGGATTTCAGAACCCTTGGTGAAGTCAGGCCGTATAAAAATGGTAAAGGTAGTTACAAAGATACAAATACGATTGTTTTTTTATGTTTTTATATCTGACAAATTTATTAAAATTCGTCCCAGAGCTGTAAATGCAATACTTTCAGAGATATCTTACGTAAAACACAAGAATCGGTGCAAAGAAATAACACATTTTTGTGTTTAACGTAAGATTACTTCCATAAATGTTAAATAAAGGTCATTTTTTTCTTAAACAGATTTGTAGAACATTTAATTCTGAAAAGATTCATGTGAATTACTTAGGAAAAAAATTAATAATAGGTATTGAAATTTAGCTTTATTTAAAAATAAAACAGACGCACAAAAATGCATATTCTTATCTGCATAAAATATTAACTAATGTTTAGGTTGTGAGTAACAGAGTAAATTAATTTAGAGAAAACTCCAAAAAGAAAAATCTAAAGGTGAAATGTCATAGTGAACGTACGACCACTCTACCACGTTGACCTATCCATCTGTCCGAAACGTTTGGCCTAAAAATGTTCGAACAAGCACATTGTAATGTGGTGGAGCATCGCCCTGTTGAAATACAGGATCGTAAGCACCTTGTACGAACTTATTTATTGCTAGAACAATGCTGTTACGTAACATGTCACTATTTAACGCCGGTTAAGTTGCCATCAATAAAGTATGGCCCAACAACATAATTCTTCCAAATGCCTGCCCATACATTTAACGTTTGTGGATCTTGCGCTTGGTCTTCAACCATCCAGTGAGTGTTAACATTTGTCCAATGATGGCAGGTATGCGATTGCCTGTTCCATACAAAGAAATTGATGCTTCATCACTAAACATATATGTGATATTAAATTATTTTTCTCTTCAATCTTCTACAACATTCCTCACAAAACTGAAGACCTCGTCAGAATTGCCTTCAGTTAATTCCTGATTCAGTTATACTTTGTATTGGTGGAACTTGTGATGCTTTAACATTTTATGTACAGTATCTTTTGAAATTCCAACACCAAGCGCATTGGAACACAGTGAGTCATATTGGTTTGTGGCATAATTGTCTAAAAGTTGAATTTGAACCTCTTCTTGATCGTGGAGTATCTTTGACAATGAACGGTATTGAGAATTTTTTTAACTAAACGCCTAATGTACGTCCTGTCTACTGGTCTCTCCGAATAGACAGCATTGAATAAACGAACTGATCCATGAAAATTTTTTCTAGCTTCACCGTAAAACAGTATTATTTCTATTTTATCTTCATTTGACCGAGCCATGTGTATTACATACGAAATAACAATAAAACCTATCACAGTAATTAGACAGAATACAACTCACATATTATAGTAAAGTGTATTGGCGTTGTTAATTGTTGATCAGCTGATCCTCAGTATGAGCCGTCGCGACGACGCGACGTCTAGCCTCTTTCCGGTTGTTTACGTGCGTTTTGTTACTCGGCGCGGCGCGTTCAATTATTATGTTTTTTTTTATTAGATTACTATTTTTGTTCATGTTCTTAATCACAGTATAAACACTTGTTAATTTAAATTGTGAAGACAAAGGATTTAGGATGAAGTAAAGATGAGAATGATATTGTAACAACAATCGTATGATCAATCGAATGTTGAATTCAGTTGATTATCCTATCAGTAGTTATTATCCTGCTACAACTGGCAACTTTGAAGGCACCCAGTATATAATTGCAAAATTTTAGTTTTTTTTCTTGACTGTCTTTTGATTTGGCACCCTTCCCTAAACGGCGCTCCATGCGGGGGCGCGGTTTGGACGGGCCTAGAGCCGCCCCTGACCTTGAACTTATTGAGGGTACTGAGATTTTAGTAGACCATATTTTTTAAATTCCTCTCTGCACATGTGGCAATTTAAGAGAATCTCTGTATGTATGTCGATATGGTTTTGCAATAAAATCGAGGTTTAATCTACGACAATGTGTATGAATGCAAGCTTTGATCGATATGGTGAATTCAGAGTGAATGCATTTAAAATTTGGTCTTTTAGGCATTCTGGAAGAGAATTACATTTTTGGAGTCATGTCCATAAAATATTTAGTAACGTAAACTACTCAATTTGATTATACTATCTTGATTTACAAGCGAATTTCCCCCCATTACTTGACAGTTTTAAAGTGCTGAAATAATTTTCTTGAGATCGTAGTCTTGTGCTTGAAGTAATGGGAGGTTGACATCTGATAGTGAATCTGTTTTCTTAATTCCTTATAGCTCCTGGTCCAATGAACTTTTCTACTGGATTTCTACTGAGAGCGTCAGCCTACTGAGTGTTGCGTTTGCCAGGTTTGCATTTGATAAGCAGCTCATAATCAACCAGTGTTATGGGGACGCGATTTAGTCTAGCGGAGGTATTTCGGAGTTGTTTGTAATATTGTAACCTTGCACTATCCGTGTACCCTGTAAATTGTACAAGAATTGCACAAGAACGCTGACAGAGAAATCCTACCATCTGATAACCTTGCTGGGATTAGGATCAACGGGGGGAACCAGCCAACCCTGAAAAACCGAAAGAAATAACAGAACCTAAGAAAACTATCGATATAACAACTCCTCATTTGTCAACAAGTCACAAGTCAACAATTGCCCTCTAGTGACATCTCAAAAGCTAAGGAAAATGAAACCTACGAAGAGTGTACTACTCCAAAAAGGCAATAAGAAGACTAGCAGCTATAGGGCCAAATTGTATATATGATTTCTATTAGTATATAATACCTAACCAAATATTATAAATAGAATATTTGTATCTATGAAATTTGTAACAATATTTGGAACAATCATTAAAATAATTATGTACAGTGCTTGTAAACTGATTATGTACAGGTCTAAAACTAAGTCAAGGATAAAAAGGTATGAAATTATACAATTGCAATAGAATTCAAGTAGAATGTAACAGCATTTTCAATCGCTTACAATAAATTACGATTAGCCTTTCCCTAATATTCTAGTTTTATTTAGATTACCATTTAGGGTGGTTGTTACGCTTTATTACACATAAGGCTTAATATTTTATAAAACTTTTCTTATTGTGATCTCATAATAGAATCCAACCAATGTAATTATTATTTTGGATTTTCGTCAACCCATTAAACGTTTTGTACAATTTTGTAGATGTAAATATACAGATAAGTTTGTGTACTGTTTTACAAAATTATCTCTCGACAGATTGAATTTTTGAAGATAAGATTTCGGTAGAGAAAGTACATAAGTAAATTATGTACCTCTGAATATGTGTTGTTCGTAATAGTGGAAATTTGTTGCAGTTCACCTAATTAGTTATTTAGTTTAAATAAATGTCAGATGCCATTCATTAGGATAACTGTTATACATATGAAAATGCATGTTGGCAGCAAACTGCAGATCTAAATTTGAGCTTCGAATTTGCCATTGAAATAATAATACGTATTATGAGATTATAATTGAAAAACAAATGATTCAATTCTAAGGATTTAAAAATATTTACAAAGGTAAACATGTTGTAACGTCTCTGATTACAATATAAAACAGTGCATAATATGATTGGGATGTGTCACTAATAATTCAATTCCATGTATTTTATTTATGACTTTTCTAATTTAAAAGTTTGTTTGAACAGGACTTGTTACTAACTATAAAATAAGTAAGAACTGTAATACATACACATTAACGCCTGATTGATTAAACAATTCTTGTAAAATAGAATGGTATAACATTTGTAAATGGTTTAGGGGAACGTATCGCTAGCCGGTTTATTATAACTGAACCTAATAATCTTAAATATAGTCATCCGGCATAAAAACTGAGTAAGTTATTGTAATAATTCTGTTAAAATATCAGTTATTGTTGTTGTAATAAAATAATAAAACTTGATTCAGATCATTTTTGGGAAGTATATTTTTTATTTATTTTCTAACTTAATTATTGCAATAAAGGTAGCTGTGATCAAGTTTGAAACGATCCGTAACAATACAGGGTGTACGTACGTTGATTGTGGTCAACAGTATACCTGCCTAAGTGGCAAGTTATTCTCCACTCATGTCGCCCACGAGCATATTTGGTTAGGCCTACAGTAATGGTCTTCGTTTCTGTGACACATACCTAACTTCTAAACAATATTACAGTAACTAGAGGCATTGGCACTGGCAGTGACTCTCCTCCCCAATATGCCCGAAATCGGTTTAGTAACAGTCTCGTTGTGTCTCATTTCACTAATAAATTACATTTTTCGGCGCACCATGGTTTCGTACATCCGATGTAAAATATGTCAGATGTTAAGTTTTACTTGTGTGCACCCAAATTCACAATTTGTGCAGATATTATATTGCGCACACGAGTAAAATAGGCGTCATGCCGTACACAATTTTCTTCTCGTTGTGCACTAGTTTTTCCCAATAACATAACAGTTTAATATACAGTGTGTCCACGTATAATATTCAACGAAATAATAACATTTTAATTTATATAAAAACAAGGCCTTTAAGAAGAAAGTGTGTTTTTTTTATTTATAATGTGTAGGATGTGCATAATAAGTAATGTTATACATTTGTTCGCGAAGGGTTGTTATTTGTTAAAAAACCATTTTTAACTGAGAGTTGTATTTGTTGTTAGGTTTTTAGTCATTTCAATATCTCCAGATATTTATAACACATCTATCTGCAACCTCTAGTATGCCAACTGATTTAGTCAAATAACAAAAATTTGAAAACACTATATTGTTTTATTTTATTAATAAGACAATTATTTAAGGTATTAACTATTAACCATTATTAATCAATACATAATGTTATTGAATAAATTCCATGTTACAGGCTGCAAGCAATAGTGTTACTTTAATTACAAAAATATTAAGTGTTTCTCTTGGTTATGACTAGTTATGAATGTTTATGTGACTAAAAACATGGTAAAAGCAAAGTTTTGGAAAAAAATTAATAAGATTTAAAATAAATGTTTTTCCAAACTTAAAATAATTTGAAGGGATTTTCTAACCTTTTCTAATACAAACCTAATATTTTATAAATAATTCCCTAAATTGTTTTAAAATTTAGATTTTGTAAGGAAGTTTGTAACTTAGGCTCGACTTATCCACTAAATACAGCGTTGGTTAAGCGCCATGGGAATGCCGAGTCCCCAGTCAATATAGAACCTATTTCATATCAACTATTACATTTTCTAGCAAGAGGTGAACCTTTTTGTACATGACCGTTCTGGAAGTTCGAATCCATAGTAATACTTTACAAACACAGTAGATTGACGATGGCTACTAAGAGGTGTGGTTTTGATTTAATATGTCAAAACTTTGATATTGTGCATACACAAGCAACAATTTCAAGAAACACTTCTTGAAACTGTTTTGAAATAACTTGCAATGTTTAACATAATTTTAAAATCCACACAATATATAAAATCAATATTTAAAAATGTAAAACCAAAGTGAGTGCAGAAATAACTGAAATATACATGAACTACTCATGCAACGTTAAGCTCCCCATTAGTTGTTTCCGCAGCTTTGCTCGTACAATTGGTTTAGTGAAACGTATATAAATGTTAAAATAACAATTTATTCTGTTATTGTGTTCAATGTAGTAACAAAACCGAATGTCTAAAACCATTTTCCAAAATTAATTGCGTTGTAAATGACAAATATCTTTATTCGTTTTAGGTAGAGTTAGGGACGCGTGTTAATGACAAAATCAAGCGAATAGCTTTTAAGGATATAGCTTTTAAATATGATTAAAGAGTTATTTTCCAAATCAGTTAAAAAGAAGAAATATTAAAAATCATCGGGACTCTTTTAATTTGGAAAACGTTACTTTTAGTGCTGTATTTTGTAATTAATTTGTAGGATTTCTAGTATTTCTATCAAAGTAAACCTTTTTAGTGTGTTCTATTCAAGATAAAATTTTCATCTGCATATATTTGTGTTTATAATAATAAGAGAGCTTGGCTGGCCATTAACAGTTTTCATTACCATTTGGAATTTGACAACGTATTTATATCATAGTATATGATTTTAAACTAAATTATACTAATACGCAATACTTGAAATGTAGTATTTTTAAAACGTCATAAACTAAGGAATATGTTTTTAAAATAATTTTTGAAGTTGATTCTTTGAAACTGTAATCCTTAAATTCATAATTTCAGGGAGAAAAACCCACCTTTCTGATGCAATAAAGACAATATATTTTTAAAACAGCATGCTGGTTTTAATAATCGTTATTTTTCTAATTTTGTAATAGAAATAAAAAAAAACAGCTAAATACATAACACGTATTTGAACACAATTTTAAATAGATTCAAGTTCTTTACAGAAACATAAATTTTATCATAATATGGATACCGATTTTGAAATAGATTTGCAGAAATGGGCAAATTCGGTAGTGAACCAAATAAATAAAAACCAAAGATCACTATTAGTACGATAAGGGTTACTTTACAGATTAAAACATTTTACATCTGAAACAATGATGTCATTTTTATACGGTTCAGAAAAATAACATAAGTTTATTTTGATTTTAATTTATTATGATTTTTTATGTGATACATCAAGTCAAATATATATATATATATATATGTATATGTATATAATATAATTATATACATATAATTTGATAGTTAATATTTTTTAGATTTATTAGATTAAACGTGGACATTGTGTCTAGTCCTTTGTCATATATTATAAAACTTTGTTGGTTAATTATGTTAATCATGTACGATTGATCCTTGGAATGGATCACTCAATCATTAAAAGAGTTGTTAATGAGGGTGTTAAAATGCATAAATAATTTTATTTAACAAAAAACTCTGTATATATATATATATACAGAGTTTTTTGTTAAATAAAATTATATATATATATATATATATATATATGAGTCTCGTAAATCATATGTGTGACACATAAGATTAAGGAGATCCAAGTGGTGTCATCACTTATTATTAAAAAATTTAAAATACCATATATTGAAGAAATGAATGATACCAAGTGGGAATTAACATTTTTATATGAAATTTCAATAATTTTTACCGCAACTTGGAAAACTATTACCTTTGTTGAATATCCCCATATTTTAGAGTATTACAGTCAAAACATATATGAGGCAATTTTACTTGTCAATCTTTCATAATAATTTTCTATGTCTTTGGTGTGAATTGATGTATACATTCTATATTTTAAAATCAAATCTTTTATGATTTTAAATTTTAAAATAAAATGTAAGACTCAGAGCGAATGTATCAGCACCTAGAATATATTTATATAACTTTATACAATTTTGTAAGAAAAGTGCAAACTGGAAAAGAATTTTAAAACATGTATTTTAATAAAAATATATGAGATTTTCCAGGTTTTTTTATTTTCAGGAATTTAAATTCCTACATTTTTGTCTCTTCTCTTTTCACTCCCTGAAAATGCTCATGTAATAAAATATGTTTTATGCGGGTAGACGTGTAGTAAAACTGGTGTGTTTCGTCCTCAACAGACTTACGCGTCTGGATGTAGAAGGGGTTACCTTTAATTGTTTTTGGGTTTTACAGAGTCCTAGATGTAATGGTGCAATTGTTATAGTCATGGAATGATTGTGACGAATGTAATATATTATTTATAGATTTATATGGTTTGAAAACACTTTCTTACACAGTTGTAATATTTTTATCGAGTGAGAAACGATAATATCACATTTTTTAAAACATTAAGCATAACTCATTGTTACTACTTTGCGATTAATGATTAAAAAGTATAAGTAGATGGCGGTGTGGGTGGTACGCAAGGAGTCGTCGGTAGGAGGTTGTGGACAGGAGTAGTTAACCGCCTGAAAAGCCCAACTAACTGATGTCAGCTAGTAATGCGTTAGTCTCTAATGACTGTTGATGGACGCTAGGAGGGGTCGCAATCACATTTTATGAAACACTTCTCGAACTTTTAGTCTGTAACAGTAACAGCTTCGGTCCAAATATCTTAAAGTTGATAAATATACTTTTTATCGAAATTAGTTTAATGAAAATTAAGTTTTGTTAAACATTGATTGTCATAGATATTGTTGGAACGAACTATTCAATATACATATATTTTGTACTAAAACAACAATACTATTTCCCGCTATAATAATTATTATTGCGATAATAAAAAGTAATGCGGATTATTGATTACCAATTCTAAACAACAGAAATTAATTTTGTAGAATATAAATATAACAATGTACAAGTATTTCATCACAAACAATAATGATTACAACCTTTGACGTTAAAATGACAAAACAATTAGTACAAGAATCACACAAATAATTCGTTTGTACTTATTGTTGGGCAGTATCACGGTGATATTCCTTTTATTAAAATTTATAGGTTTAAGTTTAGACTAACACTTTAAGTCTAAAGTAGATTGATAAATGTTTGTATGTTGGTTTGTGTTTGCACAGACTTTCCAATAACGTTTTTTAATATTCTAGGTATATACAGAGTGTCCCAAGACCGGTTAATATTATTTTAACCGTTAAAAATTCAGCAAAAAAAAACTACATATAGTTGTGTAAATGATAAACTATTTTAACACGTAGCCTATCCAGTTTGACGGCTACTATCCCAAGGGACGGCCTGCAATGTGTCCATGAAGAAAGGTTTTAATGAAGCTGATGGAACCTGGAAGCAGTTAGTAGAGAATCTTAGACAATCTCTGTGAGAACTATAGATGGTCGATATTAGATAATGTTTGGGATTTCAGATCCGTTTTTCCAATTGCATTTATTTCTCAGGAGCAAACCGAAAAAATGCTTAAGTTTGGAATCAATTACAAATCTCAGATCAGTACTTTAAATCATTTTTTGGTATATCAGTAATCAGATCAGTGAAAAACAAACTTACATTTTAACCTTACAAATGGTTAATATTTTTCACATTATTCTACTCATGTTTAAGCACCAAACGTTGGGATAGTGCTTGGGTTAAAAAACTTACTACTTAATTTAACTATTTCGTAAGTGGTTTGTACAACACTATTTTAATCCACTTTTTGATATTATTTGAAGGTATATAGAGTATTTATTTTATAATATTCTTTGTCTTGGGTTAGTCAAAATTTAGTTTTTTTTATATCGTGTTTTTGTTTCATCAAGATGGATGTTTCAAAAAATATAGATGTAAACATTTGCTTACTTTACTTTGAGATTTTCAACCAACCTACTAAAATATATATTTAATATTAAAAGTAACTATTATCAATCCCGACCGCTTTAACGAGGAATATGTACATACCTTTAATTCGAACAAACTTTTATTAGTGTAAACAGTTTTTAACAGGATTGGTTAACCATAGAGACCGCAAAATAAAATGATTGTTAACAAATGTCGCCTATCAAGGTTTTACTGGTACATATCGAAATGTTGTAATAAGTGTAACAATTTTGGAAACCGTACTGAATTCTGCTCATTTTAATGCATGGTAAGTTGATTGTATGTACCATTATTCTTTCAATATAACAGTCTAAATTAAAACTTCTTATATATTGAGGACTGGTAAAACTAACCCTCTGTTAAGACAAAAAGTATATAAGCCTTTTCCATAACTAGAGCAATTCTGTTAAAACTTTGAACTCGGTTTAGTCTTGATCTTATTAATGGTACTTTATTGAGGTTTTAACTACAGTGAGTTCATGTTTAGGTATTTTATTAGTTATTCTATTTTTGCTTTTGTTTTCAAGGTCAAATTAAACAAATATCTCACGTAGTTTTAGTTCAGTTAGTTAAAAGCGTGTTATTTAATAACGTGAGAGAATAACGCTTCTTACAATTATATATATAATAATCTTTTTTCAGTTTATCTCTTCAATTTGACTACTTCATAAAGAAAGGAGGAAAAGTTAAAATATTCAGGGGGGATGTAACTAAAATAAATATGGTGCTTGTTCACAGTAAAATGCACACAAAAATTAAAAAAGCGCAATGAACGTGTGAGTTTTGGCTCCTCTATGTATTATAATTAAAAACTCTATTTCAATATTCTTATATCATGCATAATAAATAAACATTTTTCTCTTTTCAGTATGCAATAAAAAACAAATATATTTTTTGAATTGAAGGCCTTACTGAGTAATTTTTGGCCGAATATTGAAAAGCCAACCCAAGAGCTTTTCTAACTGTTCCACAGTTTTAAATATTACAAAAGTTTTGAAACAAAAATAAAATTTGCATGTTAAATCCAAACCAATAAGTCACAAAGTGACGGCTTTGGGACATTTATTTTTTTCCAAATCGTAACACTTTGTGCTACCTCTTTCTAATAGTGGGTAAAATCTGAGGCATCAGAGGGCCAATTTGAAATACAGTTAAGATATTTCGTATTTAACAATTTAGCAGTACGTATAAAAACAAATATGCCGAGTTTTTCTTCTACAGATATTTCAAGGTATATACAAAAATAGTCAATAATACTCACTAACACAAACTATTATATCTAGTAATTGTACATAGCCATTCCTAAATTCTAACTTAGACTATAACTAACCATCATACAATTGGAGCTAAGTATCCATTTTACTCGTCACCAAGCAACATTAATTACGAATATTTATCATTTTACTTTTTTATAGTTATAGTAAAGAAGTAAAAGAAAATTTTCTATTTCCAATAGTCAATGTTTGCGGGTCGTATAATTTTATTTTAGTAGTAGTTTTAACAAATCCTATACTTTCATTCAACCAAGTATAAATATTCGGTAGTGAACCAAATAAATAAAAACCAAAGATCACTATTAGTACGATAAAGGGTTACTTTACAGATTAAAACATTTTACATCTGAAACAATGATGTCATTTTTATAACGGTTCAGAAAAATAACATAAGTTTATTTTGATTTTTAATTTATTATGATTTTTTATGTGATACATCAAGTCAAATATATATATAATATATGTTTTATGTATATAATATAAATTATATACATATAATTTGATAGTTTAATATTTTTTAGATTTATTAGATTAAACGTGGACATTGTGTCTAGTCCTTTGTCATATATTATAAAACTTTTGTTGGTTAATTATGTTAATCATGTACGATTGATCCTTGGAATGGATCACTCAATCATTAAAAGAGTTGTTAATGAGGGTGTTAAAAATGCTAAATATAAATAATTTTATTAACAAAAAAACTCTGTATATATAAATATATACAGAGTTTTTTGTTAAATAAAATTATATATATATATATATATATATATATGAGTCTCGTAAATCATATGTGTGACACATAAGATTAAGGAGATCCAAGTGGTGTCCTCACTTATTATTAAAAAATTTAAATACCATATATTGAAGAAATGAATGATACCAAGTGGAATTATACATTTTTTATATGAAATTTCAATAATTTTTACCGCAACTTGGAAACTATTACTTTGTTGAATATCCCCAAATTTTTAGAGTATTACAGTCAAAACATATATGAGGCAATTTTACTTGTCAATCTTTCAGATAATAATTTCTATGTCTTTGGTGTGATTGATGTATACATTCTATATTTTTTTAAAATCAAATCTTTATGGATTTTAAATTTTAAAATAAAATGTAAGACTCAGAGCGAATGTATCAGCACCTAGAATATATTTATATAACTTATACAATTTTGTAAGAAAAGTGCAAACTGGAAAAGATTAAAACATGTATTTTAATAAAAATATATGAGATTTTTCCAGGTTTTTTTATTTTCAGGAATTTAAATTCCTACATTTTTGTCTCTTCTCTTTTCACTCCCTGAAAATGCTCATGTAATAAAATATGTTTTATGCGGGTAGACGTGTAGTAAAACTGGTGTGTTTCGTCCCTCACAACAGACTTACGCGTCTGGATGTAGAAGGTGTTACCTTTAATTGTTTGGGTTTTACAGAGTCTAGATGTATGGTGCAATTGTTATAGTCATGGATGATTGTGACGAATGTAATATATTATTTATAGATTTATATGGTTGTGAAAACACTTTCTTACACAGTTGTAATATTTTATCGAGTGAGAAAACGATAATATCACATTTTTTTTTAAAACATTAAGCATAACTCATTGTTACTTTGCGATTAATGATTAAAAAGTATAAAGTAGATGGCGGTGTGGTGGTGGTACGCAAGGAGTCGTCGGTAGGAGGTTGTGGACAGGAGTAGTTAACCGCCTGAAAGCCCACTAACTGATGTCAGCTAGTAATGCGTTAGTCTAATGACTGTTGATGGACGCTAGGAGGGGTCGCAATCACATTTTATGAAACCATCTCGAACTTTAGTCTGTAACAGTAACAGCTTCGGTCCAAATATCTTAAAGTTGATAAATATACTTTTTATCGAAATTAGTTTTAATGAAAATTAAGTTTTGTTAAACATTGATTTGTCATAGATATTGTTGGGACGAACTATTCAATATACATATATTTGTACTAAACAACAATACTATTTCCCGCTATAATAATTATTATTGCGATAATAAAAAGTAATGCGGATTATTGATTACCAATTCTAACAACAGAAAATTAAATTTGTAGAATATAAATATAACAATGTACAAGTATTTCATCACAAACAATAATGATTACAACCTTTGACGTAAAATGACAAAACAATTAGTACAAGAATCACACAAAATAATTCGTTTGTACTTATTGTTGGGCAGTATCACGGTGATATTCCTTTATTAAAATTTATAGGTTTAAGTTTAGACTAACACTTTAAGTCTAAAGTAAGATTGATAAATGTTTTGTATGTTGGGTTTGTGTTGCACAGACTTTCCAATAACGTTTTAATATTCTAGGTATATACAGAGTGTCCCCAAGACCGGTTAATATTATTTTTAACCGTTAAAAATTCAGCAAAAAAAACTACATATAGTTTGTGTAAATGATAAACTATTTTAACACGTAGCCTATCCAGTTGAACGGCTACTATCCCAAGGGGACGGCCTGCAATGTGTCAGAAGAAAAGGTTTAATGAAGGCTGATGGAACCTGGAAGCAGTTTAGTAGAGAATCTTAGACAATCTCTGGAGAACTATAGATGGTCGATATTAGATAATGTTTGGGATTTCAGATCCGTTTTCCAATTGCAATTTATTTCTCAGGAGCAAAACCGAAAAAATGCTTAAGTTTGGAATCAATTACAAATCTCAGATCAGTACTTTAAATCATTTTTTGGTATATCAGTAATCAGATCAGGAAAAACAAACTTACATTTAACCTTACAAATGGTTAATATTTTTCACATTATTCTACTCATGTTAAGCACCAAACGATTGGGATAGTGTGCTTGGGTTAAAAAAACTTACTACTTAATTTAACTATTTCGTAAGTGTTTGTACAACACTATTTTAATCCACTTTTTGATATTATTTGAAGGTATATAGAGTATTTATTTTTATAATATTCTTTGTCTTGGGTAGTCAAAAATTTAGTTTTTTATATCGTGTTTTTGTTTCATCAAGATGGATGTTTTCAAAAAATATAGATGTAACATTTGCTTACTTACTTTGAGATTTTTCAACCAACTACTAAAATATATATTTAATATTAAAAGTAACTATTATCAATCCCGACCGCTTTACGAGGAATATGTACATACCTTTAATTCGAACAAACTTTTATTAGTGTAAACAGTTTTAACAGGATTGGTTAACCATACCGCAAAATAAATGATTGTTTAACAAATGTCGCCTATCAAGGTTTTACTGGTACATATCGAAATGTTGTAATAAGTGTAACAATTTTGGAAACCGTACTGAATTCTGCTCATTTTAATGCATGGTAAGTTGATTGTATGTACCATTATTATTCTTTCAATATAACAGTCTAAATTAAAACTTCTTATATATTGAGGACTGGTAAAACTAACCCTCTGTTTAAGACAAAAAGTATATAAGCCTTTTCCATAACTAGAGCAATTCTGTTAAACTTTGAACTCGGTTAGTCTTGATCTTATTAATGGTACTTTTATTGAGGTTTTAACTACAGTGAGTCTTTCATGTTTTAGGTATTTTATTAGTTATTCTATTTTTGCTTTGTTTTCAAGGTCAAATTAAACAAATATCTCACGTAGTTAGTTCAGTTAGTTAAAAGCGTGTTATTTAATAACGTGAGAGAATAACGCTTCTTACAATTATATATATAAATAATCTTTTTCATTTTATCTCTTCAATTTGACTACTTCATAAAGAAAGGATGAAAAGTTAAAATATTCAGGGGGGATGTAACTAAAATAAATATGTGCTTGTTCACAGTAAAATGCACACAAAAATTAAAAGCGCAATGAACGTGTGAGTTTTGGCTCCTCTATGTATTATAAATTAAAACTCTATTTCAATATTCTTATATCATGCATAATAAATAAACATTTTTTTCTCTTTCAGTATGCAAAAACAAAATAATTTTTGAATTGAAAGGCCTTACTGAGTATTTTTTGGCCGAAAATATTGAAAAGCCAACCCAAGAGCTTTTCTAACTGTTCCACAGTTTTTAAATATTACAAAGTTTTGAAACAAAAATAAAATTTGCATGTTAAATCCAAACCAATAAGTCACAAAGTGACGGCTTTGGGACATTTATTTTTTTTTCCAAATCGTAAACTTTGTGCTACCTCTTTCTAATAAGTGGGTAAATCTGAGGCATCAGAGGCCAAATTTGAAATACAGTTAAGATATTTCGTATTTAACAATTTAGCAGTACGTATATAAAACAAATATGCGAGTTTTTCCTTCTACAGATATTTCAAGGTATATACAAAAATAGTCCAATAATACTCACTAACACAAACTATTATATCTAGTAAATTGTACATAGCCATTCCTAAATTCTAACTTAGACTATAACTAACATCATACAATTGGAGCTAAGTATCCATTTACTCGTCACCAAGCAACATTAATTACGAATATTTATCATTTTACTTTTTATAGTTATAGTAAAGAAGTAAAAAGAAAATTTTCTATTTCCAATAGTCCAATGTTTGCGGGTCGTATAATTTTATTTAGTAGTAGTTTTAACAAATCCTATACTTTCAACCAAGTATATAATATTCGGTAGTGAACCAAATAAATAAAAACCAAAGATCACTATTAGTACGATAAGGGTTACTTTACAGATTAAAACATTTACATCTGAAAACAATGATGTCATTTTTATACGGTTCAGAAAAAATAACATAAGTTTATTTTGATTTTAATTTATTATGATTTTTTATGTGATACATCAAGTCAAATATATATATATTATGTTTATGTATATAATATAATTATATACATATAAATTTTGATAGTTAATATTTTTTTTAGATTTATTAGATTAAACGTGGACATTGTGTCTAGTCCTTTGTCAATATATTATAAAACTTTGTTTGGTTAATTATGTTAATCATGTACGATTGATCCTTGGAATGGATCACTCAATCATTAAAAGAGTTGTTTAATGAGGGTGTTAAAATGCATAAATAAATTTTATTTAACAAAAAAACTCTGTATATATATATATACAAGAGTTTTTTGTTAAATAAAATTATATATATATATATATATATATATATATATATATATATGAGTCTCGTAAATCATATGTGTGACACATAAGATTAAGGAGATCCAAGTGGTGTCTCACTTATTATTAAAAAATTTAAATACCATATATTGAAGAAATGAATGATACCAAGTGGGAATTATACATTTTTATAATGAAATTTCAATAATATTTTTACCGCAACTTGAAACTATTACCTTTGTTGAATATCCCCATATTTTTAGAGTATTACAGTCAAAACATATATGAGGCAATTTTACTTGTCAATCTTTCATAATAATTTCTATTCTTTGGTGTTGATTGATGTATACATTCTATATTTTAAAATCAAATCTTTATGATTTTAAATTTTAAAATAAAATGTAAGACTCAGAGCGAATGTATCAGCACCTAGAATATATTTATATAACTTATACAATTTTGTAAGAAAAGTGCAAACTGGAAAAGATTAAAACATGTATTTTAATAAAAATATATGAGATTTTCCAGTTTTTTTTTTTTTTATTTTCAGGAATTTAAATTCCTACATTTTGTCTCTTCTCTTTTCACTCCCTGAAAATGCTCATGTAATAAAATATGTTTTATGCGGGTAGACGTGTAGTAAAACTGGTGTGTTTTTCGTCGTCCTCAACAGACTTACGCGTCCTGGATGTAGAAGGGGTTACCTTTAATTGTTTGGGTTTTACAGAGTCTAATGTATGGTGCAATTGTTATAGTCATGGATGATTGTGACGAATGTAATATATAATTTATAGATTTATATGGTTTGAAAACACTTTCTTACACAGTTGTAATATTTTAATCGAGTGAGAAACGATAATATCACATTTTTTTAAAAACATTAAGCATAACTCATTGTTACTTTGCGATTAATGATTAAAAAGTATAAGTAGATGGCGGTGTGGGTGGTACGCAAGGAGTCGTCGGTAGGAGGTTGTGGACAGGAGTAGTTAACCGCCTGAAAGCCCACTAACTGATGTCAGCTAGTAATGCGGTTAGTCTAATGACTGTTGATGGACGCTAGGAGGGGTCGCAAACACATTTTATGAAACATCTCGAACTTTAGTCTGTAACAGTAACAGCTTCGTCCAAATATCTTAAAGTTGATAAATATACTTTTTATCGAAATTAGTTTAATGAAAATTAAGTTTTGTTAAACATGTGATTGTCATAGATATTGTTGGACGAACTATTCAATATACATATATTTGTACTAAACAACAATACTATTTCCCGCTATAATAATTATTATTGCGATAATAAAAAAGTAATGCGGATTATTGATTACCAATTCTAACAACAGAAATTAAATTTGTAGAATATAAATATAACAATGTACAAGTATTTCATCACAAACAATAATGATTACAACCTTTGACGTAAAATGACAAAACAATTAGTACAAGAATCACACAAATAATTCGTTTGTACTTATTGTTGGGCAGTATCACGGTGATATTCCTTTATTAAAATTTATAGGTTTTAAGTTTAGACTAACACTTTAAGTCTAAAGTAGATTGATAAATGTTTGTATGTTGGTTTGTGTTGCACAGAAGACTTTCCAATAACGTTTTTAATATTCTAGGTATATACAGAGTGTCCCAAGACCGTTTAATATTATTTTAACCGTTAAAAATTCAGCAAAAAAAAACTACATATAGTTGTGTAAATGATAAACTATTTTAACACGTAGCCTATCCAGTTGACGGCTACTATCCCAAGGGGACGGCCTGCAATGTGTCAGAAGAAAGGTTTTAATGAAGCTGATGGAACCTGGAAGCAGTTAGTAGAGAATCTTAGACAATCTCTGGAGAACTATAGATGGTCGATATTAGATAATGTGTTTGGGAATTTCAGATCCGTTTTCCAATTGCATTTATTCTCAGGAGCAACCGAAAAAATGCTTAAGTTTGGAATCAATTACAAATCTCAGATCAGTACTTTAAATCATTATTTTGGTATATCAGTAATCAGATCAGGAAAAACAAACTTACATTTAACCTTACAAATGGTTAATATATTTTCACATTATTCTACTCATGTTAAGCACCAAACGTTGGGATAGTGCTTGGGTTAAAAAACTTACTACTTAATTTAACTATTTCGTAAGTGTTTGTACAACACTATTTTAATCCACTTTTTGATATTTATTTGAAGGTATATAGAGTATTTATTTTATAATATTCTTTGTCTTGGGTAGTCCAAAATTTAGTTTTTTTTATATCGTGTTTTTGTTTCATCAAGATGGATGTTTCAAAAAAATATAGATGTAAACATTTGCTTACTTACTTTGAGATTTTCAAACCAACTACTAAAATTATATATTTAATATTAAAAGTAACTATTATCAATCCCGACCGCTTTACGAGGAATATGTACATACCTTTAATCGAACAAACTTTTATTAGTGTAAACAGTTTTTTTAACAGGATTGGTTAACCATAACCGCAAAATAAATGATTGTTAACAAATGTCGCCTATCAAGGTTTTACTGGTACATATCGAAATGTTGTAATAAGTGTAACAATTTTTGGAAACCGTACTGAATTCCTGCTCATTTTAATGCATGGTAAGTTGATTGTATGTACCATTATTCTTTCAATATAACAGTCTAAATTAAAACTTCTTATATATTGAGGACTGGTAAAACTAACCCTCTGTTAAGACACAAAAAGTATATAAGCCTTTTCCATAACTAGAGCAATTCTGGTTAAACTTTGAACTCGGTTAGTCTTGATCTTATTAATGGTACTTTATTGAGGTTTTTAACTACAGTGAGTTCATGTTTAGGTATTTTTATTAGTTTATTCTATTTTTGCTTTTGTTTTCAAGGTCAAATTAAACAAATATCTCACGTAGTTAGTTCAGTAGTTAAAAGCGTGTTATTTTAATAACGTGAGAGAATAACGCTTCTTACAATTATATATATAATAATCTTTTCAGTTTATCTCTTCAATTTGACTACTTCATAAAGAAAGGAGGAAAAGTTAAAATATTCAGGGGGGATGTAACTAAAATAAATATGGTGCTTGTTCACAGTAAAATGCACACAAAAATTAAAAGCGCAATGAACGTGTGAGTTTTTTTTGGCTCCTCAATGTATTATAATTAAAACTCTATTTCAATATTCTTATATCATTGGCATAATAAATTAAACATTTTTTCTCTTTCAGTATGCAAAAACAAAATATTTTTGAATTGGAAGGCCTTACTGAGTATTTTTTGGCCGAATATTGAAAAGCCAACCCAAGAGCTTTTCTAACTGTTTTTATTTTTCCACAGTTTTAAATATTACAAAGTTTTGAAACAAAAATAAAATTTGCATGTTAAATCCAAACCAATAAGTTCACAAAGTGACGGCATTTGGGACATTTATTTTTTTCCAAATCGTAACTTTGTGCTACCGTCTTTCTAATAGTGGGTAAATCTGAGGCATCAGAGGCCAATTTGAAATACAGTTAAGATATTTCGTATTTAACAATTTAGCAGTACGGTATAAAACAAATATGCCGAGTTTTTCTTCTACAGATATTTCAAGGTATATACAAAAATAGTCAATAATACTCACTAACACAAAGCTATTATATCTAGTAATTGTACATAGCCCATTCCTAAATTCTAACTTAGACTATAACTAACATCATACAATTGGAGCTAAGTATCCATTTACTCGTCACCAAGCAACATTAATTACGAATATTTATCATTTTACTTTTTATAGTTATAGTAAAGAAGTAAAAGAAAATTTTCTATTTCCAATAGTCAATGTTTTGCGGGTCGTATAATTTTATTTAGTAGTAGTTTTAACAAATCCTATACTTTCACAACCAAGTATAATATTCGGTAGTGAACCAAATAAATAAAAACCAAAGATCACTATTAGTACGATAAGGGTTACTTTACAGATTAAAACATTTTAACATCTGAAACAATGATGTCATTTTTATACGGTTCAGAAAAATAACATAAGTTTATTTTGATTTTAATTTATTATGATTTTTTATGTGATACATCAAGTCAAATATATATATATATAATGTTTATGTATATAATATAATTATATACATATAATTTGATAGTTTAATATTTTTTAGATTTATTAGATTAAACGTGGACATTGTGTCTAGTCCTTTGTCATATATTATAAAACTTTTGTTGGTTAATTATGTTAATCATGTACGATTGATCCTTGGAATGGATCACTCAATCATTAAAAGAGTTGTTAATGAGGGTGTTAAAATGCATAAATAATTTTATTTAACAAAAAACTCTGTATATATATATATATACAGAGTTTTTTTTGTTAAATAAAATTATATATATATATATATATATATATATATATATATATATATATGAGTCTCGTAAATCATATGTGTGACACATAAGATTAAGGAGATCCAAGTGGTGTCTCACTTATTATTAAAAAATTTAAATACCATATATTGAAGAAATGAATGATACCAAGTGGGAATTATACATTTTTATATGAAATTTCAATAATTTTTACCGCAACTTGGAAACTATTACCTTTGTTGAATATCCCCATATTTTAGAGTATTACAGTCAAAACATATATGAGGCAATTTTACTTGTCAATCTTTCATAATAATTTCTATGTCTTTGGTGTGATTGATGTATACATTCTATATTTTAAAATCAAATCTTTATGATTTTAAATTTTAAAATAAAATGTAAGACTCAGAGCGAATGTATCAGCACCTAGAATATATTTATATAACTTATACAATTTTGTAAGAAAAGTGCAAACTGGAAAAGATTAAAACATGTATTTTAATAAAAATATATGAGATTTTCCAGGTTTTTTTATTTTCAGGAATTTAAATTCCTACATTTTTGTCTCTTCTCTTTTCACTCCCTGAAAATGCTCATGTAATAAAATATGTTTTATGCGGGTAGACGTGTAGTAAAACTGGTGTGTTTCGTCCTCAACAGACTTACGCGTCTGGATGTAGAAGGGGTTACCTTTAATTGTTTGGGTTTTACAGAGTCTAGATGTATGGTGCAATTGTTATAGTCATGGATGATTGTGACGAATGTAATATATTATTTATAGATTTATATGGTTTGAAAACACTTTCTTACACAGTTGTAATATTTTATCGAGTGAGAAACGATAATATCACATTTTTTTAAAACATTAAGCATAACTCATTGTTACTTTGCGATTAATGATTAAAAAGTATAAGTAGATGGCGGTGTGGGTGGTACGCAAGGAGTCGTCGGTAGGAGGTTGTGGACAGGAGTAGTTAACCGCCTGAAAGCCCACTAACTGATGTCAGCTAGTAATGCGGTTAGTCTAATGACTGTTGATGGACGCTAGGAGGGGTCGCAATCACATTTTATGAAACATCTCGAACTTTAGTCTGTAACAGTAACAGCTTCGGTCCAAATATCTTAAAGTTGATAAATATACTTTTTATCGAAATTAGTTTAATGAAAATTAAGTTTTGTTAAACATTGATTGTCATAGATATTGTTGGACGAACTATTCAATATACATATATTTGTACTAAACAACAATACTATTTCCAGCTATAATAATTATTATTGCGATAATAAAAAGTAATGCGGATTATTGATTACCAATTCTAACAACAGAAATTAAATTTGTAGAATATAAATATAACAATGTACAAGTATTTCATCACAAACAATAATGATTACAACCTTTGACGTAAAATGACAAAACAATTAGTACAAGAATCACACAAATAATTCGTTTGTACTTATTGTTGGGCAGTATCACGGTGATATTCCTTTATTAAAATTTATAGGTTTAAGTTTAGACTAACACTTTAAGTCTAAAGTAGATTGATAAATGTTTGTATGTTGGTTTGTGTTGCACAGACTTTCCAATAACGTTTTAATATTCTAGGTATATACAGAGTGTCCCAAGACCGGTTAATATTATTTTAACCGTTAAAAATTCAGCAAAAAAAAACTACATATAGTTGTGTAAATGATAAACTATTTTAACACGTAGCCTATCCAGTTGACGGCTACTATCCCAAGGGGACGGCCTGCAATGTGTCAGAAGAAAGGTTTTAATGAAGCTGATGGAACCTGGAAGCAGTTAGTAGAGAATCTTAGACAATCTCTGGAGAACTATAGATGGTCGATATTAGATAATGTTTGGGATTTCAGATCCGTTTTCCAATTGCATTTATTTCTCAGGAGCAAACCGAAAAAATGCTTAAGTTTGGAATCAATTACAAATCTCAGATCAGTACTTTAAATCATTTTTTGGTATATCAGTAATCAGATCAGGAAAAACAAACTTACATTTAACCTTACAAATGGTTAATATTTTTCACATTATTCTACTCATGTTAAGCACCAAACGTTGGGATAGTGCTTGGGTTAAAAAACTTACTACTTAATTTAACTATTTCGTAAGTGTTTGTACAACACTATTTTAATCCACTTTTTGATATTATTTGAAGGTATATAGAGTATTTATTTTATAATATTCTTTGTCTTGGGTAGTCAAAATTTAGTTTTTTATATCGTGTTTTTGTTTCATCAAGATGGATGTTTCAAAAAATATAGATGTAACATTTGCTTACTTACTTTGAGATTTTCAACCAACTACTAAAATATATATTTAATATTAAAAGTAACTATTATCAATCCCGACCGCTTTACGAGGAATATGTACATACCTTTAATTCGAACAAACTTTTATTAGTGTAAACAGTTTTAACAGGATTGGTTAACCATACCGCAAAATAAATGATTGTTAACAAATGTCGCCTATCAAGGTTTTACTGGTACATATCGAAATGTTGTAATAAGTGTAACAATTTTGGAAACCGTACTGAATTCTGCTCATTTTAATGCATGGTAAGTTGATTGTATGTACCATTATTCTTTCAATATAACAGTCTAAATTAAAACTTCTTATATATTGAGGACTGGTAAAACTAACCCTCTGTTAAGACAAAAAGTATATAAGCCTTTTCCATAACTAGAGCAATTCTGTTAAACTTTGAACTCGGTTAGTCTTGATCTTATTAATGGTACTTTATTGAGGTTTTAACTACAGTGAGTTCATGTTTAGGTATTTTATTAGTTATTCTATTTTTGCTTTTGTTTTCAAGGTCAAATTAAACAAATATCTCACGTAGTTAGTTCAGTTAGTTAAAAGCGTGTTATTTAATAACGTGAGAGAATAACGCTTCTTACAATTATATATATAATAATCTTTTCAGTTTATCTCTTCAATTTGACTACTTCATAAAGAAAGGAGGAAAAGTTAAAATATTCAGGGGGGATGTAACTAAAATAAATATGGTGCTTGTTCACAGTAAAATGCACACAAAAATTAAAAGCGCAATGAACGTGTGAGTTTTGGCTCCTCTATGTATTATAATTAAAACTCTATTTCAATATTCTTATATCATGCATAATAAATAAACATTTTTCTCTTTCAGTATGCAAAAACAAAATATTTTTGAATTGAAGGCCTTACTGAGTATTTTTGGCCGAATATTGAAAAGCCAACCCAAGAGCTTTTCTAACTGTTCCACAGTTTTAAATATTACAAAGTTTTGAAACAAAAATAAAATTTGCATGTTAAATCCAAACCAATAAGTCACAAAGTGACGGCTTTGGGACATTTATTTTTTTCCAAATCGTAACTTTGTGCTACCTCTTTCTAATAGTGGGTAAATCTGAGGCATCAGAGGCCAATTTGAAATACAGTTAAGATATTTCGTATTTAACAATTTAGCAGTACGTATAAAACAAATATGCCGAGTTTTTCTTCTACAGATATTTCAAGGTATATACAAAAATAGTCAATAATACTCACTAACACAAACTATTATATCTAGTAATTGTACATAGCCATTCCTAAATTCTAACTTAGACTATAACTAACATCATACAATTGGAGCTAAGTATCCATTTACTCGTCACCAAGCAACAATAATTACGAATATTTATCATTTTACTTTTTATAGTTATAGTAAAGAAGTAAAAGAAAATTTTCTATTTCCAATAGTCAATGTTTGCGGGTCGTATAATTTTATTTAGTAGTAGTTTTAACAAATCCTATACTTTCAACCAAGTATAATATTTGAACTAAAAAATCTAGATATATTATCTGCCTCAAACGTTACTCTGGGAATAAAAGTAAAATTATTTCAGACTAAATTGTCTGTTTAGTTCATACTAAATTAGTTCAGAATTAAAATTTGGCCAATAAGAAAAATGGTATATGATTATAGTACAATTTCATTGTTATTGGTTTAATAAGAAATACTAGATTTAATCTACAGCGAAAATTACCTAGATAGCATGGCATATCAAAACCATAGAAAGGATTTAAATATATACTCCTTTTCTTAAAAAATATATGTCAAACGTATATGATTATAGTACAATTTCATTGTTATTGGTTTAATAAGAAATACTAGATTTAATCTACAGCGAAAATTACCTAGATAGCATGGCATATCAAAACCATAGAAAGGATTTAAATATATACTCCTTTTCTTAAAAAATATATGTTTGACTTCATTTTATACCATTTTCCACATCAACGAGCTATCTCAAGTACGTAGTCTATGTAAAAGTTTTTCCTCTTCTGACACACTTTTGTTATTAATTTTAATAGAGCGGCTCGGCTAACGTAAACGGTATTCTAGTTCTACTACTGAAGATTGCAAAAATGTACAGTTAAAACTTAGTATTTTTTTCCTTAATCAGAATGATTTTCATTTATAACGGGTTAAGACGAAGTATAAATTAAATAATTTAATATACAATATACTTATTGAGCATGTTATACAATATACAGTAAAGATGGTCAATTACAGATGAAAATGTAAGTGGGTGACCAAAAAGAATTCAAGTATGGTCCTAAACAGATAAAATAAACATACCTTAACCTGACGGCCTCCATACTCCGACACTACCACGGGTTAGCGCGGGCCGAAGCGGCGATGGCGACTGGCGTTTAGACTGCCCGACCTCATAGTGTGTTTACTAACTCCCATTCGACAAAATCGGTCTCTTATCTGATCGCTGACTCACCTGTCAGCTATAAAACACGATCATGTACACTTGCAAGAGATTCATGGCAATCATGAAAACTCCGTACACGTTACTCTAAATTATCCCTACTGAATTATAAATTTTAGTTTAAGGTGTCTTTGTAATCAGTTTTAGAGTCAATTAAACACAATTTTCCTACAGACAAATACAGTAGCAAAACGCGCTGGTTTTATGTATGCTACTCAATGTATTCCTTCGTACTGAGGAGGAGGAAATCACAAGGAAATAATAAAAGTGGTCCCTTACATTTCCAGCGCATTGACAGAATTTTGAGGATATTTATCGTATTTCTATCTAATACGTAAAATTTGAGAGTCAACATCATGAAGTGTTGTTTTATACACTCCTAGTGCTCGGTTACAGGTTCGACTACAGGCATTATTAGGGATCATGGTTATAAATTTATTAGGTATTTTACAACCTTGAAAACACTGCATTTACACTCTGATTTTTATTGAACTCGGTATTTATTATTTCTAGACAAAATTTAAACTTACAATATAATCCCATATAATATAAAATCCCAATTAAAGGTTCTGAAATAAATTCTAATCATTTGCCTGAAGAATAAACTTTTACATTAAATGTTCTCTAGCGAATTGTATTCAATTTTCAGCATTTGTAGATCACTGGTGTTTCTTGCGTAACAATTTAGTATACTTCGTTTCGACGAGTATATTCCGTTGAATGTGTGAGGTGAATTATAAGAAATATTCACATCCAATTTTGGTTAACTGTACAAAACCCTGAACCTAGTTCCCTTCAACAGGATATTAATAACATAATAATACTTTTTTAATAACAATAAAACCGTAAAAAATATGTATTATAGTAACAGTAAGTAACATGTACTGGTAAAAAGGTTCCCTCAATAAAAAAAATAATCTGCCATGAAAACTTAAAATCAAAGATGTTAAATACTCTACATATTTTATGCAGATTGTAAGCAACAACCCGTTGTATGTTTGGATAAATACTTTTTAATATTTAATAATGTTTTAATGTGGTGGGATACGGTTGTGATATTATTACTCGTTTTTAGTTTAGTAAGTTCCAAGTTGGTATTCAGTATACACTTTTTTTGTTTATATATCAGTTTCTGACATGGCTTGTATATATTTGTGTGTGTGTTTTTTTATGAAAAATTCTCAGCAATAACATTATGAGTTGACAATTGCTTGGTGACAATTGTAACTAACTATTGTTTGATGGGAAACATTTAATACATTTTATTTGAGGGACGCAGATTATTCCTAGATTAAATACTTTTATCACTACGGTTTTACAATCAATCTACTTATAATCAAAGCAGGGTCAGAATCTAAAACAGCGTTTAACCCATTTAGAAAACAATAAACTATTTTTTATCATGAAAGTTTCCATAAAAATGCGTCCTACTATTTCGATAAGGACTACGATTCAGTTTTTACTTTTCCTACAATAAACAGACCTTCATATAAACTTTTACTTTCCTCTAAAACGATATTTTTTTTGGAAAAGAATTTGAAATTATTTTAAATTACCGTAGTATACAGATTTACATGAAACCTAGTTGTTGATGAAATAAAACAAAAGTTGAATTTTGAGTTTAGCTCCAGTTCACCTTCGTAATGTTTACCACAATATTTAGGTTTTAATCTAAAAATCCATCCAAACAATGAAACTGTAAACTAATGCAGATGAACACATTTTACAACCTTTTGTTTTACACATATCTTAGCTATGATAGGAAGGGCCAATGCAATTGAATTTTGAGTTTAGCACCAGTTCACCTTCCTTTTATTGCAGAATCTGGTATCTGACGCTGTCTCAAGACTTGACTACTGGAATCTGGAGTCATGTTCATCTGAAGACATCCAAAGAAAGTCGACGAAGAAGAAGCTCAGAACGAAACATTTACATCGTTTCGACATCATAGACATCTATAAATAGCTGAAGTGGTAGTTTCATTGTCTCATCAGGTACACAATTGAGTTGCACTACGATGTGATAGACACGACCTCTAAGCTCATTGGGTTGTGCGGTAAATTTATGAATAAAATTTATACCTTTTACTATTAATCTCTTTTCATGTAATTTATTCATACATATAATTTATTCATAGTTTATCGGTTTACAGTCTATGGAATAAATATTGCTAAATTCATCAACTTAGTTTTTTTGTATTGAAAAAATTAAGAGAATTTTTTGAATATCTTGAGGTTGAGACGTACGCAAAGATTTACGACAAAGTATGTTTTTATAGCTAAAGATAATAAACCTAAATCTTTTTAGTCTTATAAATGAACATCAATTAACGCAAAGGAAGAACAGACACTGGGGTTTACCTTATGCGTTGAATGAAAATATAATAATAATAATAATATTTTTATTGCGGTAACAATTATAAAATTGCATACAAACGTCATAAATAAATATTTAAATAGTAAAAAGGTAGGCCTAAACTTCATTCACTCACGCACACAGTCACATGGTTCTCTCATTCACTCTCATCTTCATTCTCACCAGACAATCCTGCCACTGCCACACCAGAACCAGAGGATTGATGGTGTTAGTTTTGAATTTCGTCCCAGCGGCTCTCCATAAACTCGTCAACCGAGTAAAACACCCCCGACAGCAAAAGATGTCTTAGTCGAGTTTTAAATTTTTTTTGGTCATTCAATTGTTTGATCTCTTCAGGGAGCTTATTGATTAGCTTGACACCAACCTCAGACGGCAAACGTTCGAATGCTGCAGTTCTGTGTTGTTGAACGCGGAAGTTGTCCCTGCCTCTAGTCCCGTACTGGTGAACGTCCCTGCCTTGAACCAAGTTACACTTAGAACGGCAGTACAGAACAACCTCCAGGATATAGAGACAGGGCAAAGTCAGCAATCCAAGCTCCCTGAAGGTGTTTTTGCATGAATCTCTGAAGTTCAATTTTGAAATGATTCGGACAGCTTTCTTTTGACTTCTAAATACACGTTCGAATTTGTATTTAGAACAGCTGCCCCACAGTCTCAAACCGTATGTCAGATGTGGATATACCAAGCCAAAGTAGGCCGTTCTTAGTATATCCAAAGAGCAGAATTTTGCAAGGTTCCGTAAGGCATAAATGCCTGAGGAAACCTTTGAACAAATGCCGTCAATGTGATCGTCCCAAGTCAGCCCTCGATCTAGGTGCATTCCGAGGAACTTGGTGGAATCAGTTTCTTCTATTAGAACATCATCCGCCATCACGGCAGCGAAGTTGTCAGGTTCTTGCTGCCGGAGAAAAAAATTGACGACGCTTGATTTGGAACTGTTGGCCCTCAGATTTAGTGTTGAAAAATACTGAATACATGAATTCAGTTCTAAAAATGAGTTCATTTCTAATTCATCTTTTGTTTTTGCTCTGATGCAGAGAGTTGTATCGTCAGCATACTGAACCATCCTCCCCGTAAGGATCGATGAGTTCAATCTGTTGACGTACACAAGGAAAAGGACAGGTCCAAGGATAGATCCCTGTGGGACACCATAAGTCATTTTAACCTTTCCTGACAGGGTATTCGCAATCTGCACACACTGGCTTCTATCCCTGAGGTAAGACGAGATCCATTTGTGCGGCAGACCTCGAACACCACATGTCGTCAACTGGTACAACAGTGTTTCGTGATGTACACAGTCGAATGCTTTAGAGAGGTCTAGAAATATGCTTAACACATGTTCTCTTCTCTCCAGGCCATCGACAACTGTATCGATTAGGTCTGTGACCGCATCGATTGTTGATTTGTTTTTTCTGAAACCAAATTGTTCGGAACAGAGGATTTCAAAACGATCAAGAAAATTTTCAAATCTGACAAGAATATACAAAAAACTTTGTTTTAATGTAATAAGCGTGTGATAAAAAAAATAAATAAATTATGTTACTAGTGACTTAACTCGTGTTATTTAAATTTAGTTATAAATGTTGAAACAACTCCAGCTTAGTAGTTCCCAACATTTATGATTTTTTATTTGAATAAATTTTTAACTGACGTACAACATGACCCTTGTTTACATTTGACTGGAACTTTATAATCTCAGTACCTGGTACACCGGGTTTGTAAGACAGTTTAAGCAATTTTAATGATTTCCTAAAAAGAGTTTATTTCAACTATTTCCACGAGCAACTTTGCCCGCTATAACTTTAGAGTAGTATAACTTTTAAGTAGCCGGTATGCAACTCGTATGTATATATATATATATATATATATATATATATATATATTTATATATATATATATTAAATATACATATTAGATATTAATGCTTAAAAATAATAACCATAATTTACATTTTTGAGACATGAATAATCTGTATGTATGACATGTATACTATTATAAACGTATGCTTATAAATATTATAAATTATATACATATAAGAAAATTAACAGAATTGCGTTTTAATCGGTAAGGTTTTGAGACACTGATGAATGAGATTCTTAACCAATGAAACGATAACTACGATCAAGTCTATATCATATTTCAGAAAAATTAAGAGTCCTTCGCTCTTTCATTTTCAGTGCAACCTTTCTTAGAGGACAATTGTTTTCTTCTTAGTGACTTTATTCAGAGCCTGTCCTGGAAGGGGTTTGTCATTTCTTGTTTAACAATTTTGGTTTATATTGTATGTTTCTGAGATTTTATTAATACAATTGCTAATTATAGCCATTAGCAGTATTTACATCCGTGTATTTGTTATGTTTATT
This sequence comes from Homalodisca vitripennis, assembly GCF_021130785.1. Lineage (NCBI taxonomy): Eukaryota > Metazoa > Arthropoda > Insecta > Hemiptera > Cicadellidae > Homalodisca > Homalodisca vitripennis. The sequence goes on from NC_060215.1 coordinate 89,602,071, forward strand.
TTAAATGTACTATTATAATTATATAGTAGTATATTTTAATTTCTACATAAACCTTACTGATTTATAACAATAAAGTCAATGTTTTCCATTGAATTAAGTTGAAGTTATTCACGTTTAGGTCAGTAAGACAACCAAGGAATATGTCAATTAAATATTGGATCGACAAACCTCTACAGTGGGAGAATCAACACCACTTTAAGGTTGATTCATTAGTCCGTTTACTTGGTCGGGAAGCATGTAAATTGATAAGCGACTCATGAATGCAGCAAATATACTAAGCTACTTGTCATCTCCTCAGGGTTTTCTTTTTCGTGATAGGTAATGTTATTCAGAGTTAATGTTCAAATACAAATGTTTTTAAATACTTTAAATTCCCATTTCGATAATAAAAAGGTATTAGATTATACTTTCTTATATTGTAGAAATATTGTAGAACTTTCTTGCAACATCACATAATCAAAACAAAAACGTAAATAAATGGAGTTTCCTCAAAAGAGGAGTACTGCGATGTTCGGTTGTCAATGAATATCTGTAAAAATTGTAATAGTTATTATTCAATATACGAATGTAACAGTTTCAAGCAAAAGTGAAAATTCAATCGAAGCTGGAGGTTTTAAATGTTTCTACTACTATTTATGAAGATTAAATAGGTATTCCATATCCCTGCTGAGGTGGAAAATAATTATATATTGTACATCAAATAAACATTGCAACATTTTTATTTTCTAATATAATATTCTTCATTATTAATGTAAAATACTAAAGAGTGGAGATGTAAGGACGTTTAAAGGAGTTTTATAAAATTGTGTTGTATATTACCATGATTATGTTTTTAATTATCAACAGCAACAGATAAACATACTTATTATGTTTATTACATGTTATCACAAGATATACAAATACATATGAATTTGTATTGTACACAAATAAAGTATAATTTCAGCTAATATATGGATATAACATCGTAAAATGTGTTTCATGTTTCAAGCATAGGATTATCTAAAGGCACATTTTGTTGGGATGTAATTTTAATGAATTTTACATCGTATATGAAAAACCCATTTCAAATTTCTTCACTAAATATGCTTATTGATGTAGCAGTGTAACTTGGTTGATGGGGACCGTGTTGAAAGAACTACATGATAAGAGGAGCTTGCCTTAAGCGACTCCCTGCAGTCATTGTGGTTTTCAGCAATATATTTCTTATTTCCCGTTAAATTTGTAAGAATATCACAACTTCCACCTACAGTTTTATTCCTGATGAAACCAATGCTACATGCCACTAACTTCCTTTAATTTCTATTCACTGAAATAACGAATTAAAAATGCATTCATCAGGTTAAAAGACTGTTACAGATTTTCTGTATTGCTTAAAGACGTTTAACGAAACTTTTAAAGAAAATTGTATCTCATGTTTCAATTCACCCACCAAGATCTATAAATTTTGTTTGTATTGACTTCTTGAGTGTTTAAATACTGAAAACAGTGCAGGATGTAATACAGATCTAATGGTTGCATCCAGCATATACTAATAGTAATAGGTTGTGACGATACAAAACTTATTGCCTATAATAAACAGATGCCAGTTTATGTTTACTAATAAATTCAGTTAGTTTGGTTTAAAGGTATACTATTCTTTCTCTCAATATATACTACCAAAATATCTCTGATAATGAATTGGAATAACAAAAATAATTCTAGTAAAACGATATTATTTCTGAGAAATGACATTTTTGACAAGTGTGTAAAGGTGTACGATAATTTTTTCATGACATTTTAGTTTGTACTAATACACGGGAATTAGTAACAAAATCCAAATTTTGTCAAGGATACATTAATACCTTAACGCATCTTTATCTACCTTTATCAAAATAAAGGTATACCTCAAAAGATATCTTTTGAGAAGTATACTCGTTAGAGTTGACATAACTAAGATGCACATCAAATGTAATTACTTAAAAACTTATTTGTTTTACTGAAAATTATGTATTTGCTAAAACAAAACTGTTTTGACTTGAAGGGCATCTGGTATTATTGTTTAAGTATAACTATATTATGTTTTCAAATGCTAAAATTTTAAAACATGACACACAGATGGACATATGAATTTATATATATCGTATTATATAACAAATACAACACTCGTCTTTGCTTCTTTCTTTTTGTACCATCACTTCCATGAGAATGTGTAAGTATTGTACCATGAAGTATAAAATGTGTATAGCACTTTTCTATAGCACTTGTGCATTGTTTATTATTAAACCTTCAAAACTGTTTTATGCATGCAGTACAGTTTTGTTGAGTATTAAAAGCTCATGCTACTGAAGCAAACAAGCTTGTATACATATGTGTAATTTGAACACATTATGTATTACAACATCTGTATATATGTACAAAGTACATTTAAACAATACAGCCAAAAGTGGACACCTCACTTAATGATGTTTTTACACCATTTAACAACTTTATGCTTTTGAGAGACAAACGTGTTAAAGTTTATATGTACTGTATCGTGTATATAAAGATGTAAGGACTTTGCAGGGTTGAATTAGAAAGTATACCACGTATAAAAAGTTATTTTTTGCAAAGTTTATTCATGGGAATAAACACATATTACATTACATTACATAAGGTACATTATGGGAATACAGTTGAGATTCTGGCCAACACTTCCTCGGTTCGCTCCCTGCAACATACAGACGATCGTGAGAGGATAGTTTAAGATTTACTATATTCTGACTTTCATGCCCAGACTATCTATGAAACTCGATTGCCAAACAAGTTGTTTACCTGGCAAAGAATACTGTATTTAGAACGAGATTCTTTCAATGCATAAGATACCCATTTCCAAATTCTTAGATATTCGTTTTTCAGTGCAGGGCGAAGTAAATAAATTCATACTTTGAGCGCTCTGAGTCGTTTCAGGCATGAGCCTTATGTATTTTGTCATAATAGAAGTTACTTGTATTACATTCGGTAACACACTAAAATTGGTTTCACATGTTATTTATTATCTACAAAATACAGTAATATTATCTGTATTATACTAAAATATTATTGTAAACGATAAGGTATAGTTTGAATATTTTCTAAAAGTGTTTAAAAGTTATTTTATTTTGATGGCTACTTATTTCCATGAGTGAAACTATAGAGCAGACTCAATAAAAATAAATGTTGCTCAAAACCATTTAGAGTTTTCAAAGAAACAAGATACTTGCTATAACCGGTGGGTTTGGATTTAATAATGGAGAAAGGCAATGAGGCAATTTTAAATTGTTCAAATGGACAACCCAGGCAACAGTTGGGTTTGTTGTTTATACCTCCCAGGGCGGTACATGCTATGATAAAATGTATTTTATTTTACAGTATTTTACCTGGCATTAAACATTTTAGACATTGGTCTCAGAGTTGGGGAACCAGGTGGCGCAAGACTCAGCTACAACCTCGCACAGAGAGGAGAGAGCTTTGGTGGCACTGGCGGCTTGCTCGTATTCTGTTACAGAAGTTCACAATTTTTACAATTTTCACAATTTTCAATTCTAAAAATGCTTATAAGAACTGACACTTTTTCAAAACAAGCTCCACTAGGCAATAATTTTAGAAAGCATTGTGTAAATGTTTGGCTATGAAAATTTAGTTTCTAATATACATCTAATAAGTTACTTTTAGTTAAGAACTTGAGTTAAACACGTTATAAACAAGTGTAAGTTGGGCAGGTTATGTAGTAGTAATAAAAGATTAGTAAAGATGGGTTGAGTTTTGTGGATGAAACAAACAAATATGATAATAAATACATTTAAACACTACACTTTCATGACATGTATATGAAAAATAAGTTTTTGTAAGACAAGTTTCTACGAGAGGTCAGTGTTCTAAGAATGTAACGACTAAAGTGGAGTAGAAAGATTGAAACACTAATTCATTTAATTAATTAAATACTCCAGTGTATAAAATAAACAGTGGCGTTTAAGTTTAAGAGTTAAACTTAACTTCGTAACTTCAACGCATTCATCAAACAGTAAACATTTCCAATTTAATTTCAGGTATACTCAGCAAATATTAAAATATGACTTTAGTACATTTATAATTTATCATACAAGATACACTAATAATACCAGGAAGTGAACTATTTACTTTTATAGTACATATTATTTTAGAGTACTATGCGTACTTATCTCTGCTGATGAGGTAAAACTCAGTCACATAATTTGAACTTTCATACAAGTATTTCAATGTGAATAGATTTATAAGTCGACGAATCATTTACAATTTTAGAATATTTTGAATTGTTTTCAACGTTTATATACTTTAAAAGTAAAAAAATAAGACCCGCAGTTTTGTGGTCGTGGTAAGTTTTGTTTCAAATTTCCATGAAGGGATTGTAGGCCAAATGTGTTATTGCTACATACCTGCTTGGTTGGCGCGTTTGCCGAAGATGCTGCCGTTGAAGGGGGGCTTGCGATAGGTAGCCTCGGCGAGAGAGCAAACCAGCAGGACTGCCGCAACCAGAACCAGAACTCGGGCTACAGTGGACACCATTTTGGCTTGTGGTTTTGACTGGCTTTGCTGCAGTAAACAGAGACGATCTGTTGGACAAATATTTGGCATAAGTGACGATCTTCTTGAATGTAAAAAAATTAAAATTAATTTTTGTGTAGGGATTGATGTAATATAATATAAAATATTATATAATAATATAAAAGGAACAATGTTTAGGAATACAAATTTTGTAGTTAAAATTTTATTATATTTATAAAATATGTGATGAAAAAATACTCCCTGAATATGTTATACTTTCAAAGATAAGTTATCGATTTGAAACTATGGAGCTCTGATGGGTTTGTGAGTGTTACTTTGGAACTGTATTGTTTATCAGCTTGAAAAGCGAGTAACATTTAATTTATTATTTGGAAATCAAAATCTTCACGAACAATAAAATAGTCCTATTAAACACCCTTAAACATAATGTCAGAGTTTTCCAAAACCTATACAAGTTTAATTCTAAATGTAACATGTAGTTTTTTGTGCGCCTATTTTGAACTGTGGCAATTCTGATTATTTTGGAATTGTAAACAAATATTTGCTTTTGAAAATGTAACAATTTAGAGGAGACTTTGCAGTCTTACATCAAAAAGATTGCATTCTGTAATGATTTTTGAAACTATATTTCTTTGGAGATTTGAATTTATAGGAAGTCAAAGAATCAAAGAAAGTAGCAGTTTTATGGGGTTCTTAAACAGTTGTAATCACAAAATAAACCCTGTCTAAACATGATAATATCGGTATCGGCGTGGAATATTATACATATCAGTATAAGAAAAATTACTAAAGTTTTGAGTTTTGAGTCTAGTGTACATTTTCTAACACTTGTACATATGTGTATATACAAACTCGGATTTATCATTGTAAAAAGGTGTTAAAGAAGCTTTAAAACTACTGAATATTTTTGTAAGGAGTCAAACCAACATTACGTATTGAGTTGTTTCAAAATCAATATTAACTTCTTTTAAGTATAAACCACTGTCAATATACGTTGCGTGGCATCTAGTTAAGACAAAGTTAAAGATCTAGGGAGAAAATCAACCTAGCGCTACATAGTTGTAGATACGTGAACAACTGAGTAATAAATGAATGATTAAAAAGCATATGCGATACTGACTAAGATGATAGTAGTGAAAGAATCTGAGATGCCGTGTATTTCTAGGTTTGATAAGTCATCTAGACAAAGTTATAACTTTCTAATCACAGTGTATTTCGTTACTCGGTATTCAAAGAGTTAAATAACAAATGGGAACACCTTCTTAGCTTATGTTTGTATGAACTGTAATTTTAATCAGTAGAAGTTTAGAAGCGTATATCTTATTCGAAAAAAAACACATAGAATGAATTTCTGATAAAGTTTACAACAAGATAGAATGATCCTGTATATTAGCAAATAAGGCTTTCCATAAAAACGAATATTTTTACAAAGTGAGAGTGTGAACAGTTACTAGGAGGCGTGTGTGCTATAGGAGTGTACACAGCCGAGTAAGTGTAGTCAAGTACTCACCTGAGCTGCTGTGAAGCGAGTGTGCCAGCACTGAGTCGCCACAGCCTTATAAAGGGCTGCGTCCACGGTAGGGTAACTAGATTCTACCCCCACAATTACTTTTGTCCCTATGGCCCACAACTTCGTTTCGCGTCTAACAACACTTTTAGTCGCCTATTGATCTCATTGTCTTCCCTTACTTGCGAAACGAAGGGTGGGCATTTCCAATAAAAATATAATTAGATGAACATCGAATGAATAAATTGAATATTGGTGTGTATATTTTTACCTTTTTATTTGCTTTGCACGGCCTGGAATATTTAAAATGTGTCTCTAAAGGAGTGGCCAAAAGATGTTCACCTAGTGCATAAAATACCGGCTATAATCCTAAAATTCCATCAATCAAAATTATTATTTGACGGATTAACTTTTCAACAAATGTTGTAGTGAAAACATAAGGTTAATATTGTAGAGATTTATAATCACCGTGATGGTTTGTAAATAAAAAATAATCTTCTACAAAACAAACCATTACTTATACAATATGTTGTAATTAATAATATATTAGCAATTAATATTACTAATTTAAACCTAGTATTTTAATGTTGTATTTTACTATTTAAATTTTTTTTTATTAATCATACGGAAGGGCCATATGAAGCATTTTTTTTAATTAGGCCTCTTAAACGTTGGACGTTATAACAAGAGGTTGGATGTATTTTAAGAAAATTCCTGTAAAATAATTATAGTCACAACTATTTTTACTAGCTTGTTTACTAAAAAATTATATTTTAGATGATATAGATGATAATTTCTATACAGTATTAGCCAAAATAAACAGTACTGAAATGGTAATATTTTATTATTGTAAACACAGTAACATGACATATATATTGTACAAATAAATACAAGTCAAAGGATGCAAAACAGGTTAAACTCGGATATTAACATGTTCAATGTAACCCTCGTTCAGTTTGAGGCAACACTCGTACCGTTTTTGTAGGTTCTGCATCATTTTTATGAATAGGGGTTGTTCCATTATCCTAATACACACGGTTATTTTTTCTTTGAGTTGAACGATGGTAGATGGTGGGTTCTCGCGGAAAATGTTTTCTTTCAACATTCTCCAGACGTAGGCGTCCGATGTTCGGGAGTGGGCTGGGCAAGGAAAGTTTGTTCTAAGGGAGATGAGACGGTTGCCAAAGGTTTGTTGGAGGAAAGCAATGTTGTTAACGGCAGTGTGACTGGTTGCGCCATCTTGCTGGAACCAATGTGAAGTGAATTTAACGGCAGGTTTCGTGCACGACAAAATCTCCTGAGGTCTCTCACAAAACGATCAAGAATGGCCTTATATCGATACTGATTTACATTAAGATTCTCTTCATTGTTGCCTTCAAAAAAATATGGTCCCACTATACCCCAGACAGCAGTTGGGCGACCTGAAAAGCCTTTTCGCTGTGTCAAACCATACGTATTATTCGAGTTTCAACAAAAGTAAGAATCACAGCATTACTAGGCGGGTTTTGTAAAAATGTTCCTGAAAACGTAATGCAGTGTATGTCAACCTTGGCCCACTCGCACGTCCAATTCCGTATGAGCGAAAATCATGCTCAACTATAAACACTTTCTCTACCGTTGTTAGCACCATGTTAGCAAAAAATAACCTCAAATAAGAAAGAAGGAATGAACACGAAGGCGTGGCAACAATCTACAATTGAATTAGCTGAGTGAGAAGCCAACTATAGCTGATTCAGTTTCAGTACTGTTTATTATGGTTAATATTGTATTTATAGTTTCCTCTGATCACTAGGAGTAAAAGATTACAATGAAAAACCCTCAGAAGTTTGTGTATGGAATAAATGTATTACAATTTGACAATACGCTTATGATTTTAGACTGTGCAAGTACTCGGATGATTCATATTTAAGAACTCATGAAAATAAATAATAAACCTGTGTAGAGTTTTTCTTGTGACAAGACATATCCATAAAAAATAAGAATACTCTTCAAACATAGCAAAGTTGGATTCGTTTGCTTCTCACGACCACTACAAAATTATATGATAACAATTAGGTCTACTGTTACACGTTATTTTGGTTGCATATACTTACTCTTCAAGTTGATAGCTATAGAGCTAATTCTAAATTTAATGGGGCAACCTCTAAATTACTGCCACACTATTCCTTTATCATTTACAAAAAACAATATAAACATTGTTTTTTTCTCGTATATATAATAGTAAAATATTTATGAAATACTACGAAATTCCCGAAAAACCTGTTAAAATCATGTCTTATATTTAGAGAATAAAGTTATGTTGCTTCTTTAGAGATGTTTGCAACTCTGTACGTAAAAGTGAAGGGACATCTAGTTGAACAACTAGATTGGATAAAATAGTTAGAGAGAATACGCTATGTATGTATTCCTCTGATACCATTTAAATACTTTAGTATTACGAACAAAATATTTGAATATTATGCATCACCAGTATTATCTAACAAGTTATAAAATGACAGTAACATAGTAATCAATATTAGCAAAAGAATTATACGCATTTTTCTGACAAACTTTGTCTAATAACCGATGAATTTTGCTTTTTGTTCTTTACTAAAGATTGTTGTAACATCTTTGTATCATAAAACAACAGAAGGGGGTTGCTGGCCTGTAGAGCTGAAGTTTTTCTTGCAGAGTTCTTTTTATATCGAAGATGCTCAAAAGATCAATTTAAAATAGTTCCTAATGCGTACCTAAACATGGTTCTTTTCAGATGATTGTACATTACTCTATCACTTTTTTAGAAGTATATGAACTGGCTCAAATTATCGCCATAATATTTTACATAATATTATATCACAATAGTATAGTAGTACCTCAAAACACTTCCTTTCGTTACCTTCGTTTTGTTCGTTTTTTACGGTATATATCTTAAAAAACTTAGTCAAATGAAGTTAAACCTCCACGAATGTTTATCTTTTGCTTTGAAGGAAGGAGTATACCTACGACTGGATAGTATAAATTCGTTTTTCAACAGCTAAAAAAAGTTTTAAATCTAATTTCTTTTAAAAAGTTGATTGTTACATCTAACTCAGTTATATAAACATGTACATGAATACCATAATGACCTCAGCATAAAATATCGAAGAATCTCATAATCGTATTCAGAACGATTTTTAATCTGTAAGAGTTTCTTTTGAGAGTAGTTTTGCATACCGAATATAGCCTTAACATAGTGCCTTTGAGTATTTACAACAAAAGTCATAAATATTCCCAGAAAACTGTTATAGTCCATGGAAGACTATGTTGTCTTTATGACCTTTACAGTTAGTGTGAACCTACAGTTAGTCCTCAAATGTCCTTGAACCTACAACAACTACCAAAACATATATAATTAACTGGTTCAGTTTATAACCACTGCCGGAAAGAACCGGAGACACTTTAAACTTGTAACTCAATTTATACAAATTTTTACAAATGTCGAATACCAAGGTTTTAAATTTAAGAATATTTTTTTATATGACCATAAGTTAACTATATAGGTTTTATACTTTCCACAGCATCCACGAAAACTTACCAACGCTGTTAACAACATTTTGCAAATTTAATACACATGCCGCACCTTGTAGGCCTTAAATAAATGTTTATGTATTAAGGTTTTTATACCTGAGGAAGAGGTTTGTGGATTTCAATCCTCGAATCGTAGTGTTATACATTTTGTAACACAAAAAATGGCAATGTCCGACATTTTATTATCTTTTCAAACCTTCTAATAAACTTTCAGTAACATACTTTATGACTGTTAGACTATTGTGCTGTGCTTACATGGTATTTTAATGGGCTTAAACATAGACAATTCTTAGTCCACTTTAGTGCAAAGGGGTGTGTCTCTTAATATATATAAAATATTAAGGAGGACAAATATTTTATATCTTTTGTACTAAATTACACACAAACAAACAAGCAAACAAGTCATATAAACACATAGCAAATAGCACCTAGTTACTGTGAAATTTTATTTTACTGTTATTTACAACGAACTAAAGTATAAAGTCTCGAACTAACTCTAAATATTATATTATATATTTCATAATGTTATATAACCTCAAAATTTTAATTATTTAATTTTTTTTAATTAGTTTGCTAGAAATGGTTTTCTACCTTTGAATGTATTTATATCCAGAATAAAAGAAATATGAAGTTAAAACTCTAAGGCTTATCATTCTTTAAAAGGACTAATGAGGCTGGGGTTTATATAACCTTTTTTAGGAATTGAAGAATATAATATAGAATATGAAGATGGTTCAACCATGTTTAAATTAATAATACACCAAATTAGGCTGTGACGCCAACACCTATTATCAAGTATGGGGTAGCAGCGACACCAACCCCAGAGGGTAGTCGTCTCTAACCTTATTGCTAACACATAATCTACAACTACAAAATTAGAGGGACACCCCAACTTTAAGGAATAGAAATAGGGAGGACTTAATTGGCTTGACATTCGAGGCAAATAGCATTTCTGAATCAGCCTGGGAGTGTCATGTCTGGGATTTACAGCCTTTCTCTGATTATTGTCTATGTCAATACAATTATTAATCTATCTACGTATTGTTTTAAATATGTACTTACACCTCCATCAAAATTTACAACTTTCTACATCCCCAAAAAATGAACTGGTTATGTATTGGCTAGAATCTTCAAAGTCCTGTTGCCCTAGAGAAAGAATCTTTGCTATTGTTGATCAGACATCATCTTCTTCACGTGTCTTTGCTTCTATCATAAGCCTGTCATATCCGTTGGGAGAGGACGAAATTCAGTGGTATTTCACAGAATTAAATTTAGTAAATTGTTTGATCACGATTTTTTTTAAAATCGACAATCTGACAGAACGTAAGTCTTTGCCAAACTGACTGTAAATCAAGAGTTCTTTTACTTGGAACAAGAGGAATCTATTTATATTGTTTTCAAGATTCTAGGAACTTTCAATGTCGAACAGACAGACAGAAAACAAAACTGTTTTAACCGTATCATCCCAGATAATAAAGTAAGAAATGAAATCTCAGAGCGAATACTCCACTTATCCTTGTGTCCATATGGGTACAATAGGCTACGGGTTAAGGAACTGTCGAGTCCTTATTAAGTAGAACCTAGTCGGATTATTGTTATCGCATTATTATGTAATATAATTTGTGGATATTTTATGACTAGTGTCAGTGGGAGGGTTTCAAATTTAATCCTAAGAGAAATTCTTAATCACTTTATCATTTACCAACAAGAAAATCCTAGGAATTTATCACGCATAATCATGAAGGTGCGTGAAAATTTTAAGATGGTCCTGAGCATCTTCAAAGAAGATGAATGCAATGGGTAATATACACAATGTGCTTAGGAGAGAAAATAAATTCGGCACTATTTTGGACTTTCTTGCGGAAACCTAGTTCGTGTAAGATATTCTCCAGCTGTTCTGTCCGAAGAGAACTCCGAATGCCCTTTATTAGGTATGTTTCAATTATCATTTCAAATCAGCATGGAATAACACTGTAACATATATTTCATCGCGTATTCTTTGTCCATATTGATTATATAAAAATCTAGGTCATATGTAATGAGTGACAGTCAGCATAAGACTGTGTATGCTGCATACTAGGACCAGATCAGGATTAAAAAACCTTATTTTCAATCAATTCTAACATATAGGATATTTTTAATTTGCGATTAAATTCACAACAAAACATAATTCTTTATAAATGTTTGTATGAATGTTTTCAAATTTTAGAAAAAATTTAATTTAATTTAATTGAATTTTAGAAATACTTAAATGACGTTATTTTAAAACACAATGTGGTATTATTTGTTTAATTTATTATCAATGTTATTTTAGTTAGCATAAAATAACTGCAAAGTTTCTAGTTATTCCCTGCCCATTAACTAACTGTTTTTAGACATTAAACAAAGCTAGAAGATAGAACATATGTTTTTCTTGCTTTTGTATATATTGTCATTTCCGGTAGTTGAGCAAATACCCTGTACTTATAACTTTTTTATTCGATTTTAACGTTCTGAACTATTTTCCTACACTTTAAACTTTACTTATTGGTTAACACTGATTATTTTTGTAAGTATCAATGATATGATTATTCAAATATACTATACACTAATAAGTACTATATACTAACAGACAGGTAGAATGAGAACAAATTTGATCATTTAATACAATTTAATAATAAAAAATAGCTTTGTACATACATTTACACAACAACTAAGACTAAAGAGATTCTTTAATAAACCTATAACTATAATATGACATAACTTAATAATGTAAACTTATCTTATGTTTTTTAATAATGCTATGTAATTTACTATAAATGAACATTGTAATGACAAATAATCCACTTGGGCTAAGAATTGTATTTTAGTACATTCAAATATATATTTATATTATATGTAATAGAATTTATTATTTTTAAATTTTATTGTGTAAATGTAAAATTTTGTAGAATAAAATACAATACGTTATTTTCGATTAGTTAAAATGAGCATATCCTAATAAATTGCAAATAATTCATACGTTTAAAAAGTATTTTGTGTAGTGATTTTGTGGTATAAATCGAGATTGGTTTCCATTTTTTTTCTACAAAAATAAAACTTTTAACATGTTGTGAGACAGATATTTGTTTTCGTGAAAAGCTGAATACTTTTTATAAAAATAGCTTTGATTTAAGTAGCAGTTCTCATCTTTATACTAAACGGAACATGTAATAAGATAATTTTGATTTAGAGTAAACTTTTCACTGCGAAATACAATAAATACGTTGAAAACAAATTGTTTACCTTATACCTAATTCATATTACAATTACTCTATACTAAGACTACTAATATGCTAAGAGGTCAATGATTAAACTTGAGTTTTCTTGTATTTACTTAACCTAATAAGTCATACAATTAAATTGTATATCAATTTGGTTTTCATCTTTGAGTATAAAATCTTCTGTGCCATTCTTAAATGGCAAAACAAATGCTAAGTCCATAAATACAATAAATAATACATGAAGTATATACTTTGTGTTCCTTCCGTAGAAAAAACAATAATAAATACAGCTTTGAAACAATATTATATACAGACGCGTAAGGCAGTATACCTACACCATAGCTTTGTCTATCCAAGGAACAAATTTCTGAATATTGGTGTAGACCCCAGGAAGATGTTCTCTCCCGCAGCCGATGCCCCAGGATACCAAACCGATCAGGACCTTCCGCCCATCCATGGTGGTGGTCAGAGGTCCTCCGGAGTCCCCCTTAAAAATAAACGCAAGAATAATTGAGTAACTTAATTTATATTTTGTATTAATTGAACAGTTTTTCAGTAGTGTAATACAAAACCGTTTTCCATTTTAAAGGTTTACTCTCGTTAAGTGTACATCGTAAAGATTTAGTTTTGTTCCTTAAACTTTCTATCTTTATAAGAACCGCATTAACTTTATTTACATTTACGAATATGTTTTGTAAAGACGCCTCCTGCACAGTTATTTTATGATGGTTATAATCATGGTCTCACGTAAGCGAGTATAGCTCCGATACCTCATTTCTAAGTTTCCACGTTCAACCAGTTTAATTTTGCATAAATTTGTATGTATAACGTACGTAATTTTACGTCTTCGAATTTGGGAAGCTTATGTCAAAAATAATGCTTCAGTGTCAAATAACTTATTTAAGCCCGAGTAAACGTCTTCAGACAAGAAGTAAGAATTCCACTAAAAGTAACTTCTGTAACAGTGGATATTTTTTCAGCACATTTTCTATTTATTAAAATACATAAAAGAATAAACGATTTATTTCCATCAGAATCATACAACAGAAATTACAAATACAAAACCTGGAAATTGACTGGCCACGTAACCAGTAGTGTGGCCAGTTTTTATAAGGCAAAGATAAAAATACAATAACATTTTTTTTTAGTCTAGGACATAAAGTTTGAATATTCAAGAAAGACACTCTCTGCAATGCTTATGATTTTAAACTTTGAAAATAAACTACTTAAATGTTGTAATAATCATTCAATAATTAGAACTGTGAAAAGGTTTTCCAAATGTGCGTTAAGATTAATTTATAACATATACTGTATGTTATGGAAATGATTTAACAATATTAACTAATTACCAGATTCAAAAATTCTACATCATGTTTAGTGTTTCGCTCTTCTAAGTATTACAGTGGTTTCCTGTGTGTGCTAATGTGAGAGCGCGGCAATAACGACTTAAGCGCTGATTAGAGAATCATCAACATTTGTAAATATGTTTTTGATTGCAGTTTTAGAATTTTAGAATTCTTTGGTATAGTATCTGATCATTTGTCTCAATATATAAGACGACATAGTATGTACAAAACACCGACTTAATGGTATATCACTCTAAACGTCGTTAGTAAAGTCCCCAATGACAATAGTGGGAATAGACCCAAGAAGACCATACTCAAAACACCGAGTCAGAGCCTCGAGAAAGCGCTCATATTCATTACCAGGTATCCTGAAAATTGCTACAATAAGAAGCTTTTTACAATCAGAAGACTAACTTTGGCAGCAGCTATCGGACAGTCTAATCCAGAACAGTATGAAGCAGTGATGGTCGTGTTAGGGCTAGTTCGGGTTTCCAAGGGATAAGTCAAAGTAGAGCTGTGAAAACCTTTGCTCCAAGTATTCTATAAATTTGTATAGTTGAAGTTATACACAACACTATCAAGGAAACTCTACGTTAACCGATTACTGTTTTTTAGTGGAGGAGATATCAAATATTCTTTCACGAACCATGACAGCACCTACAGGAAGCTCCGAGACCATGATCTTACCCTTCCAATTGAGGTGCAAAGCCATATTACTTGAAATTTACACTTCATGTGCTCAAGAAACACGAAGCTTGCGTTATCAGAACTTTAGTTTGTTATTTAATACTGTTTTTTGCATAGTTATTGTGACATCTATTTTTTTTTTTTAATGAGTAAGAAGATTACTATGGCAAAAATGAAAATTGGTATTCACAGCAAGAAAATGATTGGTATACCAGGTTAACTGAGGTTATTTGGACATTTGTTGAAAGTAAATCGGCTATGTGTTTGTTTTTAAGTTTTTCTTTTCCAACTTAGTTTATAGGATCTGTAACAAAAATTATTATAAATCAAGATTTTTATTGAATTCGTAGCCAACACCTGCCTTCTTCCTGTACGAAACCCCTTGTTAGTGTTTAACATTTCCATTAAGTTATGCAAAGCATATACCCGATTTATCTTCCATCGATATATTTGTATTGCATTTAAATTCTACTGCCAATTAAGCATACTGGGCCTAATTTTATTTATTACTTTGAACTTCAGTAGGATAGAAGAACTTGGATATGAAAAAGAAATACTCTATCGCACCTGGCAACTGTCTCTGCCGCCCTCTTTGAAACCTGCACAGAGGAAGACGTCGTGGATGGTCTCCCGGCGTCCGGCGGCTCTGAACCAACGCTGGCACCTGTCGTTGGGGATGACCTCCACATCCACCTCCTGCAGTACAGTCGGCACCGTCGATACACCTTTCACACCAACATAACAACCAATCATTTCTTTGAACTTCTGTATACCTTTTACATAAAACTTTCATTTCATCAAACCTTTTAAACTCAGCTGAAGTGTTTTGCGTATTTAAAATAAACACAGGAATCCAGAAGGTGAGCTCGAATACAGTAATGGAGTTATTGCATTCAGTATTAATTAGTACATTAATATTAATTTTAATATATAACTGTACAAATATCTTTTTAAGACATTGCCACTATATTTATGTCATATTGGACGGTAAAACCCGTCTTTAGGTGCATGAGTGTATAAAATATATAATAGAAAGAAAATAATAGAAACAAAAACAAATAAACAGTGCAAACAGATGAAATGAACTAAACATTTCTTCCAGATGTAGTTATATTAACATTTTATTTTTGTCCAAGTTACCTGGCGTTGAGCCTACGTGATTTGATGCACTTGCCGTTAAAACCTATTCGGCAAGTGAAACCATAATAAATGGTTTAAAAAAAGTCCATTATAATTTATACCACAAGTGACGACAGTTTGCATTTAGTCTTGGTGCTTGTAGTCGTATCTGTGACCGGACACATTCTTGTTCTCAAAGTATTTGTGCTTGATCCAATGTAATCTGCAGGACATTCCTTACATTGTATTTGGTACATTACAGTTTTTGGATTCGAAATTCAAGTTGTCAAGCTACTGTTGTATTCAATGCCTTGCTTGTTTTGCTACTGGTGAATTTTGGTAGATTTGGTAAAATTTTATCAATTAAACATATGGGTGTGTTACTTGATTGTGATTATTTTTTTGTATGATATGTCTTCAGTGTTCGTAAGTTTTTAAGAATTTGAGCTACTAAAACTGAAAAGGGGGACCTGAATAAAAACTTCCATACTCATAATACATTAATTTTTTTGCCAAGATATCACTGTGAAACACTTGAACATGCATTTTCAGTTGAAACATTAACACAATAAAAATATTGGAAACTTTGAAATTTGAATTTAATAGTTTTAGTATTGTATTTTTTATGGATCAGTTTTGGGATATATTGTAGGGTCTTACCTATGGTGCGTCAAATTAAACCGATTTTTAATTATGAATTTAATGGCTGTAATTATCATTACAAAACTTTTTGTTCTCTTTTATATCCTGTAGCATTACATTCTTATGAGTGGATGCATATCGATCAAAATTGAGTACCACAAATAATGTCATAAACGTGACACCTCATACATTCAAAATTTTGTTCATGCATAATTGAATATTTATTATCAAGAATAGTAGGCATATGCATACAGTATATTTAGGCATCTGTTAATACACGTAATAGTAAGATTATAAATATTTTAAGTTTATTTGCCAAGTTTCTTACAATGTTTTGAATCACTGTTATCTCTAGTTATATTTGAACTAAGGAAATAAGTGTATTTGTACACTTTTAAGTCATGTGTTATTGGAATCAGCTGACATAAAAGTGCCTGTAACAATAATGTGTTTATAATAAGCAAATTTAATTCATATTGCACAAACACAACAGATTCAAACCAATATTTAATAAACCTGTGGCAAAGATTGACTCTGAGTTTTCTGAGAATCTGGGATTGTGCGCATGAAACTGTTTTTCGAGTTGTCTTACCAAAGACCCACAGTTGTAGACCATACATGATGCTTTTTGGTGGTTGAATTTCTTTTCTCCAAGTGGAAAGTTTGATATATTTTGTTTTTATAATAAGAATACACAGGCTATAATAAAAAAAATAAAAGCTAATAGACTTCTTTACCTCAATTGAAACTTCTCATCGATCAAATATTGCATAAACAAGTATAGACTGACCGTGTCGGGTTCGACCCCATCCTGCGACGGTGGCAGTCTTGCCCACCAGCTTAGCTGTAGTGTCAGGAAGGCACACAGGGATTATGTGTTGTTTGAACATCACGGGGCGGTCCAACTTCACCAATGCCACATCGTTCCTGAAGTCTGTTGCACTGTACTGGGGATGAACCTTAAAGATAACAAGGTTTTGTTAATATGACAATAATTAAATAAAAATCATCACAAAACATGGCCTTGCCGTGCTGCTCCTCGTTGGCAACAAGAAAGGGGCTTTAGATTGTATTAAAATGAAATATTGCTAAGATTTGGAAGTCTCCAGATCTATTTTATTGGCACTTAAAGACACCGGGAAAATCGTTCAATTAAGTGACCATTATGCGGAGGCAGCAGCTGTATTTAGTCATTAAAATTCCCACTACCATGATAATGTTTACTATGATAATGATAACTGCTTACATACTCTCGAGTTTAGACCGTATAATTGACTCACCTCTTTTCGTTCCACGTTAAACTCCTCATGATTCAATTTCTCCGACTGTTCCCTGACGTCCCACTCTCCAAGCCGCACCTTCAGGTTTGAATTGGTGGTCCTTTGACAGACAATACATATGATCGAAATACATTCAGATATACATACATACGATCAGTTGTCTGTTGTTATTTACAAGTAGATATGGATTTACTTGTTATGGATACCAGCATTTTAACATAATTGCTGACTAAAAATTTGTTTTATTTTTAGTTACAAATGTTTCTAGAACTTAATAACTTAAATGGATCCTTCAATAATAATTATTTAGTATTTTAGTTATTATGCCTTTTTTAGGCTTTTTTATACTCAAATAAATATATATTGTACTAGTTTTTCTATTTCTACTCTAAAACATATTTTTGTGCAAATACATCCTCATGTTTCCCAAAATGCAAATAAATACAATATAAAATATAAAAAAGCATGCTTATAGTGGATTAAAATATTTATTTAGAAATGCATTGGTGTACTTCAAAAACATTAACATATCCATGTCGTTGTATATAGTTTCCGCAAAGAAATATTAGTAGTAGTAAAAAGAAAACAACGATTAGTTATCTAAAGCAAGATATTAATTAAAACTTCAATTAACAAATTAACAATCATGAATGTCAAGAAGTAATGGAAAATCTACAGGGTGGTCTAGTAAAACCTGGTGGTTCTCATAAAACAACGTTATAGGAAGTAACACTTATAATTTACTTAAATAGTCAGGATGATTTTAATACTTTGTGCTAATTTTCCATGACGATATACTATGGACGTTGACATTTCAACAAGTGTTCTTATGTAGTTCTTTAAGTTGGTAATGATGTAAGATTTTTTAATGAACTCTTTTCTCTTAAGGTATCTCTACACCCGAAAATCATAATTAGATGGATCCGGAACAGTTTTCGTAAACAGAGGATTGACACATTTCCCGCGAATCATAATCGCGTATCATTTCTACTTCAAACTGCTTTATATTGACATTGTGTGAATAAATAGTTAAGAATCATTCGTTTTCGGAATGACCCCTAATAATAGGCCTTGCCGAGGCTCAGCCAGATTCATGCAGGGAAGTGGATCATAATTAACATTCGATATTGCATATCTAGAAATGAATCAAATACTAACTCCACAACATAATTCGTTCTCGAGATTTCCTGAGAACAGTTAGGCTTCGGTAACGCTCAGCCAAATCCCACTGTGGGACATGGGTGCATCATCGAACTCGATCTGGCCAGTATAATTGACGTTTTTTGCAAAATTTCGTTTATTTTTCAATTTTTTTCCAGATACACAGTGTACAGACAGGTAATAGAGAGACAGAAGAGAAATTTTGAAAGCTCCCTGAGTAACATGATACGTCAACGCTCCGCCAACTAATCGAAAGTGTCGGACACACATGCATCGGTTTATTTTCTAGGGTACATCGACTTTCCAGCGTTCCTCATACTATCGAACAGAGCTAAAACTCCTCAAGTTGTAACATAAAACTCCTTGTACACCAAAACCAACTAAATCTAGACATAGACTAACTAGACATAAATCACATTCAATATCCCCCACACGGATATAAGTGATATACATATTGATAAATATGTATTGGTATGATTTATATGTATACGTAAATCTAGGGATTCTCAAAACTCAAATTAGACCCTTATTTTCTTTTAATTGCAAACAAGTACTCAGAGTTACCTTGGACCTGAAATGATATTAATAATATTAGATTTAAGGGCTAAAATCAACCGGGTGCTCACGAACTTACGAAAGAGTGGGAGGGGTTTACTTTCACTCATAAAGCAAATTCTTCATTTGTTGTGTTAGTAGAATCAAGAGAAAACATATAATATAGCCTTGGTGTTCTCAGAGATTCCAGTTTGATCTTCTCCGAACAAGTAAAAAATTTTGTTTCGTAAGATAGGAAAAACTTGAATCTTGTAATGGTATAGATAGTCTGATTGTTTAAGAAAGGTTTATGTCTGTTTGGTCTAAATCCAACTTGAAACAAGCTAACGTTGCCTGGAATGCGGATCGATTTTAAACAGATATAGTAATTGAATCTGTAAATTCCTTTTGTAAATAGTCTAGAAGTTTGGGTTGTAATTTCGTATAAGGTATCCATCCGTTCTTTAGTCCTTTTTTAATGTGCGATTCCGTAAATAGATGTCCTTGCAAAGTAAACTTTTGACGACATACATTTCTCAATAACAACTTTTGAAACATTTTAGAGAGCAAAAAATATCACAAAGTTAATTGTGACCATGCCAATTTACTCCCAGCTTCTTGTAATTAAGACTTAACTTCTCATGTGGAGAGCATAAGTTTTGACCATAATTTACAACCGGTTGGTTGTTATTGAGAGTATCAGTGAGATGTAGAGGTAAGAAAAAGCGTAACTTAAAATATATTCACTGCTAATTAGAGCGTGAAAAAAACCAAACAATGTTACATGAGGATTTTGCAACAGAAAAAATTAGATCTTCTTAATCTAAAATTGGAAAGGATCAGATAAATCCTTGTAGCTGACTCAGTAAGGCTAGGGTGGCCAATCTTACGTAGCGACGCAGTGAGCGGCAGTCACCACCCAGCGGTTGTTCAGGAGCGCTCCTCCACAAGATAGTTTCTTGGTCAGGAACCCTGTTTTGATGATAGCTGCCTGAAACAAGTGCATTTGTTTAACTAGCAGTATCAGTTACTTTTAGCTCATTAATTTTCTACAGTTTTAATTTTTATTTGCCTGGATTTGTTTTTTATTTGCTTTATTTTAATAATTTTGGGTAGACCTAAACTGGATTTAACAACTGTTATTTTATGGTGCAATATTATAATCTTTGGACTAATCAATCCAAGAACAATAGTTCGCAAGAGCTTATTTATACTGTATAGCACGAGTCCTTGTTACTGTTGTATTAACTTTTCGACTTTCCAATATTGTAATAAAGATCGGTTTTAGTGCACATTGAATGTTTCCGCGTTACATGGTAAACTGTGATCTTGGACATAGAAGATAAAAGTATTGGATTGTTTAATATGTTAGTAAATCACGATGTAAATTGCTGTAAATGAACTCTGGCAAAGACTCTATGCCCCGTCCTTGTAAGGAATACAAGTCTTAACCCTTTTAAAAGAAAACAAATTGTAAAATTGGCCAAGATTATCAGACTTCAACATATAATTTACAAGCTACGGTCCTATTTCTAAAGACCACAAACATGACCCAAAAGTTATAAAAGGAAGCTTCTACTAGAAATCCTTAATGATATCTTGGTATTTTAATATACTCTAAGCTAATGTTCTATGGACACGTAAACAGTATTGTTCCCGAAGTTAGTGTAACGTGGGTTACCCGATTTTCATCAAAGGTCACAAATCAATAATTAATTAATTTTATACACTTTTAAAGATTCTGTTCACAACATGTTAACCAACAAGCGATAATTTGGCAGCATCGGTTTTTTTATCGGCTACCTTATTTTGTGTGATAAAAAGAATACTTTGTTACCTAATTCTCATTGAAATATATTCTAAATATTTATGACGGGATTTATTTAAATATACATTTGATTTTACTTTAATTCTTAAATCATGTTACTGCTTGTTAGCACACAATTCGCAGTCTAAGCTAATCCGATCCAATCTTTAATCTGTGAAGATATTGTTGGATGCTGGGTATAAGTATAATTTGTCATTAAAAGAATAGAACCTGCCAAGGGTGCGTGCCAAAGTTGGAGTTGTGGCCCCCTACGATGCGGTGACTCCTCGTATACAACTCTCCACAACCTGCAACACAACTCCAGATACTGAGTACCTTTCTGCAACGTAGAGAATTTAAATTTATCAGCAATAATTAGCATGTATCTCAACTTTTAAGCGCAATCGATGTTACCTTACATCAAAAATAACAATGTTTCATGAATACAATATCATATGTTAATATGTTAAAAAAGCAAAAATTAGCTCACAAAAGTTATTGTGTTAAATTAGAAGCATACATTTACAGAAATACGTTCATTAAATGAGTATATAACAATGACAACAAGCAAGACTTAAAAACCTCTATTTTTCTAAGTTTTTTTTAAGCTGGTGCCATCAATGTTAACTTTGCACAATACATTGTTATATTAAATCGATAGCTGTTTAAGATCAATTCCCTGAATACAGAAAAAGTAAAAAATATATTACTCGACATGAAATAGTAGGCATTTAAAATAGCAAACTTAGAAAATGTTTATCAGGTCTAAATCAAAACGGCTGTAGATAAAAATGTAAACTTTTACGACATGTACATATAATATAGCTTCTGGTTGTTGATCTTTTTATTCACAACAAATGTTATTTTTAAACAGTCTGTAAAAGCACGTAATTTTCTTTAATTATATTTAATTTCAAAAACATTACATCCTTATATTATAAATGAATAAAAAACACGACCCTCCTGTTTTATCATGTAAAGTGATTAGAAATTTTACTTTTTCTGTATTCAGAGAAGTTATCTTTAAAAGCTACGAATTTAACATTAAAATATTTTTCAAACCCAAAATTGATTGCACCACCTTAATTTGCATCTTTACTACTTCAAACACTCCAATAGGTATGTAGTTTGTTGTTGTGGTATGTGGGAATCAATTATTTCTAGTAGGAAAAAATAGTGTCCTAAATTTGAAGTTGGGCCAAGTTGAGTTCAATCCTTGTTAAACCTCCACCAACCCTAACATAGATAATGGTTTCAAATTATCTCCTCCTCCTAATGTTAAATTTAATTTTAAATGGGAGATAAACTTCACAATATTATATTTTCAAGTTATTTCTGTACACCATATAGATGTTTGAACATTATTTTAACTGTATTTATAAATTATAAGAAAATGAATATTAAATCGTGTGCTCATATTGGTCAGAAGTATAAAAGTACATGTTTAAATCATCTTAAAAGGGACTTAAAACTGGACTTAAAAAACCCCTTTTCATACGTCGTTTACTTGATGTATATCGAGCATTTATACATCGAATTTTTAATGTGGTAGCAGTCTATAAGCTACAAATATTGTAAAGTATTAAACATTCTAAAATCTTTGTTTCACGGGCGGGGACGAGTACTTTATTCATCATACCTGTGTTGTGTATTCTTCGGTATATATGATTAATTAATAGCGTATCGAAAATTTCTATGTAATATTGGTTGCATGAATTAATTCCTTTCGATCAATTTCTAAACAGTTAATATAAGTTTACTACCCATAGCGTACCATGGGCCTGCCGTAGATGGATATTTCAAACATCACAGAGAGGTACATTTATATATCATGGTAAAGTGGTTACTTTCTTTTCTCATCACCTGTTCACTAATCCTCTATGAATAATTCAAAGTTACGAAGAAAAATTCATGAATGACTACATAAAATATAGAAACATATAGATTATTAAAAATATAGAACTATAGAATATAGTAACTTTTAACGTTTCAGCTATTTAACGTTTCTGAACTCAAATAACATCGCGGTAAGCGATTGAGTATCCATCAAGTCCTTATTAAGATTCAAATGTATGTATATCATCAATTACTATAGAGAAAGTGAATTTTCAGATATACATAATCAAGTTTTTTTATAGAGTCCCACGTTCAAAAAAGTATCATGGATTTCTGTATAAAGCATTAATTTGTACTTTTCCAAAGTACTGTAGGAATATATACCCCAATAAATTTCAAATAACATAAGCATAACATTTTTCTTAATAGAATAGCTTAAGCAGAGATGGCTTAAGATGAAAGACACATAACGTGAGAAAAGAAGATTCTACACCAGGGTGAATGGAGAAAGCCGTGCGATACAGATGTATAGGTGCAAGTGCTCCAAAATTCCATTTTAGTATGTTAGTTACCCCTGAATCCGGTATCATGTATTAGGGTTGGTCGGGATGGGGGCCCCCAAAAGGAGGGTGGTGCAGGGCGGAAGGGTGGTGGACCGGGTGGGGGGTGGTAGTAGGTGAAGGGTGGTCGGGTAGGGATACCGTTGATGTAATACTGCAAGTTCTGAGACTCAGCACCTTGCTGAAGACTCCCCACATCCTGCTGATGCTGCATCAGGAAGTTGAGAGCTGTGGAGTAACCAAAGTGTTAGTTACTTCTACCTATGTTACATCAGTATGTACATATTATTTATACACATTTCTTTATCTATGTTGCAGTATCTTTCAAGCATGTGATGATACTTTTGTTATTGTAAATGATGGTGAGAAAAATTTACCTCTAACTTAAATTAAATTAAAGGATAAGTAAGAAGTACAAATTTTTGAAACTCTTGAGTATGGGTTGCGTTGTTATTTACATTTGTACAATAGTGATATTCACTTCTCTGTTAAGAATTGTTAAGAACAATTCTTCTCTGTTAATTAATTTCATAATATTCGAAACGTAAATGTTATGACTCTTTCCTAACATAGTTATTCCTGTGTAATAATACAAGATCAGTTTAGTATACAATGTAAAATTCACTTTTTACAGATTTAAAGTTAAATTAAACATACCCATTATATACGGCACATGGCATGATGGGCAAAAAGTTCTAAGTCTTTGACATTTTTATCAAGATAAACGGTTGCAACAACAGTTCGTGCTCTATTGTTTGAATTCTAACATGTATCATCAAATATCATCAATTAATAAACATATAGTGACAGTGGTGTTGTAGTTTATGGAATAGTAATAATAATAATATCAATCAAAATAATAATAAAGAGTTATTATTTTGTTACAAATGTAAGACAACCAGTTATCCATTCTAGTTATGCATCTCACAGAGGAGAGATAGTGTATACAATAATGGGAATAATTAAATTGTGTATTTACTGTATTCCGATTGTGTTAAATTTGCTTTTGCTACATTATTGAGCTTCCAACATCATTATTTAGATTTATAATGGATAGTTTAGAGCTTTGGTTTTCTCATTTATTGATGTCGGTGACAAATATTGTTTTGTTGCTGATAGAACGTTTTTACATTGTAACTGTTGGCAGATTAAAATCAAGAAATTAAAATAATAAATAATATTCATTTTATTATTTGGTACAAATTAAAACTTTTAATTGCTTTTCGTTACCAAACTTATTTTATGTAGATTTCTTTTTCTTAGTGCATTATTACGATCATATCCTAAACAACCATGATTTTAGTAACATTATTAGTAATTATATTGTAAATTGGAGACAAGTATTTTTAGGATCAGAACCTTGTAAGAAAATTTGTATAAGTAAATGTACATTTCGTTTGGCAACCTCTCTATATATTATAATACATAATAAGAGGAGGTGAAGGCCTTATTGAGTATTATATATATATACAGGGTGAGTTTTTTAAAGTGATCCAATAGCTAACTTTGTAATTACACGACTTAGCACCACACTTTAAATTTGGAACTTGCTCAATTTTAAGTTTCACTCAGGGATACACTTTCAAATTTTTTGAAGATGGCCGCCATTTTCCAATATGGCGGTCAACTTTAAAATCTCTTATGGAACACCCTGTATTTTAAGTTGTTTTTAGATTCTACTCAACAAAATAATACATTTTTGCTTTTTAGAGTTTTTCAATATCTCTAATGGTTCAGGAGCTACGTGGACTGGAAGTTTTCATAATGTTTGCAACTTCAATATGGCGGCCAACTTTAAAATATTTTATGGAACACCCTGTATTTTATGTTGTTTTTATATTATACACTACAAAATAAGACATTTTTGCATTTTAGAGTTTTTCTATATCTCTAATGGTTCAGGAGCTACGTGGACTGCAAGTTTTCGGATTTTTTCGGACTGATGATAAAAACTTGCAGTCCACGTAGCTCCTGAACCATTAGAGATATAGAAAAACTCTAAAATGCAAAAATGTCTTATTTTGTAGTGTATAATATAAAAACAACATAAAATACAGGGTGTTCCATAAAATATTTTAAAGTTGGCCGCCATATTGGCAAACATTATGAAAACTTCCAGTCCACGTAGCTCCTGAACCATTAGAGATATTGAAACACTCTAAAAAGCAAAAATGTATTATTTTGTTGAGTAGAATCTAAAAACAACTTAAAATACAGGGTGTTCCATAAGAGATTTTAAAGTTGACCGCCATATTGGAAAATGGCGGCCATCTTCAAAAAATTTGAAAGTGTATCCCTGAGTGAAACTTAAAATTGAGCAAGTTCCAAATTTAAAGTATGGTGCTAAGTCGTGTAATTAAAAAGTTAGCTATTGGATCACTTTAAAAAACTCACCCTGTATATATATATATATATATATATATATATATATATATATATATATATATATATATAATGTCAATAAACATTGAATCACAAAAAGTACTTGCTCCGCCGGGAGTCGAACCCGGATCTCTCACTTGCCGGGTGAATGTGCTACCATTACACCACAGAGCCCTTACTCTTTCCGATTCAATTATTTTGTATTTGGCCGTATCTGTAACATATGCGTTTAAATAAGCAAACTAACATATGATCGGTAGACCAAATACCTGTAAAACGACTTTTATTTACATTAAATTGTATAAATGCCAATAGCCTTATTTAATTTCAATAAACATTAAATCACAAAAAGTACTTGCTCCCCTGGGAGTCGAACCCGGATCTCCTCTTACCGGGTGAATGTGCTTAGCCACTAGTTCCGGACATTAAATTGTTTTATGTTTATAAAATAAGTAAGAATTATAGGAGTATGCTCGTTAGTTAACATGTCCTTTAGAAGCAAGTCAATTATTAATTTTATCACGCCATGGCATTAATTTTAGCACTGCCCTCATTTGATGGCATTTTATTTGTATTTTAACACAGAAAAAGAGCCCAATAACATATATATGTGCATATTAGAAGACTGAGAAATGATTTTGTAAACTCATATCGGAAAGTTATTTATTACAGTTGTGTGCACAAGAACAAAAAAAGAAAGATGTGTTACGTAACTTCAACTAGACATCACATAATGTCACTGAGTTCTCTGCCATCTAAATTTCCACCACAGTGGCCACAGTGAAAGTGTCACACAATGGTAGTAGCTGGTCACGCACTCTGAACACCACTTATCACGTATCTTCGCGCTGTGCACACTCTTGCATACCACGTCGTGCACACCACACACTACCCCCCTACTTCGACGTAGTTCTCCAGGAAAGTTGTTTAACAACAATGAACCATTTGCGTTTTTCGCGATACTATCACGTTACGATCGTCCAGATATGTCCTAACATTTATAAATGAGCACTTTCATGAATGATGAATGTAGAAGAATCCTCTGAGTGAAGTCGCCAGAACTGGAAATGAACAATAAGCAGCCCAGGAATGGAGACTTTACTGGAGGCCTTGTAGGAATAAATACTCATACTTTTATGTTACTGCATCTCTGAAATTTGTCCCCTAAATCCTCAGAGCTCTATATAGTACTGTGCCTCTGATGATTAAGGCAAGAAATATACTTCAATAATTAATTAACTTAATGTATTCCTAAACTTAATTAGATTATAAGTAAATTTACGCTTACTGTAATGATTACGGTACACAATTTTTCCATTAAAATTACTCACAGTACGTACAATTTTAACTGAATTCAACTAATAGGGAATGATTAGTTATTTTATTAGCTGACTCTTACCTAGTTCTCTCCCTCTCCAAGCCTGTTCATTAAGTAAATAACAAAGTGTATTTAAGTACCAAATAAATTATAAAATACAATACATGATGTCATTTTAACTAAAATTCAAAGAATAAATCTAAGCAATGAAAACCATGTACGATCTCAGTATTTTCATAGCCCAAAGTGTAAAGCTACAGAGTGAGTCTCATTGTGTCCTGTGAGCTACATATGGGTGATTGTATTGTAGATTTTCTTTAAATGGAGTAAACAAGTGGGGCATAAACTAGATTGTTAAAAAATATCAAGTAAGGTTTAAACTGAGTTTGGAGTATAAATTGTCTGCTTAATATTAATGGTAATATTGAATTACTAAGCCAAGCTTGATAGAAGTAATTTACTTTGTGAAATGCTCGACATCATGTTTGATTTTATCTAAAAGAAGGAAACTTTTTTGTTTGTAACATAGTGGTCCAAACGTTTGGTTCCAGAAATGAATTTTGATCTGATAAGTATACAAAGTGCACAAAACTCATCTGAATGGCCTATAAGAAAACCCGAGTGAGCATTTACAATTAATTTACCAATTTATAAGTTTATTTATTTTTATTTATTAAGTTTTTGTTTGTCTGAGGAGTAATAAAGAGATGTAAATCATCCATGGTCAGCAATGACAAATTAATCATGCCACTACATGGATCATTATGCTATTTTTGGGCTAACACAACAATAGCACATGATACATTTATGAAAATCATATTAATTCTCCTTAATGGTTTCTGAATGTGCAGGGAGACCGTACTTACTGGCATTCTCAATGGCACCCATATTGGGATCGTGATGCACCTGAAGCTTGTCTCGGGACACGCAGCAGCTCCAGATCATGCCTCCACTGCAGAGATCCAGCGGCTTGCCACCGTCCAGCACACAGCTAATGCTCAGCCCACAATCGAACTTGTTCTGGTTGTACCAGCATGTTTGCGGAATCACTGGAAAACCGTTTGTACATTACAGTTATAAAACATTTTGAAATACTTGACGAAATCAATCTCACACACTTGTAAATTCTGTATGCAGATTGTTATAGAATATAAAATAAAAATACAACCAATTGAGATATTCGCATTGCGCTAGGTAATATTAAACTATTATGATACTTATTGATCGAACTTGGGGTTAGTTTTCCTAATAAGAGATCACAGTATTTATTTATAAGCAGTCAATAGTTTTACTGCGGGTGTCAAATTCCTACTGTTAGTATGTAACAAATTTATTCAACTTAATAAATATTACTATATTTTCTAAATATATAGTATTATTATAAACGGTTAATTATTGACGATATAAGATCTGAAGAGTGAACATAATTACGGACCTTTGCTATCGTTAAATGTCACAATAAAAGAATTGCAACAATTTGAGGATTGGATACTATCATATTCTTTAGGTGTCTAATTTAACGCATAATCTTTAAGCATACGAACAGTAAACTGACTAAAACAATAAATCTCAGTCCTCATAAATTCCGTAATTATTGTATTTTAACACCTAAGGATAATAAACGCACGTAATCCTTTTGGAATATTTTATTTTTCTAAGGTTGAAAAAAGGTCCCCGAACTACAAACATAGTATCTGCCAAAGTCACTAAAAACTAGAAGGAAATTCCAAATTCTAAAACCAATGACAGTAAAGGGAAAGAACCCATGCAGAGAATATGTAACATAGGTGGTCCCAATCGAGTAACAGGTATTTTACTGATTTCGGGTGTAAAGAAATATTTCCAGATAGACAGCTTAGAGACTTTGAATTGATGACAGAATGAGTAAATGAAAAGTAACGGTGATCACAAATTTCGTTGCATACAGTAGTTCGGAAAATTGTGTCACATGATCCTACAGTATTAAATTAAATATGAATGATTTGGTTAATATGATAGTTTTGAGATCCTTGGAGGCTCTTCAAAGATAATACACGATATGTGTACGCGATAGTACTGTCCTCTGACGTACCTTTTGGAAGATTTACCCTTATAAAAATTATAACTGTAAGGCCATTTTGCAAAGACATCAATGTCAGAGACAATTCTTAAATTAAAAACATCAAATCATTCAAAATATCTTATATCAAATGTAGTATATTTGTGTCAAAATCTAGTATGATAGCTAAGAACGTTGCAAAGCAGTTAAACTGCGTGTACAAGCAAAAATTACTACCATTTGGAGATTTGGTCAGCCTCCCTCCCAAAGTTTGTGTTATTACCTTAGATTTTTAGCCGTATCAGAGTATTCAATTTCTTGGTTTTTAAGCTTATACTAAAGTGCGTCATAAAAGCCTGTATTTGTTGTAAGTTCGAGTTACTAATGAAAATAGCCTGAGTCTTATTCTCATTTACTTTTAGTCCAAATCTGTAAGACCATTTCGCAATGTCATTGATGTCACAGTTAATTCTTTTATTAAATATATACAGTTCGAACTTGATTAATACAGTTGAGGGAAGCCCGATTCGTTTTAATTTTATAACAAGGAGAAGAAGTATACCCAATTAAAGAATCTGGGTCATAAAAAATAGTTGTCCGTTGAAGGGTATTGTCTATTTTTAAACGTACGTCATCTCCGACTTTCATAGGCTCAGTGATTTAAACAAATAATGAAACCATTGATAGTGGAACCTTCCAATATACTCTATGTGAAACTCGAATTGAATACTATTGCTCTCAAAAAAGGCCATGTAATGTTAATAAGACTCAACCTTTCAAGACACATTGGGCACAGTAGGCTGATGAGTTCTTTGGGTGAAAATGGTAAAGCAATTTGCTGCAGGAATTTCTTTGGTGTAATAGAGCTGATTACCAAAAATAATTGAAGATTGTATTGGTATTTAAATACCAGTTATAAAGAGAAGAGTTATCTGCAATGTCTCTTTTAATAAATAACCTTATTGGGATATTGTGGCAACGACTTCATCATTATCTAGTGCCCTAGTGATAGTACCCAGAACATCAATCTCAGTTACAAAAGTGAACTAGAACTGCGGGCCAGAGCCCTCACAAGAAGTTTCTTTATACTCAGTGACATTGAAACGAGTACCAGATAGATACTGATGAAGATCCCGTGTATTCATTGGAGTAGTGACATAATGGGTGGACCTGTCAGTGCAAAAAACTTCGATTTTTTCTTAAATCCTTTGTAGATTTTTACTTGGCCTAAGGAGAACAATAGCTTAACCTCAGCATCTATGATTTTTTGTTATTTCAGATAACTCAATGTTTTAAAAGCTTTCAAGTACTGAAGAGCTTTAGTCCGATTTGTACTTGCATAAGGCAAATTCCCTTTACTCTTGCAATTTGCAAATGACTTCAGTGATAACAGGTTTTGTAACTCTCTTATTTATAAGAAACATGTGGCAATACAAATTCGAAAGAGACAATCCATTAAATCTAAAACTCTTAACATAAACCGCTATTAAAACTTATGTTAAAATTATTAAAGCTTGATAGAAAAAAACTACTTTTCATGAAAAACTACGCGAATGGGTTATGTTGAGAACCAGTAATAAGCCTTTATCTAGGTAGTTATAGTTTCAAAATGTAGAACTAATTTGAAACTTACGAGGATAAACTCATTGTAATAGCCAAGTATATATCTAGCCAACTTGTTTGATTTACATAAAGGAATAGAAGAACAGTATTTTGTATAGAACTCGGGTGTTTTGAATAGTATAAATCATAATCAAAAGAAAGAGTTGTACCCATTTTCCTTTTTACATACTCTTTCTAAATTGATAAGATATTGGCGGCAGGCAAATTGAACTTTTTACTATACGTGTATATTAATAATAAATTTTGACAAAGAACACTTTATATATTTTCTCTGTCATTTTTCTTGCTTGAATGTTCATTATTATATTGACTTTTTCTATATATAATAATGTTAAATGTGTGCCTATGTTTATAATTTAGTAGTCTAAAAACATAAATTATTTTAATATTAATATCATGAAACATAACTTGCACGGATTCAACAGTTCTTGTTCGTAAGACGCGATCTTAAAACATGAGAAGAAACTCAATTTTTGGTTTTTTGGGATGTGTCACTTACTACCCGAATGTGGAAATTGTTGATTTTTTCGTTACAGTTGATTCTAAAACAAAATCAATAAAATCCCAAACTGTATTTAATTACTTATGTAGAACGAACTTTGTAAGCTACCTACAGTCCCTTTGGTCTCATTTAGGTCTTTATTAGACATATATATATATATATATATATATATATATATATATATATATATATATATATATATATATATATATATACCCATAGATTGTTCTCTTATTTATGGCACGGATATGTATAGCCAAATTGTGTGTGTATTTTTGAACAGTACATTAGTCCTTAAGCATTTTTTTTCTTTTTATAGCATACTGGTTTATTTCTTTCGAATCAAACTTTCGGGGATTTATAGTATTTACTCTGTTTTAAATAGTATGTATACCACAATGTTGAATCTTTTATGTTACATGGCTCTGTAGATATTTTTGTTTTTAAATTTTAGAGAATTTTATGGAGCGCATTTTGTGAACCCGTTACTTTTAAAACATATTTCCCATCGTTAATGTAGATCCTAATAAAAGTATAGCCTTTTTAAAGTTATTTCAAATTGAAGTAATTACAATTATTTATTACTTTTTTGAGTTTCAGTTCTATTATTCTTATGTTTTGTACGACTATTAGGATATTTTGCTTTTCAGGCAACATTTTTGCTTAGCTGAATATACAAAATCTATCTAATCCGTTGCTAATCCCACTTTTAACCTTCAGAAATCTGTTGTATAAAACTTTTGTCAGCATAAACTTCCCAGCATAAAATTTGTTGATTTGGAGGTATTGTATTTAACAATAAATATTTATGTATATAAAATGTTGTTTATTGATAGTCTATCAATTAATTGACATAAAATTATGTGCTACTCTCCGATTATATTAATTATTTGAAATCTCACACTTTTAATTCTACTACTACTGAAACAAGTTATGTGTACGGTACTCGTGTACAACGCACCTATCAGTAATCGCTATATCTTAAAACTTTGGTAGTACGAGTATAATTATTTCAATAGGGCGAAACGCAACAGTGATTTCATATCTTAAACAAAATTTTTCGTATCTTGTATGAGTCGACGTAAAACGATAATTCGAATATAAAAACACCCGCAATGAATCCACTGCTCCCATATTGCAGCACAAACACGCATTTTGTGTCGTATATTTGATCCCTACATCCATACAACGGTACTCAATTTTTCGATACTATTAATTTGAATAATTTCAAGCATATTTAAGAATTTTACAAATCTAGAATAGATCTATCACCTAAAAGACGTAATTATTAATAATATTAATTATAATGAAAATATAAGATATGGCATTTAATTTATTATTAAGGTTGTTATTATATTAAATTATATCAACCAAAATCGAATATTTTCTTAAATCAAATAATAATGTTATATAATGAATTTTAAATATTCCGAAAAGTTAGTAAAATATGAAAAAAGTGTAACGTATGTATGTATTTCAATGTTGAAATAGGCCAGACAGATGTTAAAAGCACTTAAAGTATTTACGTAGCACAATCTTATAAACGTATTGTCCTTGCCCAAAATCTGCGGAGAGGTTTAGAACTACCAATTATGGCTCCATCAAATTCAATCCGGAACTACTTTTGTTTAATTTATGTACAGTATACGTACATAAAATTGGTGATAACCATTAATATCCATTATGTAAAACCGATATAGAAACTGATTGATATGAATGTAACGAGAGATTTCAGTACTTTAGTTTTCTATTGTGACCAAAAAAGGTATGATACGGACCAATACTACGTTTATTATCTCTAGTTGAATGATGTTTATAAACTGTAACTTACTTTTACCAAGCATTTCCATGAGATTGTTGTGGAATCCTCTGTAGTCCTCAGCAGTTTTGTTGGCACGGACCTTCTCCTGAAGAACCTCCATGAGCATCATCTCCTGCTGGAGGCTGTTGGACAACACACCGACAGGGTAGCGTTTGTCCCATCCACTGTTTGGCCAATGTGTGCCTCTCTGATCGTCCCAGTACCTTGCTCGGGAGTCCGCTGCCTCATAGTCTACAGGACTTTCCAAATACCTGCTCTTTCCCGCCGTTCTGACAACATCTTCAGATTCTTTGGTTCCATCAGTCTTTCCTTGTACTTCTTTAAAATTTAAAAAGTTGGAGAGTTTTGAAGCATTTTTTTGGTTACGAATAGCTTTTTCTTTCCCTTCTTCCTTCGATTCGGGAGAATCTATAGTCTGGACTCTTTCATAATTTACGTGGTTTCCTAGATCACTTTTTAGGCCATCCACTTCTTTTTCTGGGTACTGGGTGTGTCTGGGAAAGGCCTTGAGGTGATCATAAACCGGATGTCCGCCGTTTTCCTCTCCGAACCTCACAGCCAGGGTTCCGCTTCGGGTCAATGTCAAGATCAGACAACAGACCAGGGAACAGGGAATGAGCAGCCGCATAGTGGAGTGTCTCGTTACCGAACTCTCATCTTAGCCTGAAACAGAAAACACTCTGTAACGACTACTGGTATCTCAAATGGGAACGTGAACAAGTTCTTATACAATATCTCACCAGATAGGAGGCAGCATTTTTGGCGTATACACAATCTGTGGCAACAACTTCCGGTGTCACCAGTCTCGAGAGGTATTGTTTCGGCACCGGCTTCACCGACAGTTAGGCCTTTCCTGTCTCATGGCAGATGTTGACAGCAACACTACACCGATTTACGGACACCTCTACCTTGCAAGTCTTATTGCAGTTTAGGCAATATACCAGCCATACTGGCAGATTTAACTAAGACGTGTCTTTTTTCGAAACATCTTAATAATTGAACTTGTATGTAGCTTATACTTATAAGTATGTCGTAAGACAACAATGTATTCAAGTTTGTTATAAATGATACAGATGTAATAAACATTCCAATAAGTTGAACTATTATTGCTTGAACTTAACATTTTTCAAATTTAAATTATATCAAATTATTTACATTTGGACCAGAATTTCTTAAGAGAGTAAAGAACTCCGGAAATTGTAGATTACCACTTTAATAAGACTGTTTAATCTACAGGACTACTGGTAGTAGTGATGCACATTTTAACACCAGTTTCTTCCTCATGGTTATAGTAAATTTAAATTTAAAAGTAATTTTATATTGAACAATTTATACGTTATTTGAAGAATTATAATAACTTATTTAGAAACAATGGAAATAGAAACTACTCCGAGTGTCTCAACAGGGCAAGGTAATATAATATGATTTCAAAAGTAAACGTATTATACTCGTATATTTAGTTCAAATATAGCACTCAGTGGTTTTGTTTTCAGGTATTGATTTTGTAAAATTAATTAAATTCATTTATTTTTCTTTCGTATGACAGACCAAAAACTAAAGTTTTTAATGGTGTTACTGTCTGAAAGTCTTTCTTGTTCTCCATTTTGAGAACATAATGACGAATAATATCAAAATACTTGGTGACGTCATTTTCCTGTCCAACACAATTTTTGATTTGAAAAATTAGTTTAAGTTAACCCAACTTCTTTTTGGAAGAGTTAAAGAATTATATACATTTTAAACCTGGATATTTATTAAAAATAAGTTGGTATCCTGACAACGGATAACCCTTTAAAGGAAATTTTCAAAGTTATTTATACGTTTTAGGAATACTCAGAGTGGGACAAGAATTGGAATGTTTTCTTTGTAATTTTAATATTCCTTATGACAATGGATTTATGATTTAGTTCGCTTATGTACCCACAATTGAGGATCTTGT